>NC_052158.1:42806833-43129007 GCF_902713615.1 Scyliorhinus canicula
CCCCACTCCCCCCTCCATCTCCCCCACTCCCCCCTTCATCTCCCCCCACTCCCCCCCCCGTCTCCCCCACTCCCCCTTCATCTCCCCCACTCCCCCCCTTCATCTCCCGCACTCCCCCCTCCATCTCCCCCACTCCCCCCTTCATCTCCCCCACTCCCCCCTCTGTCTCCCCCATTTCCCCCCTTCATCTCCCCCACTCCTCCCTCCATCTCCCCCACTCCCCCCTCCGTCTCCCCCACTCCCCCCCTCCGTCTCCCCCACTCCCCCCCGCTCTGGACCCCCCTCCCGTTCTCAGGGATGCCTTCCCCGTTGTGGCCAGACTTGAGCGGTGCGCTGAGCGGTGCGCTGAGCGGTGCGCTCACCTCCTCGAAGCTCTCGTCAGCCAGCACGACTGGTTGACGAACTTAAAAAGCAGGTGTGTTTTACGACGTGCAAACAGTGCGCGAATTATTCGGGACTTCGGCCATTCCGGGCCGGAGAATAGCGGGGGGGCCAGAAACTACCTATTCTAGCTATTCTGGTCGTGTCGGGGGCGCGTTAGAGGCGTTTGGCGGGAATGGCGATTTTTCGTTTGTGCGGGGTTCGGAGAATAGCGGGAGGGCGTCGGACCAGCGTCGCCGTAAAAATTTGCGACGCCCGCTATTCTCCGACCCGTCGTGAGTGCGGAGAATCACGCCCATTATCTTTCTTTGCCAGCGTCATCTCGAAATTGTCGCACTTCACAGAGTCCAGCGCGGTCCGGGCCTCCCCCGTGACCACTTCGTCATTGCTTGCAGACGACTGGAGCCATGTCTCTGGAGCCTCATCTGCGCTGCTGGAGAAAAGATATACAAGCAGCTCATTGTGTTCGTCATCCGTCTGACCATCATGTTACAGTTGTATAGGACTTTGGTTAGGCCACATTTGGAATAATGTGTGCAGTTCTGGTTGCCACATTCCCAGAAGGATGTGGATGCTTTGGAGAGGATGCAGAGGAGGTTCACCAGGATGTTGCCTGGTATGGAGGGTGCTAGCTATGAAGAAAGGTTGAGTAGATTAGGATTGTTTTCGTTGGAAAGACAGAGGTTGAGGGGGGATGTGATTGAGGTATACAAAATTATGAGAGGTATGGACAGGGTGGATAGCAACAAGCTTTTCCCAAGAGTGGGGGTGTTAATTACAAGGGGTCACGATTTCAAGGTGAGAGGGGGAAAGTTTAAGGGAGATGTGCTTGGAAAGTTTTTTACGCAGAGGGTGGTGGGTGCCTGGAGCGCTTTACCAGCGGAGGTGGTAGAGGCGGGCACGATAGCATCATTTAAGAGGCATCTAGACGGGTATATGAACGGGTGGCAACAGAGGGAAGTAGACCTTGGAAAATAGGAGACAGGTTTAGATAAAGGATCTGGATCGGCGCAGGCTGGGAGGGCCGAAGGGCCTATTCCTGTGCTGTAATTTTCTTTGTTCTCTTTATTCTTTGTCTTTTCAACTGAATAATATAACTTTGCGTACGGAATTATTTGTTTTCAGAATAGTGCGCCCAGTTCAAAATCAATTTGTTTGGCCGCCAAGGCCGGGCTTAAAATCCCACCCTGTGGAATTTCAGTGAGACAAAGAAACTTGAAGAATGTTTCCTTGGACACGATCCTTGTCACTGTTCTTGGAGTGCTTCGACTCCTGTATTTATGTTTAGTTTCAATTGTTTTTACCGTTACATTTTTGCCCCCCCCCTCCAGTTGATTGTGCAGCCTGTGCAGCCAATTATCTGTGGTTCATCCATGCACGATTTCAGCGGCCTCGAGTCCAACTGATACACTTTAGTGATCACCTCATTCGTGAAATACTCATTCGACCCAAATGTAAACTCCCAAGTGAAGCACCACGACGTTTCATTCTCTGTCCATTTAACACTCACATCTCGCAGATGCTTTAATATTGGTTCATCATGTCTTCGTATCATGCCATTGAGTCGATACACGTTCTTCAAGACTGTTAAGCAGAATTGCGGAATGCTCATCGGCAGTTCCATCCCCTTGTCTTGTTGTCTTCCTCTTCTCGGGTTTCCTCCGAATCCTTAGAAACAGCGCATACTCTATTATGCTGTGCAGTATTCAGCTGGCCATCCTTCCTCTGGGCTACATATTCGCTGAACCAAATACAGGGACTCACACGGGCCGCTCCTAGGATGGACTCACGATTTGTGTTCGCAATGGAGAACCGTGACAACATGTCTTTTATTGTGCACCCAGGCTTCAAGTTCACACTCCATCATTATTTCAAACTCATGTCCACTGCCGTCAACCAGTGTTCGTGGAACATTTATAATTGGCGGCATCTGCCGCAGAGTGTGCAAATCATGCACGCTGAGGAGGTTTGCCTTCGCTCCCGTGTCAAGTTTACACTTCACCATCGACTCATTTAACTGCACTGGAAATGGTCCATCTGTTTTCGATATCAGTGGGATCGTCATTGCAGTCGGTCACCAGGATTTCCGTCCCGCCCACTGTTGGACTCACCATGTCTGTGGTCAACATCGAATCCACGAAGAACAAGTCACCAAGGGTCGTCTCATCAGCTGCATTTTTCGACCTCGACCTGTCAAGTGATCGATTATGGACCTCAGGAACACGGAAGGAGCCCTGTTTCCACAAATGAACAGCACCGCTGCCCCTGACGCAGACTTTGCAAAGGCTGGACATCTCCCAGGGCAATGTCTAGTGCCATACTTCGGGCACAAAATGGCACAGGGGGCTTGTGGCCCAAAATGGCCACCCACATTGAAACTACATTTTGTTTGCTGTGTGTTATCGGTGCGCTCAAGATGGTCGCCCGCACTGAGACCACGTTTCATTATGATGCATGTCACAGCATTAATGGTGCTGGCTTCTTCAGCCATGTTGGTGCGAAGATTAATTGAGCGAGGTGCACTGTTCTGTTGTGCAGGCATCTCGTCCGCAAAACACATTTCACCGCAGGTGTCTGATTGAACCCCTCCTGCCTGGGTATGCATACTCACTAAATTATGGCTACATGCTTCTCCCATCATTCATGGAACAATATCGCTCAAAGTATTGTAACGCGTCATCGTAGCTTCTGTTCTTCAGAGCCAGAGGCTGAGGTATTATACAGCTCTGCCACCTTTGGACCTGCCACCTTTAACAACAATGCAAGAAGACTGTCTTTAGGGTGCTCCTGCAGATCTAGGGCTAAGAGGTATAGTTGGAATTGCTGCTCAAACAAGTGCCAATTTTGCTCTACGTTACCCATGAAGCGGAGGCGGCAGGGTCCTCTAACATTGTCCATCCATAGTTCCAGCATTTTCTTACTCGTCGGTCACCTCAGGTTGTAATTCACCAGACCGGTCTTCAAGCCGAATGCCTGACGTTATCACTTCCGTTGCCAACCTCAAATCTTCAGTACACATGGTACCATGTTGTGTTTGGTCCCTTGTACTTTATGAAGAACTCACCAAACACTTTGATCTGTCCAAACCAAGATCCTTTTATTGTATGTCGTGCGGTAGGATAGGAATCTGATACATAGCACGTTATCATGGAGTCTTGCTCCTCCTCTGGAACTTAGACCTTGTGCAGACCATATAGGGGCTGTTTAGCACAGGGCTAAATCGCTGGCTTTAAAAGCAGACCAAGCAGGCCAGCAGCATGGTTCGATTCCCGTAACAGCCTTCCCGAACAGGCGCCGGAATGTGGCGACTAGGGGCTTTTCACAGTAACTTCATTGAAGCCTGCTCGTGACAATAAGCGATTTTCATTTCATTTCATAAATGTACATCTTATTACCCTCTATATTTTGTTCTGAACATGGCCGGATGTGGCCCCTTATATCCGGGTCCCAGGTCACATGATCTTTGTCTGGAGACCGCATTGTGTATCTATGTCGCCACCTGCTGGTTGGAGGTCGCACACCACCCAACTATTTTTAAAATATAATTTAGAGTACCCAATTATTGTTTTTCCAATTAAGGAGCAATAAGCAGAGCCAATCCACCTATTCTGCACATCTTTGAGTTGTGGGAATGAAACGCACGCAGACATGGGGAAAATGTGCAATCGGGTCCTCAGCGCCATATGCTAACCAGTGGGCCACCGTGCCGTCCTAAATACCATCCAACTATGCTATAGCTCATAGGCTTATCACCACACAGACCAGCCCACCCCTCACACCCATTAAACAGAGCACTGAGACAGGTTGTAACAGTGGTAACAGGTGTTTATTGTGAAAATAAATACAGGTTTGTGCCCCAGCCCCTATAACTAAACAGTGCCCTGCACCTGTGCCAACTCAACTGGTGTCTAACTTCCTTGCCTTACAGGCCCCAATGCTACGTTTAGCTGGATCACTAGTGGGTACAGCTGGAGTGGAGGCAGCCTGCTGTGATTCCTGCCCTGTGACCAGGGTCCCTGTTGTCTGCCATCTTCTGGGGCAACTGGACCTGGATGGGCCCGGCTCCTGCTCGGGTGTCACAGGTGGTGTGATGCCTGCTGCCCATCAGATATACCAGGGACAGGAAAGGAAGAGTCCAAGGTGCTGCGGTGTTCCGGCACCTCCCCTCCGGGAGTTACCGGCACGGGCTCCAGCACCTCTTCACCCTTAGGGTGTCCGAAGGCCCCCGGGCGACTCAATGGGATGGGGGTGCTAGCGGAGCCATCCCCTGAGGATGCCCGCCACCTGCCGCTGCCAGTCCTGGAGGCCCGCTCTGGTCTCGGCCAGGGTCTGCATGCTTACTGCCATGGAGCAAAGGGAGTGGACCATCTCCACCTGGGATTGCATCACATCATGCTGCGACTGTGCTTCTGCATTTATGTCACATCAGTCAGAGACTGCGCCATTTCCTTTTGTGACTGGGCCACCTCCCTCTGTGTCTGTGCCACGTTGGCCAGCGCCTGGGCAATGCCGCTGACGTTCCCAGCCATGGCCTGAAGTGACTCTGGCACATGGTTGCCTGTGAGATGGCAGCCCTGCCCTGGGCCTCTGTCAGTGCCTGCACAGAATGCCCTTGGCCTTGGACAGTCTGACCCACAGGCAAGAGTATACCCCCAATGCCTCCACTGCGGACGATGCCCTTGCGGTGTTGGCCTGGGTGGCACACTTGGTCGGCACCACTTCATGCTTCTGCAGGGGGTTGGTCTCCTCCTCCTGCACCTGCAGGTGCTGAATGCTCGCCGACAACCCCTCATGTAGTCCCTGGCTCTGTGACTGCATCTCCATTATAGATGGCGCTGTCAGTTCCAGAAGCCTGAGACTCGTCTGCACAGCAGCTAGTTCCTCGGGTCAACCTGTCCTCTGATCATGCACCCCCTCGGGAGTTCCGACCTCCACCTGCTGTACTGGAGCAGCTGTGTGGTGCGTACAAGGTAGTGTCCCAGGAGCCTCTTCACTGAAGTGCCCAACCGAGGTGAGTGTCTCTGGGATGGTGGAGGGTGTTGGAGACAGCGGTGACGAGAAATCAGTGTCATCCTCCGACCCGAACTCTGGGGTGTCCTGAGTCTCGGGCGAAGGGCTGGTGTCCGACTGCTCTCATCGTCACTGCTCGGCTCATGGGGGGGGCCTCCAGATCTGGCCCTGGCTGAGGGCGGGAGACACTGGATGGACCCACCACACCCCCAACACGTCCTGCAAAACATAAGACAAGGCATATGATTAGACCGCGGGCCGGTCTTTATTAATCTTTATTAATATCACAAGTAAACTAACATTAACACTGCAATGATGTTACTGTAAAAAGCCCCTCGTCGCCACTTTCCGGCGCCTGTTCGGGCACACAGGGAGAATTCAGAATGTCCAAATTGCCTAACAGCATGTCCATAGAATAGAATCCATAGAATCCCGACAGTGCAGAAGGATGTCATTCGGCCCATTAAGCTTGCCCCGACCCTTCGAATGAGCAATCGATCCATGTACTCCCACCCTATCCCCATATCCCCCCTAACCTAACCTGCACATCCCTGGACACTGAGGGCAATTTATCATGGCCAATCCACCTAACCTGTTCATCTTTGGACTGTGGGAGGAAACCCGAGAACCCGGAGGAAAGTGCATCTCCACAGAGACAGTCACCCGAGGTCGGAATGGAACCCGGGTCCCAAGCACCGTGAGGCAGCAGTGCTAACCACTGTGCCACCATGCCACCCCTAAGCGGTGTCCTTCAGGAGTTATGGGGGGGAAACCGGAGCACCTGGGCACCTGGAGGAAGCCCACGCAGACACAGGGAAAACGTGCAGACTCCACACAGACAGTGACCCAAGCCGGGAATTGAACCCGGGACTCTGGCACTGTGAAGCAACTGTGCTACTGTGCCGCCCCTAAGTGGGGTCTCACTTCCTCGCCCATGGTGGAATTCCACCTCGGCGACCTCCCTTTCCTCCGGGCCGTTGATCACGTCCAGGGCCCTCTGTTCTGCCACAGTGAGGGGCTGCAGGTCCGGCGGTACCTTCCTGTCTTCTCCCACTCCTGGCAGTTCTGCATGGCCTTCTCCTTGGAGGGGAGGGGGCGGGGGGGAACATAAATCAACACTGTTAGACGTCTGATGCATACACCCCAGATAGGCAGCAGATGGCCTCAGTGGCCAAGGCACAGGGACATGGTGGCCGGTATAGGTGCCGACAAGTGGTGCAGGGTGGGGGTTCAGTTGCCCTCCAGGTGGGGGGTGGGTGTACGGGGTGGGTGTATGGGTGTTTGGGGTGGGGGTTGGTGCCAGGGGCACAGTGCTGCCTACTCCCACTGGCGGCCCTGAGGAAGTCGTGCAGTTTTGTACAGCACTCCTGGCCCGTCCGGACTACTTTGCACAGAGCGCTGACCGCCTCTGCCATCTGCAGCAAGGCACAACGAAAGGCGGCAGCGGGCAGCTTCCTTCCCAGTTTGGGGTACAGGGTAATCCTCCTCTCCCTCATGGCGTCCAGGAGGTTCTCCAGCTTGGTGTCCATGAAACGTGGGCCGTTCCCCTCGCTGCCATCTTGTTGGCTGGCATTGTGTGTTTGGGTGTGAAGTGTGCATATGCGGCTGCAGCTTGCCAGCCTCCTGAGTAGGAATTGCAAAATTGGTGAATCCCGCACCGTTTCTCATTGGAATCGATTGTGTTCCACGTGGCGCCGGTGCCAACCCCTTAACAGTAGCTGAATCAGTCCAGGTGCGGCGCTATTTTGCTGCTGTGAAAGTCCACAGACTCTGCGTTGGCGTCAACACTTAGGGCTGATTCTCCACCATCGGGGTTCTCCGTTTTACCGGCAATTGAGAAAACTGCCCTTAGTCTCAGAAACAGATTATCCAGCCCCCTTTCTTTAAGTTTATTATTGTTCAGAATTGAGTATTGTCGTAATACAGGAGACACAAAGATTGTTATAATCCACATGAGACCTATGGAAATGGACCAATTAGCCTCCCTGTGAGACTTGTACAATACAGCTTCCCTACCGAGGGGCAGGCACCCATCAGCGGAGTAATGGACACTGTCATAAAAGCCGGCCCAGATGGAAGCTGAGGAGAGAAGTCCTGGCTGGGACTTGAAGTGTATTGTGTATATAGTTTGCTGTGCAATAAAATAGTTTTATTTACATTGATCTGTTTGCACTCCTCTGCAGCCACTAAATTGGCGACATGGGTAAACCTAGAGCTACAGTCGGCGCTGCCAACTATTGGAAGCACGGTCACATCCTTTCATACTACTGGAATAAAGTTTGCACTGTTTTCAAAATGATGATCTTTGGGCGACTTGTGTTTGATGATAGTGTGGAAGATTGGAAGCAGTGCGCAGAGCGTATGCGCTATCTTATCAAGGCTCATGCTCTAAGCGATGATGAGCGACTGGCAGAAATACTTTTGACTGCCTGCGTGATTAAAAAGCCGAATGTACCCCGAGACATTTGAGTTGACAACTCCAGCAGTGAACTATTATATTTTTAAAATAAATTTTGAGTACCCAATTCATTTTTTTGAATTAAGGGACAATTTAGCATGGCCAATCCATTGTGGGGCGAAACCCATGCAAACACGGGGAGAATGTTCAAACTCCACACAGACAGTGACCCAGAGCCGGGATTGAACTTGGGACTTCGGCAATGTGAGGCAGCAATGCTAACCACTGCGCCACCGTGCTGCCCTAGCAGTGAATGATCTAGGAACGGTTTCAAGACCTGTGTATTGAGTCAGCTTCCACGTGGGGTTATTCCCTGTGGCTCAGCTCAATGCAGAGAGGAACAAAAACACCACAACCTGGACAAGATGGCTTATGTAATCAAGCTTGTTATGTGTACACGGAGAACAGACTGGATATCTGCCAAGACCTGTTCTGCCGAACAAAGACCCGAATTGCAACAGAACCAGCACTCTGAATTGTTTCACAAAGACATAAGGCGGGATTCTCCCCTACCCGGCGGGGTAGGCGGTCCTGGCGCCAAGGAGTGGCATGAACCACTCCGGCGTCAGGCCACCCCAAATGTGCGGAATCCTCTGCAACTTCAGGGGCTAGATCGGCACCGACCTGGTTTGTGCCCCACCGGCTGGCGCGGAAGGGGCTTGGCGCCACCCCAACCGGCGCCGAAGGGCCTCCGCCAGCCTGCACGAGTTGCGTCATCCCAGTGCATGCGCGGGGGGGTTCATCTCCGCGTCAACCATGACGGAGGACCACAGCAGCCGACACGGAGGAATAGAGTGCCCCCACGGCACAGGCCCGCCCACGGATTGCTGGTCCCCAAGTTCAATCCCGGCTCTGGGTCACTGTCTGTGGGGGTAGGAGAATTCCGCCCAAGGTGTCAAAAGTAATGTCCTTTTGGTTAAGTTAGCTATCCTAAATCCCATTTGATTACTTATTACTGCTATGTCCTAAAAATACATGTTTAATGGTTAATAGTGATTACTCAGTCCTATAATTCATCTCAATCCTTAATAAAACAACTTATGTAAAACTACTCTCGCGGCATGCTAACGATTCAATTGTAAGAGGTATCATCGCTGAACTCCCCCTTCAGGAAGTACATAATATTAGCATATACCAAGACATTGAGGTGGACATGGCCAGGAAACGGGCTGAGTTTAATGGGGCAAAAGCAGCCCTGTACAAGAACGGGGTACGCTTTGGTATGCTGTAGCCATCAAGGCTGTAGTAATCCACGGGAGGCAGGAGTTCCGTCACCACACCAATATTTATTTACAATAACGATATTACAGGAGCAGCTACAAACAGTGCTGCTAGCAGTCCAGTCAACTTAAGACTCTTCACAAAGCCTACACAGGTGATTATATGGGCCCCCTCAATGAGCTATCATTGAGGGAGCTCATACTCCAATTGGCCAACCAATAAAGCCAATTGGAGTTCATTACAAAGGCAAAAAGCATTTCTTCACAGCCCCCGCCAAGGCAAACACATTTGTCGAGGAATGCGGGCTGGAACACCAACGGGGGTGAAGAGAGGGATCGGGGGGGCACAGGGAGGAGAGGAAAAATAGAACTCGAAGGAGAGCAGCAATAAGGCTACAAACAGCCACAACGAGGGACTCGGAGCAATGAAGCACTGCAAGCAACCACCCAGTACGGTCTCTGAGTGAAGGGAGACCCCGGAGTTCAGGGGCCTACCCACGTTGGCAGATGCACAGTGGGCAGCCATTTTGGGTCTCCTTGGACAAAGGGAGACGCCGGAGTGTAGGGATAGATCCACATGGCGGACGCACCGCTGGCGGCCATATAGGGTGCCCCCTAACAAAGGGAAACCCAGAGTGCAGGGGCGTGTCCAACAGCTAAGTATGGTTAATCCCGCAGGAGTGGGGGGGACAGAAGCCCCCCCGCCAGGATAGTCACCTGGAACGTAAGGGACTCAACAGCCCAGTGAAAAGGTCCAGGGTACTCACCCACCAAGAAACATGAAAGCCGACATAGTCTTCCTCCAAGAGACACACCTGAGAGAGCAGGACCGACTGTGGGTAAGAAAGGGCTGGGTGGGGCAGACCTACCATTCCTGATATGGGACGAGGGCCAGCGGGGGTGGCAATACTGATTAATATGAGGACGATATTTAAGGCGACAAAAACGATTACAGACCCAGGGGGATGGTACATCATGGTCAGCGGGGCCCTGGACGGGGTACCGGTAGAACTCGTTAATGTGTACGCGCCCAACTGGGACGACACAAAATACGTTAAAAAGTCCAGGGGGAAATCCCTGACATAGAAGGAGTTGTCCTTCTTCTCCCCAGTACACAACGTATATGAATCATAGAATTTGCAGTGCAGAAGGAGGCCACTTGGCCCATCGAGTCCGCACCGGCCCTGGGAAAGAGCACCACCACCCTATCCCCGTAACCCCAACTAACCTTTTTTGGACACTAGGGCAATTTAGCATGGCCAATCCACCTAACCTGCACATCTTTGGACTGTGGGAGGAAACCGCAGCATCCGGAGGAAACCCACGCACACACGGGGAGAACATGCAGACTCCACACAGACAGTAACCCAAGCTGGGAATCGAACCTGGGAACCTGGAGCTGGAAAGCAACTGTGCTAACCACTGTGCAACCGTGCTAGGCAGCAGCTGGTCGACTCCATACTGGAGATGGACCGTAAATACTCTGAGGTCCTGAATGTAGAGCTCCTGACGGAGAGGAAAAAGCTACAAATGGACATCGACATGATCTCCACAAGGAAAGTGGTACACCAACTCCGCCAGGCACAGGGGACGAACACAGAGACAAAGCCAGCTGCCTGCTGGCACATCAGCTGAGAAAGTAGGCAGCCACTAGAAAAATTGCACAAATCACGGACAACAGAGGCAAATTGGAAACAGACCCAGAAAAGGTCAACAAAGCCTTTGGGGCCTTTTACCAAGGGCTGTACACCTCAGAGCCCCCAGCAGGGGAATTGGGGATGAAACATTTCCTCGACAGACTGGACATGCCAGTTGTGGGTGAGGGCAGGAAACAGAGCTGGAAGCACCACTAGAACTGAGAGAGATCATGGAGAGTATTAGCCTCATGCAGGCGGGGAAGGCACCGGGAACAGACGGGTTCTCGGCAGACTTCTCCAAAATATTTGCGACAGCACTGGCCCCGCACCTGCGGGAGATGTTCACAGATTCCCTAGCGAGGGGCACACTGCCACCTATACTGGCACAGGCCTCAATCTCACTGATACCTAAGAAAGATAAAGACCCAAAGATTGTGGGTCATACAGACCCATCTCACCATTAAACGTAGACGGCAAAATATTGGCTAAGATCATAACCAAAAGACTAAAAGACTACGTACCAGAGATGGTCGCAGAGGACGAGACGGGATTTGTAAAGGTTAGACAGCTAACATCGAACATCAGGCGCCTGCTGAACGTGATAATCACCCCATCCGGGGAGAGAACACCAGAGATGATCGTTTCCCTGGACACAGAAAAGGCCGTCGATAGAGTCGAGTGGCGATACCTCATAGAGGCAGCTCGGGCTCAGAACAGGGTTCACCTCCTGGGTGAAGCTCCTGTACAATGGCGAGCGTACGGACAAACAACACAAACTTCCAGTGCTTCTAGCTGTCCCCATTGCAGTTAGCCCTGGCAATCAAACCACTAGCGATTGCTCTCACAGCAGCAAAAAGCTGGAGGGGGATCCGAAGGGACGGCAGAGAGCACAGAGTCTCGCTCTATGCAGATGACTTGCTCCTCTACATCTCGGACCCACAAAGCAGCATGGAAGGAATCATCGTGCTCCTGAAAGAGTTTAGTGCCTTCTCGGACTACAAACTAAACATGAGAAAAAGCGAGATCTTCCCGGTACACCCACAAGTAGGGGGGCAGCGCTGGTGGGACCGCAGTTTAAACAAGCCCAATGTCATAATATACACCAGTATATCATGGTGCAGACACACACTGATGGACATACACTGGGACCAATCAACATGTACAAACACCGCAGCCAATCACCAGTTAGAATACACACCCTATAAAGGCAGAGGGCATCACGGTTCCCACTCATTCTGGATGCTGTCTCTCAGAAGCACAAGAGCTCATCCAGTCCAGCACAGACTCACACCACATGCTGAGAGATTCAACTGGTTCGGACAGGCACAGGTCTCTAGTTAAACTAGCATCGTTTAAACCCACAGTTCTCGTATGTCTTTTATTTTATAAGTAGTTAATAAAATAGAGTTGAACCTTCTTCAGTGTTGGTGGCATACATTAGCTTCGCAAGTCTACATTGTCCAACACTTCACCCGACACAAATTCTGCTATCTGGGGATTCAAATCGCTCATGACTGGAAAGGTATCCACAAATGGAACTTGACCAGTCTGATAGAGGAAGCCAAAAAGGACCTGCAAAGATGGAACACACTCCCACTCTCCCTGGCGGCGGAGAGTTCAGACGATCAAAACGAACGTACTGCCCAGGTACCTCGTCCTACTTAGATCCATCCCAATCTATATCGCCAAGGCCTTTTTCTACTCACTGGACAAAGTATTCATGGCATTCGTATGGCGGGGGGGGGGGGGGGGGGGGGGGGAGAGAATGCTAGGATCCCAAAGAAGGTCCTACAAAAAACAAAGTCCAGTGGGGGGCTAGCTCTCCCAAACCTACAATTCTACCGCTGGGCGGCAACAGCAGAATGAGTAAGGGGATGGATCAAGGAGCCAGACGCCGAGTGGGTGCACGCGGAGGAGGCCTCCTGCAAGGGGACCTCTCTCCGGCCCCTCGCCACGGCGGCACTCCCATCCCCACCCAAAAAACACTCTGCAGCCCGGTGGTGATAGCCACCCTCCAGACCTGGAACCAGCTACGGGAACAATTCGGACTGACAACCATAGGTTCACACCAGCGCTCACTGATGCCACCTTTAAAAGGTGGAGACAGGACGGAGGGACACTGACAGTTAGGGACCTATACATCGATGACAGGGTCACAACACTGGACGAACTGACGGGGGATTTCAGCTACCTAGGGACAACAAACAAAGATGTCTGTAGCTGAAAAACTTCCTACTGAAGGGGACAAGGATGTACCCACGACCACCACGACAGACATTACTAGAAGAGTTACTTGACGCAAACATTCTAGGTAAAAGAAACTGTAGCGACATGTATGGATGACTCGTAGAGAGGGCCGACACTGTACTGAATGCAACGAGGAAGAAATAGGAGGAAGACCTGGGGCTTGAAATAGGGTGGGGACTCTGGAGTGAAGCACTGCATAGGGTCAACTCCACCTCCACATGTGCAAGACTCAACCTAACGCAACTAAAGATGATAAATAGAGTCCATTTAACAGGAACCCGAATGATGGAGATGGAGGACAGATGTGAATGGTACCAAGTGGGCCCGGCCAACCACGCCCTCATGTTCTAGTCTTACCCCAGATTTGCTGGGTACTGGACAGCCTTCCTTGAGGCAATGTCCAAAGTGGTGGGGGTGAGGGTGGAGCCATGCCCAAAAGTGGCGGTCTTCGGGATATCAGACCAGCCAAATCTATTCCTGGGGAGGAGGGCGGACGCCCTTGCCTTAGTCTCCCCGATCGCCCGCCGTAGAATCCTGTTCGGCTAGCGGTCAGCAGCACCACCCAAAGCTGCAGACTGGCTGTCCGACCTCTCGGAATCTCTCCACATGGAGAAAATCAAATTCGCCACTAGAGGGTCAGACGACGGCTTCCACAGAACGTGGGAGGCATTCACCCAACTGTTCCGGGACCTGTTCATGGCCAACGGATAGGATGATAAATAACTAAGTAGCCAAGAGCCAGGGGAAAGTAGCCCCCTCCCCCCTCCCCCCCACCCCCAATCCCCAGCATGACAGAACAATTTGCTGTTCGTAGTATATATAAATGATTTGGAGGAAAATGTAACTGGTCTGATTAGTAAGTTTGCAGACGACACACAGGTTGGTGGAATTGGGGACAGCGATGAGGACTGTCAGAGGATACAGCAGGATTTAAATCGTTTGGAGACTTGGGCGGAGAGATGGCAGATGGAGTTTAATCCGGACAAATGTGAGGTAATGTATTTTGGAAGGTCTAATGCAGGTAGGGAGTATACAGTGAATGGTAGAACCCTCAAGAGTATTGACAGTCAGAGAGATCAAGGTGTACAGGCCCATAGTCACTGGAAGTCGCAACACAGGTGAAAAAGGTAGTCAAGAAGGCATACGACATGCTTGCCTTCACTGTCCGGAACATTGAGTATAAAAATTGGCAAGTCATTTTGCAACTGCATAGAACCTTAGATTTACCAGTATGTTGCCTGGTATAGAGGGCATTAACTATGAGGAGAGGTTGAATGAACTCGGTTTGTTCTCACTGGAACCTTGGAGTTTGAGGGGCAGCTTGATAGAGGTTTACAAAATTATAAGGGGCAAGGACAGAATGGATAGTCAGAGGCCTTTTCCCAGGGTAGAGGGGTCAATTACAAGGGGGCATAGGTTTAAGATGTGAGGGGCAAGGTTTAGAGGAGAGTACGAGGTAAGTTTTTTACACAGAGGGTAGTGGGTGCCTGGAACCCGCTGCCGAAGGAGGCGATGGAAGCAGGGATGATGGTGACATTTAAGGGGCATCTTAACAAATACATGAATAGGATGGGACTAGAGGGATATGGGCCCCAGAAGTGTAGAAAGTTTTAGGTTAGACGGGCAGCATAGTTGGCGCAGGCTTGGAGGGCCGAAGTGCCTGTTCCTGTGCTGTACTTTTCTTTGTTCAAAACATGAGAAAAGAGAATGAAGTAGGGAAAGACCCGTGGGGTGTGGGGGGGGGGGGGGGGGGGGGGGGGGAGAGCAGTGCAGGGGGTTAGCTAAACTCAATAGAAAAGAAAGGAGAACCGCAGGGAGGGTGATGGGGAGAGGGGGAGGGGTGGCAGGGAGGGGTGGAAAGAAAGAAAGACAGGAGGCAAAGAACAATAGATGGGAACCAGAGTTGCGAGGGAGGGGGGGGGGGGGGGTGGTGGTGGAGACGAGGGAACACCATCTGGAAGGACAGCACAGGAAACGACAAAGACCATGTCAAACACAGTAACAGAGTAAGAAAGTACAGGATGAAGAAACGCCGAATGGCCAAAGCCGAGGCAAACGCAAAACAACAACAGTGTAAGCTGACTGGGAGAAGTAAGAAACATCAGGGGTGCCAAGACATGTATACAGGTATACTGTAATTGTCTCTCCAATACCTCGATGTATGTACACTTCCCCAGTACCCCCCCCACACACATGTTTTTCTTTGCTTGCTAGATACGTGATTTTGCTAATTATCTCGTGTTGTTGTTTTTATCTTGTATGTCCTATCTTCCTACTCTTCCTTTTGTTTCTTTTTTGTGTACACCTGTAAATATACCATGTTCAAAAACCCAATATAAACATTCATTAAAAAAAACTAGGTATCTACAACCTTTCGACCAAAACAACATAGTCAGGGTGGAGGATCCTGATGGCTGGTCAAAATGTGTGAAAGTCATGCAGAAGATAGGTCCAAAGTCATATCCAGTCATCACAGAACAAGGACAAGTACTCAGAAGGGACAGGAGAGCTTTATTAAAAATTCAGCAACCTGTTACTTCATTGCCAGCAGATGATGTATGTGACAGCCTATGTCTATCCAAATCCCTCCCCCTCTCCCCATCCCCCTCCCTGAGGTTCTCCTTTCTTTTCTATTGAGTTTAGCTAACCCCCTGCACTGCTCTCCCCCCCACCCCACCCCCCTCCCCACACACACCCCACGGGTCTTTCCCTACTACCAGGAAGCTTGATAAACTCGGCATCACCACTAGCAGCAACCAAGTCGCTCCGTCTGTGATGGACAAGAAGCAAATGAACAATCTGAAGATGCGCACAGTAGGATAATTCCACCCGAGATTTATTCAGAACCACTTGAATGTCAGCTAGATTCACCAAATTCACAAAATCAAAAAGAAGCTAGACAGATTGAATCTGTGATGGACACCGATATGGTAAGCATATCATCGGCAACATAATTAATTGAATGATGTATATTATTTGTTCAACTCTAGAGGCAAGGGGATATAATGATAAGCATAAGCAGTTCTGTATGTTAATATGTCAGACCGCCAACCAACAGGTGGCAGTAGTGATGTACCATGTGATACTGGAGCCTCAGGGAGTGGGGAGTTAGGAGTCATCGTGATAGTTGTGTTTTACATTAGCTCTCATATCATAATTATAGAGTTCATGGTTCAGTAACATTAGTATTGCTTTCCTTCCCATGCTATTGCAATTTAATAAATCTTAACTAGTCATAAACTAGACGTTCTTTGGTGCACTGACTCAATCATTGCAATGCACTAAGATGTAACAAGAAGGATGAGGGGGATCTCATTGAAATTTACAGAATACTGAGAGGCCAAATAGAGTGGACGTGAAGAGAATGTTTCCACTAGTCGTAAAAACTAGAACCTGAGGGCTCAAACTGAAGGGCTGATCTTTTAAAACAGCAGCAGACCAGCTGCCGAACACCGCCAAACAACGATAACGATACTACGCCACCTATATGCACACCAAGACCAGGAAGCTTGAGAAACTCGGCATCACTACTAGCAGCAACCAAGTCGCTCCGTCTGGACCTGATCATTCATGACTTAATTACCTCCAAAGACTCGCATTCAAAGTATCGTCGGGCATCTTTGACTTTGTCTATATATATGTTTCTGGAACCTACCTCTTCATTCAGCTGAGGAAGGAGCAGTGCTCCGAAAGCTAGTGATTTGACACAAACCTGTTGGACTTTAACCTGGTGTTGTAAGATTTGTTACTGTGCTCACCCCAGTCCAACGCCGGCATCTCCACATCATGGCTGCCATCGACACGTCAAACTGCCGGCTCAAAATGGAGAGGATCTCCAAGAAGATCGCGCATATAGACACTGACATTAAGGATGGGATTCTCCAACCCCCGCCAGGTCAGAGAATTGCCAGGGTGGGGGGGGGAGGCGTGAATCCCGCCCCCGCCGGCTGCCAAATTCTCTGGTGCCGGGGGCAGGAATTGCACCGCGTCAGCCAGCGGCTGCTCGCAGCAGCCCCCCCCCCCCAGCGATTCTCCGGCCCGCAATGGACCTATTGGCCGCCTGTTTACGGCTGGTCCCGCCGGCGTTAATTACAACAGGCACTTACCGGTGGGACGTGGCTCCGCGGGTGGCCCCCAGAGTCCTCGGGAAGGCACGGCGGGATCTGGTCCCGGGGGTGGCCCCCACGGTGGTCTGGCCTGCGATCGGGGCCCCCCCATAACTCTAAAGGGGTGGTATGGTGGGATATGGGGGAAGGGGATATGTTTAGAGTTATGGGAAGAAGGCAGGAGAATGGGGATGAGAAGCATATCAGCCATTATTGAATGACGGAGCAGACTCGATGGGCTGAATGACCTTAATCTGCTCCTATATATTAAGGGCTTATGTTTTCTGCCACTTACCGCCATCCAGACATGTTTGATCTCACTCATTAGTCTATTATAGGGCAAAGTGTCAGATTAGTCAAAAAAATAACTTGTGGCATTTCTCGGAAACATCATTGTGCGGAGGAAACTGCAACTGTTAAACTAAAGAGAAAGTAAAACATTTGAGACTCACCTGCTGAATATCTCAGATACCACAGGATTACCTGTACAAATTCAGAACAACATTATTTGGAACTGGCAAGAGATAATCTGATAAGAAGGTGAATCCACACCCAAATCTCTCAGCACAAGACGTTTAGTCACTGAAACAATCGGAGTCTGACTTCAACTCCCACCAGTCGGACAGTCTGACAGTTTCCCTGTTTTCTCACAGTGCTGTCCATACAGGAGGTGAGATCTCAGTGAAAGTATTGGGACATCCAGTCACTACAGCAATTTATATACAGGTCAGTGAAATTGTTTTATGTATGAGGGAACTAACCTGTGAGTGTGAGTTTGCCTGTTTGTGTATTTGAGTATGAGACGGTCTTGCGTATTATTTTGAAACAGTAATTAGATGTGTGTCAATGGTAGTAACCAAAACCCTGATGCTTTTTTGGAGTACCTACTGCTTTACGATATTTAAATGATTTTGGCCTGC
Source organism: Scyliorhinus canicula (assembly GCF_902713615.1). Classification (NCBI taxonomy): domain Eukaryota; kingdom Metazoa; phylum Chordata; class Chondrichthyes; order Carcharhiniformes; family Scyliorhinidae; genus Scyliorhinus; species Scyliorhinus canicula. The sequence continues at coordinate 42,824,813 of NC_052158.1, forward strand.
CCCCACCACTCAGATCTACAGTGTCCTGCTGAGCCTGTGTCTGGCCATGGGTTTGACCAGTTTTTCAGCTTCAGTCTATTCCTGACCAAAATATTTTTGATATTATTTCATGGAATGTGGGCATCGCTGGTTCGACCAGGATTTCTTGCCCATTCCCGAATTGAGAAAGTGGTGGTGTAGGCGCATTCATAGTGCCATTAGGGAGGGTGTTCCAGGACTTTGACCCAGTGACAGTGAAGGAATGGCGATGTATTTCCAAGTCAGGATGGTGAGTGACTTTGAGGGGAACATGTAGGTGTTTGTTTTCCCAGATATCTATTGTCCTTGTCCTTCCAGTGATTGTGGGTTTGGAAGGTGCTGTTGAAGTAGTTTTGCTGTGATGTTGCTTCTTTTAAATGGTACACATGGCTGCCAGTGTCTCAGTGCTGCAGGGACTGAATGTTGAAGGTGGTGAATGGGACGTTAATCAACTGGACTGCTTTATCCTGGATGGTGTTGAGGTTTTTGAGTGTTGTTGGAGCTGCACTCATCCAGGCAAATGGGGAGTATTCCGTCACTCCTGCCTTATACCTTGCATTCTTTGGAAACTTGAAATTATTTTTTGAAATGTTCACCTTGAACTGGAAGTAAGCATGTCTTATTCAAGAAATCACCTGACCAGCATGGCACTTGGGGAGGAGAGCTATTTGTTTATTTGAACAGTAATGAAAATGAAATGAAAATCACTTAGCAGGAGGTTTCCTTGCCCATGTTTAACCTGAAGTTCTGAGACTCCATGGGGTTCAGAGTCGATGTTGAGAACTCCCAGGGCAACTCCCTCCCGACTATATACCACCCTGCTGCCACCTCTGTTGGGTCTGTCCTGCAGTGAGATAGGACATACTCAGAAATGGTGATAGTGGTGTCTGGAATATTGGGCTGGATTATCCGTCCCACATTTCTGTTTCAGCACACCGGCAGGATGCTCAGTAACCCCCGGGCTGCTGGCAAAATGGAGCATCCCGCCAGCGGAGAATCCAGCCCATTGTCTGTCAGGTATGATTCTGTGAGTGGGACTATGTCAGGCTGTTGCTTGACTAGTCTGTGGGACAGCTCTCCCAACTTTGGCACAAACCCCAGATGTTAGTGAGGGGGACTTTGCAGGGTCGGCAGGGTAGATAGAGATAGAGATAGAGAAATACAGCACAGAACAGGCCCTTCAGCCCACAATGTTGTGCTGAACTTTTGTCCTAGGTTAATCATAGAATTTTGGACACTAAGGGCAATTTTTCATGGCCAATCCACCCAACCTGCACATCTTTGGACTGTAGGGTTTGCTGTTGTCGTTTCTGGTGCCTGGTTTGATGCCGGGTAGTCCGTCCAGTTTATTTTTTGTGTTTTCAAAGTGGTTGAGTACAACGGAGTGGTTTGCTAGACCATTTCAGCGGGCATTTAAGAGCCAACCAGATGCTCTGGGTCTGGAGACACATGTAGGCCAGACCAGGTAAGGATGGCAGATTTCCTTCCTTAAAGGACATTAGTGAACCAGATGAATTTTCACAACAATGGTTTCATGGTCGTCATTAGACTTTTAATTCCAGATATTTTATTGAGTTTAAATTCCACCACCTGCCGTTGTGTGATTTGAACCTGGATCCCCAGATCATTATTTTGCATCTCTCCATTGTGGTGTTATCACAACTATCAGCATTACAAGGCTTAATGTAGTGTCGTGAGTAGCCACTAGAGGGAGCTGCAGATACAACTATATAAGGAGTTCCCTATGCAGGAGATAGCTAGTGAAAGTCATTGAGAGCAGTTAGTGTGAGAAGGTTATATTATAGTTTATACCAATAGTGAGATTAGCAGTAGATGAGTGTAGTTAGATGTTACATATTTTTAAACATTTTATTTATAATAATAACGATACAGCAACATAAACATGGTACATAAAACATTTCCATCCTCTTCACATTCAAAGCACCCCCAACAATCAAACAATAGCCTAAGCCCCCCCCCCCCCTATATTTCTACCTCTGATGACATTTTAATTTTCTCTGAGAAAGTCGACGAACGGCTGCCACCTCCGGACGAACTCTAACATTGACCCTCTTAGGGCAAACTTTATTTTCTCGAGACTGAGAAACCCAGCCATGTCATTAACCCAGGTCTCTAATTTCAGGGGCTTCGAGTCCCTCCACATTAACTGAATCTGTCTCCGGGCTCCGGGCTCCAGGGAGGCAAAGGCCAAAACATCAGCCTCTTTCGGCCCCTGAACGCCCGGCTCTTCCGACACTCCAAAGATCGCCACCTCTGAACTCAGCACCACCTGTGTTTTAAGCACTGTGGACATAGCCTTAGCAAAACTGTGCCAAAACCCTCTAAGCTTCAGGCATGCCCAAAACACATGGACATGGTTTGCTGGACCTCCCGCGCACCTGTCCTATATCCCCAAAAACTTGCTCATCCGGGCCACCGTCGTATGTGCCCAGTGGACTACCTTGAATTGTATCAGGCTAAGCCTGGCAAATGATGAGGATGATAACCCTGCTTATGGCATCCACCTACAGACCCGCCTCTATCTCCCCCCATCTTCTCACTTGCCCTTTAGTTCCTCTATCAGAGTTTCCTCCAACTCCATAAGTTCTTGGTATATATCTGATACCTTCCCCTCTCCCACCCATGTTCTGGAAACTACCCTGTCCTGTATCCCCCTGGTGCAGGAACGGAAAGGTCGGAACCTGCCTTCTCAAAAAATCTCATACCTGCAGAGGTAAACCAATTCCCTGCTGGCAATTCAAATTCATCCTCCAAAGCCTTCAAGCTAGGGAAGCTCCCGTCCATAAATAAATCTCCCATCCTCACAATTCCTGCTCTCTGCCATCTCCGAAACCCTCCATCCAGTCTACCCCGTACAAACCGATGGTTATTGTAGATAGGGGTCCAAACTGATGCCCCCTCCGGTCTCCTATATTTCCTCCACTGCCCCCATATTCTCAGAGCCGCAGCTACCACCGGACTTGTGGAGTATCGGGCCGGCGAGAACGGGAGAGGTGCAGTTATCAGTGCCCCCAAACTTGTGTTTTTACACGATATCGCCTCTACTCACATCAACGCCACTACCCACTTCCTAATCATGGCTATATTAGCCGCCCCGTAGTAGGTCCGAAAGTTCGGCAGCGCTAACCCACCTTCCCCCCGATGCTCCAACAATCGTTTCTTCACTCGCGGGGTTTAACCGCCCAAACAAAGCGCAAAATCACCTTATTCACCCGTTTAAAAAAGGCCCTCGGGATAAAGATGGGGAGACACTGAAAGACAAACAGGAATCTGGGGAGGACTATCATTTTCACGGTCTGTACCCTCCCTGCCAGTGATAGTGGGAGCATATCCCACCTCCCAAAGTCCTCCTTCATGTTCTACGAGCCGGGACAGTTTTAACTTCTGCAACGTCTCCCATTCCTGAGCCACCTGGATTCCTAGATGTAGTTAGTTGCTATTGATCAATTCTGTATTCTTTTGGACTAAGTGTCGAATCCCAGTTTAGTAGTGTGAATAAAATCTTAACTTTGTTTAAGTCACAAGAAGCCTGACCATTTCAAGACACCCACCAGCTGTTCCAGTAACCAAATTTAAATTGCATTATAGTGATGGCAGACGGATCCAAAGTGTGCAAAGTGTTGGGAAAAAATCCAGAATCATAGAGGATAGAGGAGATTGCTCACCATACTCACTTTCAGATACCTTCATGATAGAAGCTGTCACTAAGATTTATTGGATTGAGAAGAAATACCAATAAACACACTCTCAAAGATAATAAAGCAGTGAACTGTATCACTTGACATAAATGGTGAATTGATCCCATTTAAGATTGACACAGGAGTGCACGCAAATATTATCATGTTACGATCTTTAAAGCAAGCAATCAGAAAGCTTCTGATAAAGCAGTCCACCTGTAAACTCACAGATCACAATGGTAACATGATAGCTACAAAGGGGTCATGCTGTCCCGTCGTGAGGAATGGGAAAATAGAGATACCGATTGACTTTGAGGTGGTAGAGGGGCAGAAATCTTCATTGATTGGTGTTGATGCTCGTGAAAGATTGCAGCTAGCTGAAAAGATTCACTCAACCAGTACTTCAGGTGACCAAGAGGAAGAATCGAGGTGATGCGAACGACCTCTCCAAAGCTAATACTGATGCTGAAACATCAGAAAACAGGACAACCACTGGTGCTGAAACATCAGAACTCGACTTAGTCTGAAGAATTGAAGCCATGATGTGGAGATGCCGGCGTTGGACTGGGGTAAGCACAGTAAGAAGTCTTACAACACTAGGTTAAAGTCCAACATGTTTGTTTCAAACACTAGCTTTCGGAGCACTGCTCCTTCCTCAGGCTCCTTCACCTTCCTTGGAGCAGTGCTCCGAAAGCTCGTGTTTGAAACAAACCTGTTGGACTTTAACCTGGTGTTGTATGACTTCTTACTGTGAAGAATTGAAGAGCAAGCTTGTTTAATTTCTGAAATACTACCAGTATCTGATCGCAAACTACAGACCACAAAAGCTGAAACTGAAAAGGACTTGACGCTCCAGAAGGTGAAACGATACCGATGGAAAGGCAGAGAAAGGAGTAGGGATAATTAAGAAGTTATTCCGCAAAGCGAGTGAAGATGGTCAAGACGTGTCATGAGCGTTGTTAGCATACCGAGCAACACCGTTATCGACGGTGTTGATTGGGAGAAGGCTACGAACCACTTTACACAAATCATCAGTCCAGAAACAAATAGATGCATGAAAGAATCACGACCACAAAAAAGAAGCAACAAGAGGTCTACAATAGACATACCAAGCCTCTGCCGGAACTTCAGGAAGGTGACTTTGTGAGAATTCAGAATCCAGAATGAGGTTGGCAGAATCAGAAAACAGGACCGTTGGGCAGCACGGTAGCATGGTGGTTAGCATAAATGCTTCACAGCTCCAGGGTCCCAGGTTCGATTCCCGGCTGGGTCACTGTCTGTGCGGAGTCTGCACGTCCTCCCCGTGTGTGCGTGGGTTTCCTCCGGGTGCTCCGGTTTCCTCCCACAGTCCAAAGATGTGCGGGTTAGGTGGATTGGCCATGCTAAATTGCCTGCAGTGTCCTAAAAAAAAGTAAGGTTAGGGGGGGGGGGGGGGGGGGGGGGGTTGTTGGGTTACGGGTATAGGGTGGATACGTGGGTTTGAGTAGGGTGATCATGGCTCGGCACAACATCGAGGGCCGAAGGGCCTGTTCTGTGCTGTACTGTTCTATGTTCTATGTTCTAATGTTGCAAAGGCTCTGAAACAGGTAGCACCGAGGTCCTACTTAGTACAAAGAACAGGGATTGCTGTTCAGGAGAAACAGATGAGCATTGCTGCGTGTCAAGCACAAGGTTCCAGCTCAACGTGAGAAAGTTGTACCACGTGATGACATGTTCAAGGAGATTGCCTTTCCAGATCCGTAATTAGTGCCGACACAGCTAGAAGATGTGGCAAAGCAATCCGACATTCCACTGAGACATTCTACGAGAAGTTGACGACCGTCAGAATGACTGAACTTGTGATTGTATAATTAACCTATTCTCATCCAAGTGATGTTACTCTCATTACATATTAACATAAAAACTAGGAGCAGAAGTAGGCCATCTGGCCCCTCCAGCCTGCTCCGCCATTCAATCAGATCATAGCTGATCTTTTGTGGATTCAGCTCCACTTTCTGGCCCGAACACTTAATCCCTTTATTCTTCAAAAACTATCTATCTTTATCTTAAAAGCATTTAATGAAGGAGCCTCTACTGCTTCACTGGGCAAGGAATTCCATAGATTCACAGGCCTTTGGGTGAAGAAGTTCCTCCTAAACTCAGTCTTATATCGACTTCCCCTTATTTTGAGGCTATGCCCCCTAGTTCCGCTTTCACCTGCCAGTGGAAACAACCTGCCCGCATCTATCCTATCTATTCCCTTCATAATTTTATATGTTTCTAAAAGATCCCCCCCGCATCCTTATAAATTCCAACGAGTACAGTTCCAGTCTACTCAACTGCTCCTCGTAATCCAACCCCTTCAGCTCTGGGATTAACCTAGTGAATCTCCTCTGCACATCCTCCAGTGCCAGTACGTCCTTTCTCAAGTAAGTAAAGAAAATATCATAATCACCATTACAATAATTTTCTTTTACAAAGAAGGGGGGATTCGGTATTATCATAGCTGTCAGCATTATGAGGGTTAATGTAGTGTCAAGAATAGCCACGAGAGGGAGCTACAGATACAACTAGAGAAGGCTGTGATGCTGGGCCTTAGGGGAGGAGTGTATGCAGGAGATAGCTAGTGAAGGTCATAAGAGCAATTAATGTGAGAAGGTTAGATTATACCAGTAGTGAGATTAGCAATCGATGAGTGTAGTTAGATGTTATTGATCAACTCTGTATTCTTTAGGACTAAGCGTTGAATCCCAGTTTAGTAGTGTAAATAAAATCTTAGCTTTGTTTAAGTAAAAACTATTCTGTGGTCTTTGAGGAACACTATGCCTACCATCCTAATTCAGTAACACAAAGAACACCACATTCATTATTAGTCAATGGGGTTTCCCATTGTGGGGCAGCCCCAAGCCTTCGGGAAACCCCGGGCTGCCAGAGAAATCCGACAGCGGAGAATTCAACCCTAAGTGTTGATGCTGGGACTGAATCCGTGGTGTTCAGGAAAACTGGTGTCGTTTCCAGAGCAATTCATCAACCCTTAATTGGCGGGCACTGGCGCCAGTGGAACACAATCAATTCCAATAAATAAATGGTGTCTGATTCACTAGAGTCGGGATTAACACTTGAGAGGCTGACAAGCTGCAGCGGTATGTACACATTCCACTCCCCACACACACCATCCCAGGCAACACAATGGCAGCAAGAAGAGCAGCATCCCGGTTAACCGACACCGAACTGGAGACACTGCTGGAGGCAGTGGAGGTGAGGCAGGCCACCTTGTACCCCGGGGTGGGAAGGAGGTTGGGAGGAGAACACTGACTTCCTGTCACAGCTGTTTCCAACACTCTCCACCATCCCAGAGACACTCACCTCAGTTGGACCTGTCAGCGGAGGTGGGGTACTATCTGGTGGGCACCACACACGTGCAGCGGTACATCAGATGGAGATAGGAAGCCCTGAGGGGCGGATGGTTGGAGGCTGGCCTGACCCCAGGCACTAGCTGCCGTCCAGATGGGTTTTAGGCTTCTGGAAAGGGTGGTTCCATCTACAGTGGGGATGCACTCCCACCCAGACCAGGAACTGCAGGAGGGGCTGTCGGCAACCATCCAGTGCCAGCAGGCACATTTGGAGGAGTCCAACCACCAGCAGGAGGTGGTGCCGACCATGCCAAGACCGCACAGGTGGCATCTGTGGTGGAGGACTTGGAGAAAGGTTTCAGCCATGTGTCAAGATGTCTTAGGCCTGTGCAGCCAGTGGCCGAGATCCAGATCAGGTCTGCCCTCCTGCAGGCAGCCAAGTACCAGGACCACCTGGACATGAACTGAAAAATGAAAATGAAATGAAAATCACTTATTGTCACGAGTAGGCTTCAATGAAGTTACTGTGAAAAGCCCCCAGTCGCCACATTCCGACGCCTGTTCGGGAAGGCTGGTACGGGAACATTGCAACAGCAGTCCAGAGCTTGGCCCAGTCACAGCGGGCCATGGTTGAAGGTGTTGGTGGCATTGCCCAGGTGGCACAGTTACTGGCTGATGTGACACAGACCCAGAAAGTGGTGGTACAGTGGCTGGGTAATGTGGCGCAGTGGAAAGGGAGGTGGTCCACTCCCTGTGCTCCATGGCCTGAGTATTGAGGCCCTGGTAGGGGTGGATATGGGCTTCCAAGACTGGCAGTGATGGGGGAGCCACAGTGGTTAGCCCCACTCGCACTCATCCGCCCTGTCAGATGAGATCTGCCGTTCATCCCCCTCCTTCAGCATGTGGCCCCTGTGCTGTGCGATGATGTGGAGGATGGAGCAGGCCACCACGATGTGGGAGACTCTCCTAGTGCTATACTGGAGGGCCCCACCACAGCAATCCAGGCACCTGAACCGCATCTTCATGATTCCGAAGCCCCACTTGATCATGGCCCTGGTTGCGGCATGGGCATCATTGTAATGGGTCTTCATGTGGTCATGGCTGATGACGCCTATTCGGAGGCTATAGACCAGCATGGAGACATGTTACAATGATGGCCACATCCCTGTCGTCCAGGAACCAACTCCTTAGCCAGTGGTGTGCCTCAAGAGGTCAGGAACTGCCGAGTATGCCAGGATGAAGGCGTGCACACTGCCAGGGTATCGGGCACAGAAACATATGATGTGCAGCTCATGATCACACAATCGGTTTGTGAGGACCAGTGCTCGTAAGGGGACATGCATCCCTTCAATCACTGACTGGAGCTGGGGCATCCATCAATGGCAGTGAACTCCGCTGTCTGGGCATCCTGGTGGGCTCAGTCCACATTGAATTTGATGCATTGTGCCAACCAGGCATATAGGGCCACCGTGTCAGCACGGATATACCTGTGCTCCGAGGTCTGTGAGATCCCAGCCAGGTCCCCACTCGGTGCCTGGAAGGACCCTATGGCGTTAAAGATCATCACCTTGACGAACACCGGGAGGGGGTGACCTCCTCCCATACCCCCACGGTCCAAGGTGTGCCATGATCTGGCAGACATGTTGCACTGTCTCCCTGTTGAGCCGGAGTCTCCGATGGCATGCCTGGTCCGGCAGGTCCTCGAATGACAGACGTTACCAGTACACATCATGCAGTGCCTTCTTCCCACCTCCTCCTCGGCCAGTTGGGCGGCTGGCTCTCCATCCTCACCAGCTGCCTTCTATTCCTCTGGGGAAGCCTCAGTTGCTTCAGTGTCCCCCTGGAGCAGCTCCAACTTGTACAGCCTCAGTGCATCCCCCAGGGCTGCGGTGACTAGGATAAAGGCCACCATTCCTGGCTGAATTCTGAACTCCATTGTGTTCAGGGGGTGAAAGTCAGACATGGATTAGCTCTATTTCTGGGTTAATATTAACCATGGACTAGCTCAGTATCTGGGTTAATAATGACCATGGACTAGTTCAGTATCTGGGTTAATATTGACATGGACCAGCTCAGTATCTGGATTAATATTGACATGGACTAGCTCAGTATCTGGATTAATAATGACCATGGACTAGTTCAGTATCTGGGTTAATATTGACATGGACTAGTTCAGTATCTGGGTTAATATTGACATGGACTAGCTCAGTATCTGGGTCAATATTGACATGGACTAGCTCAGTATCTGGGTTAATAATGACCATGGACTAGTTCAGTATCTGGGTTAATAATGACCATGGACTAGTTCAGTATCTGGGTTAATATTGACATGGTATCTGGGTTAATAATGACCATGGACTAGCTCAGTATCTGGGTTAATATTGACATGGACTAGCTCAGTATCTGGATTAATAATGACCATGGACTAGTTCAGTAACAGGGTTAATATTGACATGGACTAGCTCAGTATCTGGATTAATAATGACCATGGACTAGTTCAGTAACAGGGTTAATATTGACATGGACTAGCTCAGTATCTGGGTCAATATTGACATGGACTAGCTCAGTATCTGGGTTAATAATGACCATGGACTAGTTCAGTATCTGGGTTAATATTGACATGGTATCTGGGTTAATAATGACCATGGACTAGTTCAGTATCTGGGTTAATATTGACATGGTATCTGGGTTAATAATGACCATGGACTAGTTGAGTAACTGGGTTAATAATGACCATGGACTAGTTCAGTATCTGGGTTAATATTGACATGGACTAGCTCAGTATCTGGGTTAATAATGACCATGGACTAGTTCAGTAACTGGGTTAATATTGACCACTGACTAGCTCAGTATCTGGGTTAATAATGACCATGGACTAGTTGAGTAACTGGGTTAATAATGACCATGGACTAGTTCAGTATCTGGGTTAATATTGACATGGACTAGCTCAGTATCTGGGTTAATAATGACCATGGACTAGCTCAGTATCTGGGTTAATAATGACCATGGACTAGTTCAGTATCTGGGTTAATATTGACATGGACTAGCTCAGTATCTGGGTTAATAATGACCATGGACTAGTTCAGTAACTAGGTTAATATTGACATGGACTAGTTCAGTATCTGGGTTAATACTGACATGGACTAGCTCAGTATCTGGGTTAATAATGACCATGGACTAGTTCAGTAACTGGGTTAATATTTACCACTGACTAGCTCAGTATCTGGGTTAATATTGACATGGACTAGCTCAGTATCTGGGTTAATAATGACCATGGACTAGTTCAGTAACTAGGTTAATATTGACATGGACTAGTTCAGTATCTGGGTTAATATTGACATGGACTAGCTCAGTATCTGGGTTAATAATGACCATGGACTAGTTCAGTAACTGGGTTAATATTGACATGGACCAGCTCAGTATCTGGATTAATATTGACATGGTATCTGGGTTAATAATGACAATGGACTAGTTGAGTAACTGGGTTAATAATGACCATGGACTAGTTCAGTATCTGGGTTAATACTGACATGGACTAGCTCAGTATCTGGGTTAATAATGACCATGGACTAGTTCAGTAACTGGGTTAATATTGACCACAGACTAGCTCAGTATCTGTGTTAATATTGACATGGACTAGCTCAGTATCTGGGTTAATAATGACCATGGACTAGCTCAGTATCTGGGTTAATATTGACATGGACTAGCTCAGTATCTGGGTTAATAATGACCATGGACTAGTTCAGTATCTGGGTTAATACTGACATGGACTAGCTCAGTATCTGGGTTAATAATGACCATGGACTAGCTCAGTATCTGGGTTAATAATGACCATGGACTAGTTCAGTAACTGGGTTAATATTGACATGGACTAGCTCAGTAACTGGGTTAATATTGACCACAGACTAGCTCAGTATCTGGGTTAATAATGACCATGGACTAGTTCAGTAACTGGGTTAATAATGACCATGGACTAGTTCAGTATCTGGGTTAATACTGACATGGACTAGCTCAGTATCTGGGTTAATAATGACCATGGACTAGCTCAGTAACTGGGTTAATAATGACCATGGACTAGCTCAGTATCTGGGTTAATAATGACCATGGACTAGTTCAGTAACTGGGTTAATATTGACCACAGACTAGCTCAGTATCTGGATTAATATTTTAAAAAATAAATTTAGAGTACCCAGTTATTTTTTTCCAATCAAGGGGCAATTTGGCCATGCCAATTCACCTACCCTGCGCATCTTTTTGGGTTGTGTGGGTGAGACCTTTATGCAGAGGCGGGGAGAATGTGGGCTCCACACGGACAATGACCCGGTGCTGAGATCGAACCCGAGTCCTCGGCACCATGAGGCTTCAGTGCTAACCATTGCACCACCATGCCACCCCAAAACTATGTTTCTGATCAGTTATGTACCAATTTAATCAATTAGGACATGGGAATGGCCTTAATAGCAGGAATAGGTCATTCTGTCCTTTGAGCCAGTTCTTCCATTCATTGCTGATCTGACTATCGTTCCTGTCTGTGCCTCATAACACTTGACTCCGTTGTCTATCAAAAATCTATCTAACTCAATAGCACAGTGGTTAGCACAATTGCTTCACAGCTCCAGGGTCCCGAGTTTGATACCCGCCTTGGGTCGCTGTCTGTGCGGTTCTCCCTGTGTCTGCGTGGGTTTCCTCCGGGTGCTCCGGTTTCCTCCCGCAGTCTAAGGATGTGCAGGTTGGGTGGATTGACTGAGCTAAATTGCCCCTGGTGTCCAAAAAAGGTTAGGTGTGGTTACAGGGATAGGGTGGAGGTTGGGAAGGTGCTCCTTCCAAGGGCCGGTGCAGACGCGATGGGCCGAATGGCCTCCTTCTGCACTGTAAATTCTGATTCTCTGATTCTCTGCTGTTGTGGTGAACGTATTGTATTAACCATTCACCATGTATCTCACTATATCACACTGTTGCCCATGTGGGCTCCACCTATGGACCATTGTACGATATCACATAGAATGTATCATTTTGGTGCTCTGTGGGCTCCGCCCCTGGCTCCTCCCCTTGAGGGGAGGTATAAAGGGCAGCAGCCCTGTAGGCGGCTCTCACTAGCAGAGCAGTCACAGGCAGGCACTGTTCTAGTCGATTAAAGCCACAGTTTACATCTACTCTCTGTTTCGCGTGAATTGATGGTCGCATCACATGTTAGTATGATGCGTACACCGGTACCAAACCAGGTCCACCGGGCTACACGGTGGCCCTGGTCTGCATTGCAGATGCTGTCCCCACGTGTTACCTCCCCCCCCCCCCCCCCCCCCCCCCCCCCCCCCCCCCCCCCCCCCCCCCCCCCCCCCCCCACCCCGGGGCCTCTGGCCTGGCGGCTGTCCCTAATGTAACTGATACTGGTAGCTGGCTCTAACAATGTACGCTCCTGCAGGCCGCGGCAATGGCGATCCATGCCTGGATGCCCTGGTCCTGTGGGGGTTCACTCCCACCCTATGGCCCAACCACTGGTCACTCTGTGCCTGCCTCCCCGGCCTTGCAGCTGCCCCCCCCCTCCCTCCAGCGAGCCGGCCCCACCAGCGGCATGTCCGGTAGCCCACAGTCACGCCTCTGCATGTCCTACCTCTTCTCTCCATCTCTCATCGGCCACACTGCCTATTTCCTGATTTTTAAAATCACAAGTTCTCCTCGCCATCAGTAATACCCCCTGGCGGAGGGAGAGCATCCGGAGAATACCGGCTCAGGCCTGTCACAATATACACCAGTATATCATGGTGCAGACACACACACTGATGGACACACAGTAGGACCAATCAACACGCACAACGCCGCAGCCAATCACCAGTTAGAGCACACTCACTATAAAGCCAGAGGGCATCAGTTTTCCCGCTCATTCGGGATGCAGCCTCTGAGAAGGACAGAGCTTACAGCTCACAGCACAGATTCTCACCATGTGCAGAGTGCATAGACTGGTTAGGGCGGGCATAGGTCTTTAGTTAATCTAACATCATGTTAACCCACAGTGAAAGTATGTTCAACAGTTTCTAGCATAATAAAATAGTGTTGTACTATTTTAAGTGTTGGTGGCCTGTATGTGTTCCACGGATCCAGAGCACCCAACACATGGTACCAGTAGTTAAGGGATGTTAGAACTTATTAGACCTACCTGCAAGTGATCTGCCTTCCACCAGCATACAGCCATCCTGCAACATGGACAGCGTCCGCCCACCGCCGCCGCTCCGCATCACCGGTAACCTAGGGGCCAACTGGAAGATCTTCAAACAACGATTCCCGTTCTACCTTGAAGCCACAGACCTGGAAGCTGCCTCAGATGCCAGGAAGTTTGCTCTCTTCCTTTCCACGGCCGGGGACCATGCCATCCACATCTTCAATTCTCTCACCTTTGCTGATGGTGAAGATAAATCAAAATTCAAGACGGTCCTCCTTAAGTTTGACAGTCACTGCGACATCGAGGTGAATGAAAGTTTCGAGCGCTATGTCTTCCAACAGCATTTGCAAGGTAAGGATGAACCTTTCCAGTCCTTTCTCACCCACCTCCGCAACCTTGCACAGTCCTGTAATTACGGGTCCACCTCCGACTCCATGATGCGCGACCAGATCGTTTTCGGTGTTCAGTCGGTCCCCCTACGCCAGTAGTTCCTCAAGGTTAAGCAGCTCACCCTAGTGATTGCCATCGAGACCTGCTTATTCCCACATCCAAGCGACTGAAACGGTGGGGCATGGTCCCCACGAGGCAGAACAGGTCCCAGCATTGAGCAACTCCAGGGCCTCAGCATGAATGAGGGCGGCTTTGCGCCTCCCGCGCTTGTGTGCACCAAACGAGGGGATGTCGACGTCGATGAACGTACTACGCAGGCGTGCCTGAGCGGTGGCACAGCGAGCGTACTGACGCTACAATGTGCGGCAACTGTGGCTCCGCCCATTTAAAGCAGCAATGTCCTGCCAAATCCCAACGATGCCTGCAATGTGGCAACTTGGCCACTATGCTGCTTTATACAGGTCAGCTCAGCCTGCCAACTCTCGTCGTTCCAGCCAGCCTCGCAGGGATGTCTGGGCCATTCAACCCACGGTCACCGAGCCCGATTCGGACCTGCTTCCCGCTATTGACGCCGAGGACCCGAAGGCGCCTTTTCGAGTCGGTATCATTACAAAAAACAGGGTGTCCCCGAATCCAGCCTCTACCGGTACACAGCATCGATCCGGGCGATAAGTGGTGTGCCTTACGGTCAACCAGTCCCAAATACGTTTCCGCTTGGACACCGGTGCCTTGGCCAATCTCATTACGCAGTCTGACCTCCAAAGCCTTCGTGTCAAACCAGCCATCCTGCCATCAGCTTGCCAGCTATTAGATTATAATGGCAATGCCATTGCTGCCAGCGGCTCATGCCAACTTGAAGTGACGCACAGGTCACGCAAAGCCATCCTTCCCTTTGAAATCGTGGGTTCCTCGAAAGCCTCCCTGCTTGGCACGCAGGCATGCGAGCTGTTGAACCTAGTTCAAAGGGGGCACTCCCTCTCTCCTGCTGACGTGTCTGCCTTTCAGGACACTGACTTCAGGGTGCAGCTCGATGCCATTATCAATCAGTACCATGACATCTTCGAGGGCATGGACACGCTCCCGTACACCTACAAGATTTTATTGAAACCGAATGCCATGCCTGTGGTGCACGCACCTCGCAGGGTCCCAGCGCCCCTCAAGGACCACCTCAAGCAGCAGCTGCAGGACCTCCAGGTCCAAGGAGTAATTTCCAGAGTCACGGAACCGACCGACTGGGTCAGTTCCATGGTATGTGTAAAAAAGCCTTCCGGCGAACTGAGAATTTCCATTGATCCCAAGGATCTCAATTGCAATATTATGAGAGAGCACTATCCAATTCTCAAGCGCAAAGAGCTCACATGTGAAATGGCTCGCGCCAAGTTCTTTACCAAACTCGACTCCTCAAAAGGATTCTGGCAGATCCAGCTCGATGAATCCAGCAGGAAACCCTGCAGGTTTAATACCCACTTTGGAAGATATTGCTACAACAGGATGCCCTTTCGGATCATCTCTGCATTAGACATGTTCCATAGGGTTATGGAACAGATGATGGAAGGTATTGAAGATGTTCGCGTCTATGTCGATGACATAATCATCTGGTCGACCATCCCGCAGGAGCATGTTAGTCGCCTCCAGCGCAAATTCAGACGTATACATGAGCATGGCCTCCGCCTCAACAGGGCCAAATGCTCTTTTGGTCAGACAGATATCAAGTTCCTCGGAGACCACATCTCCCAATTGGGTGTGCAGCCTGGTTGCGGACAAGGTAGCTGCCATCACAGCTATGAAAACACCAGAGGACAAGAAGGCGGTCAATTTTTTAGGGAAATTCATCCCTAACCTCGCCTCTCATACCACGGCTCTCAGGAACCTGGTCAGGAAGACGACAGACTTCCAATGGCTCCCTGCCCACGAGCGCGAATGGAGGGGACTCAAGGCAAAACTGACCACGGCCCCAGTCTTAGCCTTCTTTGATCCAGCAAAGGAAACCAAAATTTTGACCTTTGCTCGACACGGCATCCCACTCACGGTTATGTCGGACAATGCTTTGCCAGCCAAGAATGGTCCAACTTTGCCAGGCAGTACAATTTTGCCCATATAATGTCCAGTCCCCTGTACCCCCAATCCAATGGCAAAGCAGAGAAGGGACTACATATTGTCAAACGGCTCCTATGCAAGGCTGGGTCTGATTTCTACCTTGCCTTGCTGGCCTATCGCTCCGCTCCACTGTCCACTGGCCTGTCGCCAGCCCAATTACTCATGAATCGCACCCTGAGGACGATGGTGCTGTCCATCCATGTCCCAGACCTCGACCACGTTCCGGTCCTTCGCCAGATGCAGCTGTCTCGTGCACAGCACAAGGCAGCTCATTGACTCCCATGCAGCTGATCTCCCTGCTCTGGCTCCAGATGACAACGTCCGCGTCCATCTTCCGAATGGTGGCTGGTCTGCAACCGCTGTTGGCCTTCGGCAGGTGGCCCCCCGCTCGTTCCTGGTTCATCTACCGGATGGCTCTATTCTGCGCCGCAATCGACGTGCCCTGCGTCTCATTCCACGCTCGCCACATGATCCTCCAGAGTCGCCTCGCCCTCCTGCTGACCCTGCCATGGACTATGCAGAGCTCCCTGTCACTCTGCCTCCCCCTGACTGTGATACAGTCCAGCCCGTTCCTGAACAGGCTGCTCTCGACCCACCCATGAGGCGGTCAACCAGAATTCGTCGCCCACCTCAGAGACTAAACTTATGAACGTTTCGAATTTATGGACTCTCTGAATTGTTTCGTTGCTTTGTTTGATCATTTCCCTGGTTTGTATATAATGTTAATCTCGTTACTCTTGTTGCATACAGCTTCTCTGCACCAGGCACCTTCCCTTGTAAATAGCTTAGTTCTCATGTAAATAGTCCTGTAAAAATGTCTTCGCACCCCACACGTAGTTAGGAACATTATTGCCACAAATTATTTATTGCCACAAATTTTCATTTATTTAATAAATGGTGGGATGTCATAATATACACCAGTATATCATGGTGCAGACACAAACACACTGATGGACACACAGTAAGACCATGTTAGTCGGTTCCTTAAGTGCAATAAGCCTTAAATTTTGATTACAGGTAACACACTCGGAATTTTCTGAGGTTTGAACAATGACTCACAGAGAGAGAGTGACAATAGAACTGGCTGCTCTGGGCCTCCCATTCCAGCTGGGAATGCTGTATGACTGCCGATCCGACTCGCTGATCCCAGGTAATATACTAACATTAATTTGTCTCAGAAACGCCTGCTCCTCTCCATCAGATATTTGAATAATCCCTGTCAGAACCTTATGATACTCACTATCAGAAACTATATTAATCTTTGTAAGAGCCATGTAATCCACTCCATAAGATTCTATATTAATCTCAGTAAGAGCCGTGTCATCCTCTCTGACAGATTCTATATTAATCTCAGTAAGAGCCGTGTAATCCTCTCTGTCAGACTCGATATTAATCTCAGTAAGAGCCGTGTGATCCTCTCTGTCAGATTCTATATTAATCTCAGTAAGAGCCGTGTGATCCTCTCTGTCAGATTCTATATTAATCTCAGTAAGAGCCGTGTGATCCTCTCTGTCAGATTCTATATTAATCTCAGTAAGATCCGTGTGATTCTCTCTGTCAGATTCTATATTAATCTCAGTAAGAGCCGTGTGATCCTCTCTGTCAGATTCTATATTAATCTCAGTAAGTGCCGTGTGATCCTCTCTGTCAGATTCTATATTAATCTCAGTAAGATCCGTGTGATCCTCTCTGTGAGATTCTATATTAATCTCAGTAAGAGCCGTGTGAATCTCTCTGTCAGATTCTATATTAATCTCAGTAAGAGCCGTGTGATCCTCTCTGTCAGATTCTATATTAATCTCAGTAAGAGCCGTGTGAAACTCACTGTCAGATTCTATATTAATCTCAGTAAGAGCCATGTGATCCCCTCTGTCAGATTCTATATTAATCTCAGTAAGAGCCATGTGATCCTCTCTGTCAGATTCTATATTAATCTCAGTAAGAGCCGTGTGATCCTCTCTGTCAGATTCTATAATAATCTCAGTAAGATCCGTGTGATCCTCTCTGTGAGATTCTATATTAATCTCAGTAAGAGCCGTGTGAATCTCCCTGTCAGATTCTATATTAATCTCAGTACGAGCCGTGTGAATCTCTCTGTCAGATTCTATAATAATCTCAGTAAGATCCGTGTGATCCTCTCTGTCAGATTCTATATTAATCTCAGTAAGAGCCGTGTGATCCTCTCTGTCAGATTCTATATTAATATCAGTAAGAGCCGTGTGATCCACTCTGTCAGATTCTATATTAATCTCAGTATGAGCCGTGTGATCCTCTCTGTCAGATTCTATATTAGTCTCAGTAATAGCCGTCTGATCCTCTCTGTCAGATTCTATATTAATCTCAGAAAGAGCCGTGTGATCCTCTCTGTCAGATTCTATAATAATCTCAGTAAGATCCGTGTGATCCTATCTGTCAGATTCTATATTAATCTCAGTAAGAGCCGTGTGAATCTCTCTGTCAGATTCTATAATAATCTCAGTACGAGCCGTGTGATCCTCTCTGTCAGATTCTATATTAATCTCAGTAAGAGCCGTGTGATCCTCTCTGTCAGATTCTAAATTAATCTCAGTCAGAGCCATGTGATCCTCTCTGTCAGATTCTATATTAATCTCAGTCAGAGCCATGTGATCCTCTCTGTCAGATTCTATATTAATCTCCGTAAGAACCGTGTGATCCTCTCTGTCAGATTCTATATTAATCTCAGTAAGAGCCGTGTGATCCTCTCTGTCAGATTCTATATTAATCTCAGTAAGAGCCGTGTGATCCTCTCTGTCAGATTCTATATTAATCTCAGTAAGAGCCGTGTGATCCTCTCTGTCAGATTCTATATTAATCTCAGTAAGAACCGTGTGATCCTCTCTGTCAGATTCTATATTAATCTCAGTAAGAGCCGTGTGATCCTCTCTGTCAGATTCTATATTAATCTCAGTAAGAGCCGTGTGATCCTCTCTGTCAGATTCTATATTAATCTCAGTAAGATGCCGTGTGATCCTCTCTGTCAGATTCTATATTAATCTCAGTAAGAGCCGTGTGATCCTCTCTGTCAGATTCTATATTAATCTCAGTAAGAGCCGTGGAATCCTCTCTGTCAGATTCTATATTAATCTCAGTAAGAGCCGTGTGATCCTTTCCGTCAGATTCTATATTAATCTCAGTAAGAGCTGTGTGATCCTCTCTGTCAGATTCTATATTAATCTCAGTAAGAGCCGTGTGATCCTCTCTGTCAGATTCTATATTAATCTCAGTAAGAGCCGTGTGATCCTCTCTGTCAGATTCTATATTAATCTCAGTAAGAGCCGTGTGATCCTCTCTGTCAGATTCTATATTAATCTCAGTAAGAGCCGTGTGATCCTCTCTGTCAGATTCTATATTAATCTCAGTAAGAACCGTGTGATCCTCTCTGTCAGATTCTATATTAATCTCAGTAAGAGCCGTCTGATCCTCTGTCAGATTCTATATTAATCTCAGTAAGATCCGTGTCATCCTCTCTGTCAGATTCTATATTAATCTCAGTAATAGACGTCTGATCCTCTCTGTCAGATTCTATATTAATCTCAGTAAGATCCGTGTGATCCTCTCTGTCAGATTCTACATTAATCTCAGTAAGAGCTGTGTGATCCTCTCTGTCAGATTCTATATTAATCTCAGTCAGAGCCATGTGATCCTCTCTGTCAGATTCTATATTAATCTCAGTAAGAACCGTGTGATCCTCTCTGTCAGATTCTATATTAATCTCAGTAAGAGCCGTGTGATCCTCTCTGTCAGATTCTATATTAATCTCAGTAAGAGCCGTGTGATCCTCTCTGTCAGATTCTATATTAATCTCAGTAAGAGCCGTGTGATCCTCTCTGTCAGATTCTATATTAATCTCAGTAAGAGCCGTGTGATCCTCTCTGTCAGATTCTATATTAATCTCAGTAAGAGCCGTGTGATCCTCTCTGTCAGATTCTATATTAATCTCAGTAAGAACCGTGTGATCCTCTCTGTCAGATTCTATATTAATCTCAGTAAGAGCCGTGTGATCCTCTCTGTCAGATTCTATATTAATCTCAGTAAGAGCCGTGTGATCCTCTCTGTCAGATTCTATATTAATCTCAGTAAGAGTCGTGTGATCCTCTCTGTCAGATTCTATATTAATCTCAGTAAGAGCCGTGTGATCCTCTCTGTCAGATTCTATATTAATCTCAGTAAGAGCCGTGTGATCCTCTCTGTCAGATTCTATATTAATCTCAGTAAGAGCCGTGTGATCCTCTCTGTCAGATTCTATATTAATCTCAGTAAGAGCCTGTGTGATCCTCTCTGTCAGATTCTATATTAATCTCAGTAAGAGCCGTGTGATCCTCTCTGTCAGATTCTATATTAATCTCAGTAAGAGCCGTGTGATCCTCTCTGTCAGATTCTATATTAATCTCAGTAAGAGCAGTGTGATCCTCTCTGTCAGATTCTATATTAATCTCAGTAAGAGCCGTGTGATCCTCTCTGTCAGATTCTATATTAATCTCAGGAAGAGCCGTGTGATCCTCTCTGTCAGATTCTATATTAATCTCAGTAAGAACCGTGTGATCCTCTCTGTCAGATTCTATATTAATCTCAGTAAGATCCGTGTGATCCTCTCTGTCAGATTCTATATTAATCTCAGTAAGAGCTGTGTGATCCTCTCTGTCAGATTCTATATTAATCTCAGTCAGAGCTATGTGATCCTCTCTGTCAGATTCTATATTAATCTCAGTAAGAACCGTGTGATCCTCTCTGTCAGATTCTATATTAATCTCAGTAAGAGCCGTGTGATCCTCTCTGTCAGATTCTATATTACTCTCAGTAAGAGCCGTGTGATCCTCTCTGTCAGATTCTATATTAATCTCAGTAAGAGCCGTGTGATCCTCTCTGTCAGATTCTATATTAATCTCAGTAAGAGCCGTGTGATCCTCTCTGTCAGATTCTATATTAATCTCAGTAAGAGCCGTGTGATCCTCTCTGTCAGATTCTATATTAATCTCAGTAAGAACCGTGTGATCCTCTCTGTCAGATTCTATATTAATCTCAGTAAGAGCCGTGTGATCCTCTCTGTCAGATTCTATATTAATCTCAGTAAGAGCCGTGTGATCCTCTCTGTCAGATTCTATATTAATCTCAGTAAGAGCCGTGTGATCCTCTCTGTCAGATTCTATATTAATCTCAGTAAGAGCCGTGTGATCCTCTCTGTCAGATTCTATATTAATCTCAGTAAGAGCCGTGTGATCCTCTCTGTCAGATTCTATATTAATCTCAGTAAGAGCCGTGTGATCCTCTCTGTCAGATTCTATATTAATCTCAGTAAGAGCCTGTGTGATCCTCTCTGTCAGATTCTATATTAATCTCAGTAAGAGCCGTGTGATCCTCTCTGTCAGATTCTATATTAATCTCAGTAAGAGCCGTGTGATCCTCTCTGTCAGATTCTATATTAATCTCAGTAAGAGCCGTGTGATCCTCTCTGTCAGATTCTATATTAATCTCAGTAAGAGCCGTGTGATCCTCTCTGTCAGATTCTATATTAATCTCAGTAAGAGCCGTGTGATCCTCTCTGTCAGATTCTATATTAATCTCAGTAAGAGCCGTGTGATCCTCTCTGTCAGATTCTATATTAATCTCAGTAAGAGCCGTGTGATCCTCTGTCAGATTCTATATTAATCTCAGTAAGATCCGTGTGATCCTCTCTGTCAGATTCTATATTAATCTCAGTAAGAGCCGTGTGATCCTCTCTGTCAGATTCTATATTAATCTCAGTAAGAGCCGTGTGATCCTCTCTGTCAGATTCTATATTAATCTCAGTAAGAGCCGTGTGATCCTGTCTGTCAGATTCTATATTAATCTCAGTAAGAGCCGTGTGATCCTCTCTGTCAGATTCTATATTAATCTCAGTAAGAGCCGTGTGATCCTCTCTGTCAGATTCTATATTAATCTCAGTAAGAGCCGTGTGATCCTCTCTGTCAGATTCTATATTAATCTCAGTAAGAGCCGTGTGATCCTCTCTGTCAGATTCTATATTAATCTCAGTAAGAGCCGTGTGATCCTCTCTGTCAGATTCTATATTAATCTCAGTAAGAGCCGTGTGATCCTCTCTGTCAGATTCTATATTAATCTCAGTAAGAGCCGTGTGATCCTCTCTGTCAGATTCTATATTAATCTCAGTAAGAGCCGTGTGATCCTCTCTGTCAGATTCTATATTAATCTCAGTAAGAGCCGTGTGATCCTCTCTGTCAGATTCTATATTAATCTCAGTAAGAGCCATGTGATCCTCTCTGTCAGATTCTATATTAATCTCAGTAAGAGCCGTGTGATCCTCTCTGTCAGATTCTATATTATTCTCAGTAAGAACCGTGTGATCCTCTCTGTCAGATTCTATATTAACCTCAGTAAGAGCCATGTCATCCTCTCTGTCAGATTCTATATTAATCTCAGTAAGAGCCGTGTGATCCTCTCTGTCAGATTCTATATTAATCTCAGTAAGAGCCGTGTGATCCTCTCTGTCAGATTCTATATTAATCTCAGTAAGAGCCGTGTGATCCTCTCTGTCAGATTCTATATTAATCTCAGTAAGAACCGTGTGATCCTCTCTGTCAGATTCTATATTAATCTCAGTAAGAGCCGTGTGATCCTCTCTGTCAGATTCTATATTAATCTCAGTAAGAGCCGTGTGATCCTCTCTGTCAGATTCTATATTAATCTCAGTAAGAGCCGTGTGATCCTCTCTGTCAGATTCTATATTAATCTCAGTAAGAGCCGTGTGATCCTCTCTGTCAGATTCTATATTAATCTCAGTAAGAGCCGTGTGATCCTCTCTGTCAGATTCTATATTAATCTCAGTAAGAGCCGTGTGATCCTCTCGTCAGATTCTATATTAATCTCAGTAAGAGCCGTGTGATCCTCCTGTCAGATTCTATATTAATCTCAGTAAGAGCCGTGTGATCCTCTCTGTCAGATTCTATATTAATCTCAGTAAGAGCCGTGTGATCCTCTCTGTCAGATTCTATATTAATCTCAGTAAGAGCAGTGTGATCCTCTCTGTCAGATTCTATATTAATCTCAGTAAGAGCCGTGTGATCCTCTCTGTCAGATTCTATATTAATCTCAGTAAGAGCCGTGTGATCCTCTCTGTCAGATTCTATATTAATCTCAGTAAGAACCGTGTGATCCTCTCTGTCAGATTCTATATTAATCTCAGTAAGAGCCGTGTGATCCTCTCTGTCAGATTCTATATTAATCTCAGTAAGATCCGTGTGATCCTCTCTGTCAGATTCTATATTAATCTCAGTAAGAGCCGTGTGATCCTCTCTGTCAGATTCTATATTAATCTCAGAAAGATCCGTGGGATCCTCTCTGTCAGATTCTATATTAATCTCAGTAAGAGCCGTGTGATCCTGTCTGTCAGATTCTATATTAATCTCAGTAAGAGCCGTGTGATCCTGTCTGTCAGATTCTATATTAATCTCAGTAAGAGCCGTGTGATCCACTCTGTCAGATTCTATATTAATCTCAGTAAGAGCCGTGTGATCCTCTCTGTCAGATTCTATATTAATCTCAGTAAGAGCCGTGTGATCCTGTCTGTCAGATTCTATATTAATCTCAGTAAGAGCCGTGTGATTGTCCCTGTCAGATTCTATATTAATCTCAGTAAGAGCCGTGTGATCCTGTCTGTCAGATTCTATATTAATCTTAATAAGAGCCGTGTGATCCACTCTGTCAGATTCTATATTAATCTCAGTAAGGGCCATGTGATCCTCTCTGTCAGATTCTATATTAATCACAGTAAGAGCCGTGTGATCCACTCTGTCAGATTCTATATTAATCTCAGTAAGAGCCGTGTGATCCTCTCTGTCAGATTCTATATTAATCTCAGTAAGAGCCGTGTGATCCTCTCTGTCAGATTCTATATTAATCTCAGTAAGAGCCGTGTGATCCTCTCTGTCAGATTCTATATTAATCTCAGTAAGAGCCGTGTGATCCTCTCTGTCAGATTCTATATTAATCTCAGTAAGAAGCCGTGTGATCCTCTCTGTCAGATTCTATATTAATCTCAGTAAGAGCCGTGTGATCCTCTCTGTCAGATTCTATATTAATCTCAGTAAGAGCCGTGTGATCCTCTCTGTCAGATTCTATATTAATCTCAGTAAGAGCCGTGTGATCCTCTCTGTCAGATTCTATATTAATCTCAGTAAGAGCCGTGTGATCCTCTCTGTCAGATTCTATATTAATCTCAGTAAGAACCGTGTGATCCTCTCTGTCAGATTCTATATTAATCTCAGTAAGAGCCGTGTGATCCTCTCTGTCAGATTCTATATTAATCTCAGTAAGAGCCGTGTGATCCTCTCTGTCAGATTCTATATTAATCTCAGTAAGAGCCGTGTGATCCTCTCTGTCAGATTCTATATTAATCTCAGTAAGAGCCGTGTGATCCTCTCTGTCAGATTCTATATTAATCTCAGTAAGAGCCGTGTGATCCTCTCTGTCAGATTCTATATTAATCTCAGTAAGAGCCGTGTGATCCTCTCTGTCAGCTTCTATATTAATCTCAGTATTGAGACCGTTGTGAATCCTGCTCTGTCAGATTCTATATTAATCTCTCAGTAAGAACGGTGTGATCTCTCTGTCAGATTCTATATTAAACCTTCAGTAGAGCAACCTTGTCATCCTCTTCTGTCAGATTCTATATCAATCTTCAGTAAAGGTCCGTGTGATCCTCTCTGTCGATTCTATATTAATCTCAGTATGAAGGCTGTGTGATCCTCTCATGTCAGTTCTATATTAATCTCAGTAAGGAGCCGTGTGATCCTCTCTGCTCAGATTATCTAATCTCAGTCTATATTAATCTCAGTAAGAGCCGTGTGATCCTCTCTGTCAGATTCTATATTAATCTCAGTAAGAGCCGTGTGATCCTCTCTGTCAGATTCTATATTAATCTCAGTAAGAGCCGTGTGATCCTCTCTGTCAGATTCTATATTATCTCAGTAAGAGCCGTGTGATCCTCTCTGTCAGATTCTATATTAATCTCAGTAAGAGCCGTGTGATCCTCTCTGTCAGATTCTATATTAATCTCAGTAAGAGCTGTGTGATCCTGTCTGTCAGATTCTATATTAATCTCAGTAAGAACCGTGTGATCCTCTCTGTCAGATTCTATATTAATCTCAGTAAGAGCCGTGTGATCCTCTGTCAGATTCTATATTAATCTCAGTAAGAGCCGTGTGATCCTCTCTGTCAGATTCTATACTAATCTCAGTAAGAACCGTGTGATCCTCATTGTCAGATTCTATATTAATCTCAGTAAGAGCCGTGTGATCCTCTCTGTCAGATTCTATATTAATCTCAGTAAGAGCCGTGTGATCCTCTCTGTCAGATTCTATATTAATCTCAGTAAGAGCCGTGTGATCCTCTCTGTCAGATTCTATATTAATCTCAGTAAGAGCCGTGTGATCCTACTCTGTCAGATTCTATATTAATCTCAGTAAGAGCCGTGTGATCCTCTCTGTCAGATTCTATATTAATCTCAGTAAGAGCCGTGTGATCCTCTCTGTCAGATTCTATATTAATCTCAGTAAGAGCCGTGTGATCCTCTCTGTCAGATTCTATATTAATCTCAGTAAGAGCCGTGTGATCCTCTGTCAGATTCTATATTAATCTCAGTAAGAGCCGTGTGATCCTCTCTGTCAGATTCTATATTAATCTCAGTAAGAGCCGTGTGATCCTCTCTGTCAGATTCTATATTAATCTCAGTAAGAGCCGTGTGATCCTCTCTGTCAGATTCTATATTAATCTCAGTAAGAGCCGTGTGATCCTCTCTGTCAGATTCTATATTAATCTCAGTAAGAGCCGTGTGATCCTCTCTGTCAGATTCTATATTAATCTCAGTAAGAGCCGTGTGATCCTCTCTGTCAGATTCTATATTAATCTCAGTAAGAGCCGTGTGATCCTCTCTGTCAGATTCTATATTAATCTCAGTAAGAGCCGTGTGATCCTCTCTGTCAGATTCTATATTAATCTCAGTAAGAGCCGTGTGATCCTCTCTGTCAGATTCTATATTAATCTCAGTAAGAGCCGTGTGATCCTCTCTGTCAGATTCTATATTAATCTCAGTAAGAGCCGTGTGATCCTCTCTGTCAGATTCTATATTAATCTCAGTAAGAGCCGTGTGATCCTCTCTGTCAGATTCTATATTAATCTCAGTAAGAGCCGTGTGATCCTCTCTGTCAGATTCTATATTAATCTCAGTAAGAGCCGTGTGATCCTCTCTGTCAGATTCTATATTAATCTCAGTAAGAGCCGTGTGATCCTCTCTGTCAGATTCTATATTAATCTCAGTAAGAGCCGTGTGATCCTCTCTGTCAGATTCTATATTAATCTCAGTAAGAACCGTGTGATCCTCACTGTCAGATTCTATATTAATCTCAGTAAGAACCGTGTGATTCTCTCTTTCATATTCTATATTAATCTCAGTAAGAGCCGTGTGATTGTCTCTGTCAGATTCTATATTAATCTCAGTGAGAGCCGTGTGATCCTCTGTCAGATTCTATATATTTTTTTAAAATAATTTTTATTGAAAAATTTTGAATTTATACAACAACAACGCACCAGAGTAAAATACCAAAAATAACAATAATAGTAACAATCATAAACATTCGCCCCACCTCAATGAACAACACAGCATTTTAACAACAACACAAATCAACAGAATATAAAGTTACAGAATAGAAACTACAAAAAGGAACACCCCCCCCCCCCCCCCCCCCCCCCGCGCCCGGGTTGCTGCTGCTATTGACCAAGACACCTATCTTTGAGCCAGGAAGTCCAGAAAAGGCTGCCATCGTTTATAGAACCCTTGTACTGATCCTCTAAGGGCAAATTTGACCCTTTCCAATTTTATAAATCCCGCCATGTCACTGACCCAGGTCTCCACACTTGGGGGCCTTGCATCCTTCCACTGTAGCAAGATCCTTCGTCGGGCTACTAGGAACACAAAGGCCAGGACACCGGCCTCTTTCGCTTCCTGCACTCCTGGCTCTACCGCAACTCCAAAAATCGCGAGTCCCCACCCTGGTTTGACCCTGGATCCAACCACCCTCGACACCGTCCCCGCCACCCCCTTCTAGAATTCTTCCAGTGCTGGGCATGCCCAGAACATATAGGCGTGGTTCGCTGGACTCCCCGAACATCTGGTGCACCTGTCCTCACCCCCAAAGAACCTACTCATCCTTGTCCCGGAGATGTGGGCCCGGTGCAACACCTTAAATTGGATGAGACTAAGCCTCGCACATGAGGAGGAAGAGTTGACTCTCTCCAAGGCATCCGCCCAAGTCCCGTCGTCTATCTGCTCCCCGAGTTCCTCCTCCCATTTAGCCTTCAGCTCCTCCACTGACGACTCCTCCACCTCCTGCATTACCTTATAGATGTCAGACACATTCTCCTCTCCGACCCACACCCCCGAAAGCACTCTGTCCATCGTCCCCCGCGAGGGCAGCAAAGGGAATCCCTCTACCTGTCGCCTACCAAACGCCTTTACATGCAAGTATCTGAACATGTTCCCCTGGGGAAGCCCAAATTTATCTTCCAGTTCCCCCAGGCCTGCAAACCTCCCGCCAATAAACAGGTCCCTTAATTTACTGATGCCCGCCCTTTGCCACCCCCTAAATCCCCCATCCTTGTTCCCCGGGATGAGCCGATGATTGCCACCCAGTGGAGCCTCCATCGGGCCCCCTGTTTCCCCCCGATACCGTCTCCACTGTCCCCAGATTCTTAGGGTCGCCGCCACCACCGGGCTCGTGGTAAACCTCTTAGTGGAGAGCGGCAACGGCACCGTTACCATGGCACCCAAGCTTGTACCTCTACATGACGCCATCTCCATTCTTTTCCATGACACCCCTCCCCCCTCCATCACCCATTTACGCACCATTGACACATTGGTCGCCCCATAGTACCCCAGAAGGTTGGGCAGCGCCAGCCCGCCTCTAACACTCCCTCTCTCCAGGAACACCCTCTTCACTCTCGGAGTCCCATGTGCCCACACAAAGCTCAAAATACTGCTAGTCACTCTCCTAAAGAAGGCCCTGGGGATAAAGATGGGCAGGCACTGAAAGAGGAACAAGAACCTCGGAAGCACCGTCATTTTGACGGACTGTACCCTCCCCGCCAACGACAATGGCAGCATGTCCCACCTCTTGAACTCCTCCTCCATCTGATCTACAAGTCTGGTGAAATTATGTTTGTGAAGAGTCCCCCAGTCCCTGGCCACCTGCACCCCCAGGTACCTAAAGCTCTCCCCTGTCCACCTAAGCGGGAGCCTACCAATTCCTTCCTCCTGGTCTCCAGGGTGCACCACAAACACCTCACTCTTGCCTAAATTTAATTTATAAGCTGAAAAGGTCCCAAACTCAGCTAGTAGCTCCATCACCCCCGGCATCCCTCCCACCGGGTCCGCCACATACAGTAACAGGTCATCGGCATACAACGACATGTTCCTCCCCACCTCGCACCAAACCTCTCCACCTCTTCACCTTGGCATCTACGTTGAGGAGAGATATGGGCCTGTATGAACCACACTGCTGGGGGTCCTTGTCCCTCTTTAAAATTAACGAGATCAGCGCCCGCGACATTTTCGGGGGCAAAGTCCCCCCTTCCCACGCTTCATTGAGTGTCCGCACCAGCAAGGGGCCCACTAGGTCCACAAACTTCTTATAAAATTCCACCGGGAACCCATCCGGCCCCGGTGCCTTCCCTGACTGCATCTGCCCGATCCCCTTAACTAGCTCCTCCAGCTCAATCGGCGCACCCTACCCCTCCACATGCTCCTCCTGCACCTTCGGGAAAGAAAGCCCGTCGAGGAACCTCTCCATTCCCCTCCTCTCCCCTGTTGGCTCCGACCGGTACAGTTCCCCGTAAAAGTCCTTGAAGACCTCATTCACCTCTACCCCCTTCCGCACCACATTCCCACTCTTGTCTCTCACTCCAGCAATTTCCTTAGCCGCATCCCACTTGCGGAGCTGATGAGCCAGCATCCTACTCGCCTTTTCACTATGTTCGTACACTGCCCCTTGTGCCTTCCTCCACTGTGCCTCTGCCTTTCTAGTGGTCAGCAAATCAAATTTAGCCTGCAGGCTGCGCCTCTCCCCCAACAGTCCCTCCTCTGGTGCCTCTGCATACCTCCTGTCTACCTCCAGCATCTTTCCCACCAGTCTATCCCTCTCACTCCTCTCGCTCCCCTCCCTGTGTGCCCGGATGGATATCAGCTCCCCACGAATCACTGCCTTCAGGGCTTCCCAGACCATCCGCACCTGAACCTCCCCCGTATCATTCACCTCGAGGTACCCCTCAATACTTGCCCGGACCCTCCTACACACCTCCTCCTCCGCCAACAACTCCACATCCAACCGCCACAACGGGCTCTGGTCCCGCACCTCCCCCTTCTCCAACTCTATCCAATGCGGAGCATGGTCTGAGATTGCAATGGCCGAATACTCGGCCTCCTCCACTCTCGGAATCAGTCCCCTACTCACCACGAAGAAGTCTATCCGAGAGTAGACCCTATGTACGTGGGAGAAGAAAGAGTACTTGCGTGCCCTCGGCCTCACAAACCTCCATGGATCCACCCCACCCATCTGGTCCATAAACCTTCTCAGTACCTTGGCCGCCGCCGGCCTCCTACCCGTCCTAGAGCTGGACCGATCCAGTGAAGGATCCAACACCGTATTGAAGTCCCCCCCCCCCATGATCAGACCTCCCGCTTCCAGATCTGGGACCCGTCCCAACATACGCCTCATAAAGCCCGCATCGTCCCAATTTGGGGCATACACACTAGCAAGTACCACCTTCTCTCCTTGTAGCCTGCCCCTAACCATAACATACCTACCCCCCTTATCCGCCACCACCTCCGATGCTTCAAACAACACATTTTTCCCCACCAGAATCGCCACTCCCCCGTTCGTGTGATCCTCTGTCAGATTCTATATTAATCTCAGTAAGAACCGTGTGATCCTCTGTCAGACTCTATATTAATCTCAGTAAGAGCCGTGTGATCCTCTGTCAGATTCTATATTAATCTCTGTTCATTCTGTGTGATCCACTAGATCATATTTATTTTTCTTAATTTCTATAAAATCTGGTGATCATCATCCTTGAATATTTTAAATATTACTGTCAGAATTCATATTTTTAATAAATGTCTTTAATTTCATTGCTCTAGAAATAATAATCTCTCTGGTTATTATCTTTCTTTTAAATGCCTATTTTACTTGTTTCCCACTTGAGTGATTTTGTTCTCATACTTGGATCCCTTTTGCAATTCAACTCCATTGATCCCACTCTCGTTATGTGAATGCGTGTCTAACTCACTTGTCTCTCAGTCCGTACTCAGAAACGATCTCGAACACGTCCGTACTTCAGAATATTCTTTATTGCGATCGGGGCCGCTCTCTAGGTATTCCAAAGAAACACCTCTGAGAGTGCCAAAGTCTTGCTCAAAGCATCCCTTTTTTATATGTTTCTTTAAGGGGCTGTCTCTTACATTCTCTTGAGCTTGCCCACATTACAAAGCATAGATTTGTTATTGCAATAGTTCCAGTACATGATTTTACAGACTTTGAAGTTATCTATTGGCACATGAGTATGTAGCAGTCTTAGCTTAATTAACAAGTGTTAGCTATAGTTGCAAACGGCTCCCACATTTCATATCCTGTCATCCGGCCATGCGCCTTGTTTCTCAAGGCTGTTTGGCTTATAGTCATGAGTCGGCTCACGACTTCAAATATCACTCCCTTATCTAAGCAAGTTCATTCTCCTTCAATGGCTTCAATAACACCTTCCTCTACTTTGTGATTTTCCACTAATGTATCCCGGTCATTCTGGCTCTTCCTAGCTATTAACCCTTTCTTCACCTCCTCATTCCCCCCTTTGATCATTCCCTGATCACACAGCAGTCTCCCTCTGAAAGGGGCTTATCCTTGAGAGTCTGAGGAATTCCTCTGGGAAATCATCCTTTGGTCCTACGTCCTCATACACATTTTCGTCACTTTACTAAGTCCTGCTTGTCTAACTGGGAAAGCCACTGCAGCATCTGTGGCATCACAGAGGTGCCGAAACAATTACAAAAGCATTTAACACAGGTTACAATAATACACAGCAAAATGCAAATAGCGATAAAGATAATAAATCCATGAAACAGATAGGTGGTCCAGGAGCTAGACCACAGCCATCCCCACCAGTCATCCGAGGAGGTCTGGCGGAGTCTCTTTACCCCATCCCTAATGTGGTCCACTAGGTGAGTAATGTTCTCCGAGCTATCAGGGATATAAGTACTCAGAACCCACTACAGCACATGTACCTCTCTCATTGGCGAGGAGGTAGTCTAGAGCCATGCGGTTCTGTGAGGCAACCGTCCGAACAGCTACTAACTCTGCGCTGAGCTCACTGAGTCCTTCCGCGGTATCATTAGCCACCTGCTCCAATATATCCCGGAGCTTGGTGACTTTTTGGAGAGATCTAATACTGCCAAACTGCGGGCAAAGGACAGTAGCTATCACCTCCCAAGGCACAAGGGACCTAGTGGTTTGGGCATGGGGATGTTTGGATAGATCTGTATAATGGGTGATGCCAGGGACTACAAAGCCCATATCGCAAGAACCCGACCAATTTTCCTGCAATTTTCATATGCTTTATGTCCGGATATAAAATAGGTATCATTGTACGAGGTCAAGTTCCCCTTGGCATCCGTCATCATGATTCTAGTCGGCTCCCCCCTCCAGGGGCCGCCACTGGTATGGTTTTCTATTGCTGACCAATTAAAGGTGAACAAGCCTTTTTGTGTAAGATTAGTTATGGGTGGTTGCCAAATTAAGGTCTGGTTACATTGGCTGGTACCTACCGGGTGGGTCCCATTGGCATGATCCTTTTTAAAACATATACTGCCTTTTGGAAATTTAGCATACTTGGGGAGGATCAGGTAGGGCGGCTGACGGGTTACAGTAAATTTTGGCCACCACCATCCTTTAAATCTGTTCATATTGAACCCGGCCGATCGCCAATTTATCATATCTTGTGTATCATTATCAGAATCGGTGTGATTACGTCGCAAAGCCCATTCTGCGACCTCCTCGATCAAATAGGAATTAGGGACCAAGGGAATACCCCCATGGGCATGGCTAGGAACATGCGTAAATACCCAACAAAAGGAGACATTCAATTTCTTTGCATAAGTATAAGACATAAACAGGAATGAATTTGCAGTCACATGGTGCGTTGCCCGCTTCCTCCTGGTAGGCAGGTGAGTATGGATAGTCTCACATTCAGGAACTCGTGGCTTGCCTTTCCTCGTACACCGGTAGTCCCACCGGCAAGCGTAGCGATCGCAGGTCAGGGATCCGCGCGCGGGTAGTCAGGAACCGAGGCTTCTGCTCGTCTTGATGAATGATGGTGATGCAGGTATCTACCGGGGTCGCTGTCCACAAGGTCTCATCTGTGGTGCTGTTGGCACAGCTAAAGGTGTCCTCACACCAAAGGTGCAGAATTCTTCCACCGGGTCTACATCGCCGGTCGCTAGTGAATGTAAACTGGATGGCGCTGGCAAGGATCACTAGTAAAAAGAGCAGCTTCATCGTGGGGTCCTGCCCCTAGTCCGAGTAAGGTCGTATGTACCTAAAACTTAAAAACGAGAGTTAATAATCACGAAAACTTCACTAGCTTACAGTGGTGGGTGTGAATCCACGCATTGCGTCCTTCAACTTTGACTGCCGTGGGGGTGGTTAGGAGAACTTGGAACGGTCCTTCCCAACGTGGTTCCAACCCCTTCCGTGTCCAATTGCGGATCATCACATGATCTCCTGGTTGCACAATATCGGAGCTAGCTAAGGGTGGCACTTCCTCTTGCGTGGCACGTACTCTTAAATGGAGACTCTTTAATACTTTAGTGAGGGCAATTATATAATTAGCCATTTCTGTAGTCATGTGGTGGAACTGGATGTCTCGGGATGTATGACAGTCCCAGGGGGTGCGAAGGGGTCTTCCGTACAAGATTTCAGCGGTGCTCAATCGAGTCTTTCCCGCAGGGGTGGTTCTGATCTGGAAAAGTGAAATAGGTAAAAGTTTGAGCCAGGTGGCTCCGGTCTCTGCTTGTAGCTTAGCAAGTTTGGTTTTCAGAGTCTGGTTAGCTCTTTCCACTATCCCAGCTGCCTGGGGTCTGTAGGCGCAGTGTGACTGCTGTTTAATTCCCAGTTGAGTGCAGAATTCTTTATTGATCTGTCCCACAAAGTGAGGTCCATTATCAGAGCTTAAACGATAGGGGATTCCAAATCTTGGTACAATTTCATGCATTTTTTTTTTATAAATGTTTTTTATTCAGTTTTCATGTTTTATATTGAACAAATTACAAATTGTTAGAGAGAGAGGAAGCAAAAAAAAAAGAACACGCAACAGTTAACATATATATTTACAGGTAAGCATCTTCGTAATAATAACTGTGGCCTCCCCCCTTTAGCCGGCATACATATTTTACATTCCCCAATATGGCCGAGGCACATGTTTATTGGCATTTATTTACAGTTTGGTTTTGGGCCTTAGCTAGCCATCAAACCCCCATAACGAACCCGTGCCCCCCCCCCCCCCCCCCCCCCCAACAACCTTCCCCCGATTCCCATCCATTTTCCCCTGATTCTTGGCCACCTGACTATTCTTCCTCTTGTACGTTGGCCACAAACAGGTCCCGGAACAATTGCATGAATGGCTCCCACGTTCTGTGGAAGCCGTCGTCCGACCCTCGGATGGCGAATTTGATTTTCTCCATTTGGAGAGACTCCGAGAGGTCGGACAGCCAGTCTGCAGCTCTGGGCGGTGCTGCTGACCGCCAGCCAAACAGGATTCTACGGCGGGCGATCAGGGAGGCAAAGGCAAGGGCGTCCGCCCTCCTCCCCAGGAATAGATCTGGCTGTTCTGAAACCCCGAAGACCGCCACTATCGGGCATGGCTCCACCCTCACTCCCACCACTTTGGACATAGCCTCGAAGAAGGCTATCCAGTACTCCACAAGTCTGGGGCAAGACCAGAACATGTGGGCGTGGTTGGCCGGGCCTCTTTGGCACCGTTCGCATCTGTCCTCCACCTCCGGGAAGAACCTACTCATACGGTTTCTCGTTAAGTGGGCTCTATGTACCACTTTTAGTTGCGTCAGGCTGAGCCTTGCGCACGTGGAGGTGGAGTTGACCCGATGCAGTGCTTCGCTCCAGAGTCCCCACCCTAACTCCATCCCCAGGTCGTCCTCCCATTTCCTTCTTGTTGCGTCCAGTACGGTGTTGTCCCTTTCTACCAGTCGGTCATACAAGTCGCTACAGTTCCCTTTCTCTAGGATACTTGCGTCCAGTAGGTCTTCCAGTAGTGTCTGTTGTGGCGGTTGTGGGTACGTCCTTGTCTCCTTTCGTAGGAAGTTTTTGAGCTGGAGGTACCGCAGCTCGTTCCCCCCAGCTAGCTGAAATTTCTCTGTCAGTTCGTCCAGTGTTGCGATCCTGTCGTCCGTGTATAGGTCCCTGACTGTCAGTGTCCCCCCCGTCCTGCCTCCACCTTTTGAAGGTGGCGTCAGTCAGTGCTGGTGTGAACCTATGGTTGTTGCAGATGGGAGCCTTGTCCGACATTTTGGTCAGGCCAAATTGCTGCCGCAGTTGGTTCCAGGATTGGAGGGTGGCTGTCACCACTGGGCTGCTGGAGTGTTTTTTGGGTGGGGATGGGAGTGCTGCCGTGGCGAGGGCCCGGAGGGTGGTCCCCATGCAGGAGGCCTCCTCCGCACGCACCCACTCGGCTTCTGGCTCCTGGATCCATCCCCTTACTCGCTCGGCTGTTGCCGCCCAGTGGTAGAATTGTAGGTTCGGGAGGGCTAGCCCCCCCCTGGATTTTGTTTTTTGTAGGACCTTCTTTGGGATCCTAGCATTTTTACCCCCCCATACGAACGCCATGATAAGTTTGTCCAGCACTTTGAAAAAGGCCTTGGGGATGTAGATCGGAATGGATCTAAACAGGAAGAGGAACCTGGGCAGTACGTTCATTTTGATCGTCTGGACTCTCCCCGCGAGGGAGAGCGGGAGTGTGTTCCATCTTTGCAGGTCCTTTTTAACTTCCTCCATCAGGCTGGTGAGGTTCCATTTGTGGATCCCTTTCCAGTCATGGGCTATTTGGATCCCCAGGTAGCGGAATTTATGTCGGGCTTGTTTGAACGGCAGCCCCTTTAGTGCTGCCCCCCCCCCTGCTGGTGTACTGGGAAGATCTCGCTTTTGCTCATGTTGAGTTTGTAGCCCGAGGAGGCTCCAAACTCTTTCAGAAGCGCGATGATTCCGTCCATGCTGCTTTGTGGGTCCGAGATGTAGAGGAGCAGATCATCTGCATAGAGTGAGACTCTGTGCTCTCTGCCTCCCCTTCGGATCCCCCTCCAATTTTTTGCTGCCCTGAGCGCGATTGCTAGCGGTTCGATTGCTAGTGCGAACAGCAGCGGGGACAGTGGGCATCCTTGTCTGGTGCCCCTGTGCAGCTGGAAGTATTGGGAGTTGGTATTGTTGGTCCGTACACTCGCCATGGGAGCGTTGTATAGGAGCTTTACCCAAGCGGTGAACCCTGTTCCAAGCCCGAACCGCTCCAGTACCTCTATGAGGTATTTCCATTCGACTCTGTCGAAGGCCTTTTCTGCGTCCAGGGAGATGATCACCTCTTGTGTTCTCTCCCCAGAGGGGGTCATTATCACATTCAGCAGGCGCCTGATGTTTGAGGTGAGCTGTCTACCTTTGACGAAGCCCGTCTGGTCCTCTGTGACCACCTCAGGTACACAGTCTTCTAGCCTTTTGGCTAGGATTTTGGCCAGTATTTTGGCGTCTGCGTTCAGCAGAGATATGGGTCTGTATGACACACATTCCGTTGGGTCTTTGTCTTTCTTAGGTATCAGCGAGACTGAGGCCTGTGCTAACGTGGGTGGCAGTGTGCCCCGAGCTAGCAAGTCTGTGAACATCTCCCGCAGGTGCGGGGCCAGCGCTGTCGCAAATTTTTTGTAGAAGTCCGCCAGGAATCCGTCCGGCCCCGGCACCTTCCCCGTCTGCATGGAGCTAATGCTGTCCATGATCTCTCCCAGTGCTAGTGGTGCTTCCAGGTCCCGTTTCCTTCCCTCTCCCACGACTGGTATGTCCAGTCCATCAAGGAACCGGCTCCTCCCAGCCTTCCCCGTTGGGGGCTCTGAGGTGTACAGCTCTTGGTAGAAGGCCTTGAAGGTTTTGTTAATCCTCTCTGGTTCTGTTTCCAACGTGCCTCTGGTACCCCTGATTTGCGCAATTTCTCTGGTGGCTGCCTGCTTTCTCAGCTGGTGTGCCAACAGGCGGCTGGCTTTGTCTCCGTGTTCATACAGGGTCCCGCGCGCCTGGCGGAGTTGGTGCACTGCTTTCCTGGTGGAGAGCAGGTCAAAGTTCCTTTGTAGTTCTTTTCTCTCCGGCAGGAGCTCTACGGTCGGGGCCTCGGAGTATTTACGGTCTACCTCCAGTATGGAGTCGACCAGCTTCTGCCTAGCCACCCTTTCCTCCCTATCTCTTTGCGCTTTGAAGGCAATGAGTTCCCCTCTTAGTACGGCCTTAGGCGCTTCCCAGAACGTGGAGGATGATACCTCCTCGTTTTGGTTGTGCTCCGTGTACTCCGCTATGGCCCGTGCTATCCTTTCGCTGAAGGCCTTGTCAGTTAGTAAGGCTCCATGTGGGGCACTGGGCCCTTCCCGTCTCCAGCCGCACGTCCATGTAGTGTGGGGCGTGTTCTGATATCAAAATTGCGGAGTATTCCACTTTGTCTATCCCTGGAAGCACCGCTTTCCCCACCACAAAGAAGTCAATTCTGGTGTACACGTTGTGTACTGGGGAGAAGAAGGAGAATTCTTTCTCCCCCGGGTGGGCAAACCTCCAGGGGTCCCCAGCTCCCATCTGCTCCATAAAGTGACCGAGTTCCCTTGCCAAGTTTGAGGTTTTCCCCGTTTTGGGGTTTGATCTGTCCGTCTTTGGATCCTGTACACAGTTGAAGTCCCCCCCATGATTCAATTTCATGCATAAGAACTTTTACTACAGTTGAAGCCTTATTATCTACAGTAGGATAGGCCTCTATCCATTTACTAAGCACATCAACAATCACTAATACATGCTTATAACACTGGCATCTTTCCAACTCAATGTAGTCCAGTTGCAGGGTCTCAAAGGGACCCTCGGGCAATGGTGTTTTCCCCGGCTCACAGGGCACTGCCTTACCAGGGCTATACTGCTGATATGTCAAGTAGTGACTGCTAATTCGTTGGGCTAGCTCCTGCAACCTAGGATGCCACCAGGTTTTCAGCAGTATATCATCTGTAGCACGTGCACCACAGTGAGTTGCAAAGTGTACACATTCGGTCACCCAGGCTGCCAAAGCATCGGGCATACATATCTGCCCTGCTGGGGTGACCCACAGCTTACTTTCGTCATCATATATACATCCTAATTCTTCCCATAACTTTTTATCGCTAGCAGGAGCGTCCTCCTGTAGCTGGATTACGTCAGTAATGGTCGGCGTAGGTTTTTCAGAGGGGGACTTGTCTTTTGAGCTTTTAGTCTGGCTCATCATTTTAGGCACTACCATGGCCTTTGACTTTGAGGCTTCTTTTGCTTGGTGGTCGGCCTGCCTATTTCCTTCACCTACTGGAGTTTTTCCTTTCGTATGGGCAGTACACTTTATCACTGCTACCTTTTCTGGGAGCATAAGAGCTTGGAGTAACTGGGTCACCAGCTGCTGATGGGAAATTGGGGTGCCAGCGGATGTTAAGAATCCTCTGTTCTTCCATAATTGTCCAAAATCATGTACGACTCCAAAGGCATATCTGGAGTCTGTATAAATATTGACTTTTTTGCCTGCTCCTAGTGCGCATGCGCGTATTAGTGCGAACAATTCTGCTTGCTGGGCCGAGAATGGAGTTTCAAATGCTGCTGATTCTACTGTCTCCCCACCCTGGTTGATTATAGCATATCCTGATAACCGCTCCCCCCTTTCACCGATGGAAGCTCTTCCATCTGTGAACATGGTCAGGTCTGGGTCGTTAAGAGGGTGAAAATTCAAAACCTTAAGATTTGTAAGTTCCAATAAAAATGCATCTTCAGCTGTTCATTACTTTATCAGAATTAAAAGGGAATTAAAAGCTCACAGGCAAACCCAGCATGGGAGTGTCAAGACATCTTCTGGATTACACACAAAAGCTTGTTGAAAGGGTTAATTTTCTTGCAGAGACAAAAAGGGGCGTATAGTAGGTGGATAAATTGGAATGATGCCATTCGCATCTCTAAACTTTTTTTTATATTTTTCACTCAAATGGACTGGGAGTAAAAGTTGGAGTGCTGCCAAATTCCCGTTATCAAGTCTTTCAGGGAACACAATATGTTATTGAAACTCTTGAGTGAACCAATTTTGCATTGATCATGGATATATTTCATTTACCCATCTGTTGTTTATAAGTAATTCTGCAATCTCATAATTAAAACATCTGCGTTGTGAGACAGGTTAGTTTCACCCTACTGATGATTATTTGTGTCAGGGAAGTTTTAACCCTGAACTAATGAAACACCGGCTTGATCATATTTGTCATATGAATTTCAACTATCCTAACCTCCACTGAACACCATAAAACTAATATTTTCTTATTTTTACATACGTGATTTTGCACCCTGATTAAAATTCCTTGTGTATCAAAATTACCCTGGAAATGCCAATGATAGCCTTTGAAAAGAAAAAATTGTTAACTGTACTCAAACTATAATCTTTAAAGGCAATGCGTAGATAATTTGAAGCTTTCAAATAATCACAGCTCGTAACAAAACTTTTAAAAGTCAAAGTCTGAACTCAAAGTCGCAAAATGAAACATGAATACAGAGACAGTGAATAGTTCAGAACAAAGTTTAGATGCCTAAAACTCTCTCTCTCTCTGTCTATCTCTACATAACTCTGTCTGTTTCTGTAACTCTTGTCGCTCTTTCTCTTTATCTAACTACCCCTCCCCGTCTCTGTCTCTCCCTGACTCGCTCTCTTTCGCTCTCTCAACTTTCGCTGTCTCTATCAGTCCCTCTCTCTGTCTCTGGCTCTCTCTCTCTCTAACCCTCTCACTCTTTCTCTAAAATGGAGCTCAATTAAAATACTGAACAAAATTTTTCATTGTCCTTCGAAAACTTTATCTGTGTCATTCCATTTAAGTCAATTTCCACTGATTAATTTTAGAGGCATTAGCTATTCTTAGAGATGTATATTTCTTTGTGCAGATGACCTGCTTGCTGAAATGGTTACATTTTTGTACAGAATCGAAAGTGGTGGAGAACTTGGCATGGTGCCATCTCCATCCGCTATGTGACCTTAGACATTATCCATCCTTTCTTTCAATTTTCAATGTTCGTTATTTAACCGGTTTTTGGAAAGAGACATTACTGGATGTTTATTTTTCTTTTATTTCAAATGAGTTGAATTACTGCTGAATTTATCTGGACGGCTTGAAACGATCTGAAGTTATTCTCGACATGTATCCATTGTTAAGTTTGTAACCGTAATCTTGTATGATTTTCCTCCCCATTTTTCGTTTTGGGAGGGGGGGGGTTAGTCATCCTCAGATATTCCTGAACAAAACTAATTGAGTGTTTTAGCCCCTTTCTGATCTTTTGGACTTCACTTAATTTGATTTTTTTTCTCCTTGAGACATTCCGGGACAGTCGTTAGCCGTAATTGTTGGCAGTTTTGTGATGTCTTTACGCTACCTTTACCCACTTTATTGCTATGCTTAAAGGAGTTAGAGCTCAATTCCTTTAAACCAGCCTGTCTTCCAAATGGTGTGAAGGTTTAATTTATGTCATTTGTGCTTCTAACTTTATTTGTCTTATCTTTACTTCTGTGTATCTCACCATTTTTCTCTGTTCCACAGAAATCACACCCAACTTTGATCATTGTTTTTTTTAAAGAGTATTTTGCTCTTCAAAAACCAAAGAAAATTTTTTAAACTGACTTTTTTACTCATTTGGCCTTGATACCAGATTTATTGGATGTTACCTCACCGTCTGTCCGCCTTGCCAAGTGATTCTAAGTTTTGGCGGTCAAAAGTTTGACTACTCGCCTTGTCCACCGGCTCGAGCGGCGTCCAGCTCAGCAAATCCTTCCAGACTTACACTAAATGTTAGGGGTGAAAATATTCACACGAAGGCCTGAATATCAGTAACAAAGCAGTTTATTATGTCAGAATTCTGGGAGATAAGATTTGGGAACTCTGAAGTCCCTGACAGCACCTTATCCCACTTAAGCTTAAACTCACATGGATTAATATACAGATTCAAGGCGGATAGCCTAATGACTTGGATCTTTTCCCATATGCGCATTCCTCTTTTTTTTAAGACCTTGGCTGTTTTAACTATTCCTTTCTCTGTCAATTTTATACCCAATTTTAATGCATTAGTTTTCCCCCCAGTGGCCATTTTCTTCTCCTAAATTTTTATGCAATTCTCCTGACAATTGTCTCAGTTGCTTGGAATATTCCGGATATTGTTCACACAAGGTTTGAAGCGCGCTTCCACTATCAGAGGTTGTATCTAACGTATTACCTATCTCTAACACTATTGGCAGTTAATGATCCTTGCGATTATTGTTTATTTGGCGAAATGATCCTGGGCCACTTTATTCAATCATGAATTTAAACTGAGTTATCCTGTTCCGTTGCCCAATTCAGGCAGGCTCATCCGTGCCTGCAAGCCTATCTAACTACAAGGTTATAACGTCCTTGTTATATATTTTTCTCTTGTAGGTTTAACACTGTGGGAATTGAAGGCACTGCAGACTGACCTGAATGTTCAATCTCAGCCTAATACTGAGTTTCACATCATCGCTTCTGACTCTATTGAAACAAAAGCATCTGCACTGAATGTGAACGGATCATTGAGAGCAAGTTTCTTAGGTGGATTGATCCAGGTGAAAGGATCTGCAAAATATCTCAGTGACACAAAGAGATCAAAGCAACAGGCCCGAGTGACCCTTCAATATCAAACAACAACCAGGTTTGAGCAGCTGACAATGAGTCACTTAGGGAGGCAGAATGTAACCCACCCGTATGTGTTTGATCAGGGAACAGCAACTCACGTGGTTACAGCAGTGCTGTATGGGGCTCAGGCCTTCTTTGTATTTGATCAAGAGGTTTCTTCAACAGAGAACCTACAGGATATTCAGGGTAACCTGGAAGTTATAGTTAAAATTATTCCTGGGATCGCAATTGAGGGTCAGGCCTCCCTAAAAATGACAGATGAACAAAAATCCAATTCCCAGAAATTCAACTGCACCTTTTATGGGGATTTCTCCCTGGAAAACAATCCTACTACATTCCAAGATGCCATTAACATCTACAGAACCCTCCCAAAGTTACTGGGACGGGATGGAGAACACACAGTGCCCATGAGAGTCTGGCTCTACCCACTCAACAAACTGGACTCCAAAGCTGCTCAGCTGGTACGAGACATCAGTGTCGGACTGGTCAATCGCTCCCAGTCTGTGCTGGAGCAGCTCAATGAGGCAGTGATGAGATGCAATGATATGATGAGAGACAGTGTCACTGCTCAATTTCCAGAGATTGGGAACAGGATAATGAAATTCCGTGAGATGTGTCTGGAGCACAAACTGGTTTTCCAGAAGACTTTAGCCAGAGTTTTACCATCTATCCGTGGAGGTGGGGAGGAGGAAGGGTTGCTGGTGGATATTCTGAAGAACAAGGAACAGTCACCATTCAAACACCAGTCACTGATCAAATGGCTGGATGACCAGGAGCGGGAAATGAATGTGGTGAAATCTTATCTCTCAATATTGAAAGATATACACGTTGTGAAGTCAAGGAGTGAGTTGGATAGAGAAGTGTTGGATTCACAGACAGAGTATGTGGTCTGTTTCACATTCACATCACTGCATCAAGAGGATTTCTATCTGTCAGAAGCAAACAGGTACCTACAATCTCACACAGCTGAGAAAATGCAGATCCCAAATCCTGCTGACCGGGTTAGTGCAGAACATCACACCCAGCAGTGGTTTAACTCAGCGTCTGTATCCCAGAAGATGAGGGAATGCTCCCGTTTATTCCTGGATTTTTCCACAGCCAACAGAGCGCGAGGGAAAACAAAGTTCATTGTTGCTTCTGTGCAGGATGACAGTAATGTGGGAGCATCAATTTACCTGTATGAGAGAGGTTTTGTGGTCAGTCACTGCTTCGAACCCCCATCGCAGCCGGAGAGACCTGTGGTTAGTGGAACAACACATGACAGTGTGACCCTCCAATTCCAGCCACCGAGATACGGAGCTGGTGAGATTGTTGGGTACAGGGTGGCGTACCGAGCTACCCAACAGGAGGAATGGAAAACTGTGGATACATCCGATACATCCACATCCTTCACAATATCCAGGTTACAGCCACACCAGGAATATCAATTCCAATACAGAGCAGTGACCAAGGCAGGGGTCATCATGGTCAGTGAGAGTTACAGTGTCACCACACTTCCTACAAGTCCACCTGGTAAACCTTTAACATTCCAGGTTTACGGGTATAATGCAACATTCACGTGGAACAAGCCGACTGAGATTGGAGCTGGTGTTGAGATAGTTCAGTACAGGATAGAATATAGAGAAGAAAAGACAGTTACTTCCAGCACAGAGAATGGATTATGGGAGGAAATAAAGACAACAGATAGTAAATGTCGTTATACTTTAGAGGGATTGAAACCCAAGACATCCTACAGAGTGCGAGTGTCGGCTATCTGTGGAGAAGGAGGTTCCAGTGAACCAAGTGGTGAGGTTTTAATAAAAATAGAAAATGAACCAACGAGACTGGCTGAGAAACTTCGCAGAAAAAGTACATTAACAGCCAATGGGAACCCTTCCATTTACACCCTCCCCTTAAAGAAGAAGAAACTTGGCAAGGATGGACACCATGTAAGATACTCCTTCGGAAAACCCACCACAACACACAGTGTCAGGACAATAATGGTTCTTGGAGCAACAGGAGCAGGAAAAACAACCCTCATCAATGGAATGATCAACTACATCCTGGGTGTAGAATGGGAGGACAATTTCAGATATAAATTAATAGATGAAGGAACAGGAAGATCCCAGGCTGAAAGTCAGACATCCTCAATCACTGCCTATGAACTCCACCATCGAGAAGGATTCCAGATTGATTACTCTCTCACTATCATTGACACACCGGGATTCGGAGATACCACGGGGATAACCCGAGATAAACTGATCACTGATCAGATCCGAGAGTTCTTTACTTCCCCAGATGGTGTTGATCACATCGATACCGTGTGTTTTGTTGCTCAAGCCTCATTGGCTCGTCTGACTCATACACAGAAATATGTCTTTGATTCAATTCTTTCCATTTTTGGTAAAGATATTGCTGAGAATATCCAAATCCTGGTGACATTTGCAGATGGGCAGGATCCCCCCATTCTGGAGGCCATCAATGTTGCTGAGGTACCGTGTCCCAAAGATAAAAAAGGTTTTCCAGTTCACTTCAAATTCAACAATTCAGCCATATTTGCTCAAAGTTCAGCTTCTGGAAACTCTGCCAACAAAAGGAGCTCTGATGGGAGCGATGACGAGGAAGAGAACAATAACTTTGATGCAATGTTCTGGAAGATGGGATCAAACAGTATGACAAAATTCTTTAGAGCTCTAAACCAAATGGAAACAAAGAGTTTACTCTTAACAAAGGAGGTCCTTGAGGAGCGTCAGCAGCTGGAGGCTGCGATCGCGGGATTACAGCCTCAGATTAATGCGGGTCTGACAAAACTGGAGGAGATCAGGAAGACCCAACAAGCTTTGAACCAACACCAGGTCGATCTGGATGCAAATAGAGATTTTGAATATGACGTTGAAATCACAGTTCCAGTCCAGATAGACATCAATAGGAGAGGTGTTTATGTAACCAACTGTCAGAAATGTCACTTCACCTGTCACTATCCCTGTAAAATCCCTAAGGATAATGGTAAAAAGAAATGTAAAGCAATGGGCAGAAATGGTTGCTGCAAAGTCTGTCCCGGTAAATGTAAGTGGAATGTTCATTTCAACCAAAAGTACAGATTTATTTATGAAACCAGAAAGGAGAAGAGGACATACAGTGAGCTGAAGGAAAAGTATGAAAAGGCATCTGGTGAAAAGATGACACAGCAGAACATCATGGAGAAACTTCAGCAGGAATTGGATGAGGTTCAGGATGCAGTGTTGGAACTGATTGAAAAATCATCACAAAGCATTTTAAGACTTGAAGAAATCGCTCTCCGACCAAACCCATTATCAACCCCAGCTTACATCGATCTGCTGATTCAATCTGAGAAAGAGGAGGCTAAAACTGGGTTCATGGAGAGAATCCAGTCCCTGAATGAAGTCAAGAAACAGGCTCAGTTAATAGCAAAAGTTTCTGGGAAAGAGGAGCTGTTTCCAGAGGAATGGAAAGAATATCAAGCTGTAAAGAAAAGGCAAAAGGAAAGAAAAGGATTGAAAGGAATGGTGTCTGCTGTGTGCCAATGGTTCACTCAGAAAACCAATTAACTTGCAGGTTGTTGATAAATCTTAATATCATACAACTGTTTCAAAGTTGGGACGCTGATGTTTCACCCAGTTGATTTTTATGCTTTAACTTTACTGATTGGACTAACTCTATCCAGCTTTCTCCTACATGGAGAACAGCTGCTTCGCTCATTAATTAACCTAACTATATCCAGAGGTTCCAAGCTGGAGAACTCCGTTCTCTCGGTTGATCAAATCAATTCTACATCGCTGATCTAAATAACTCTGTAGGGTACAGAATCTTTTTTTATTGTTGTAAACTTCAGCATGACTGACGTGGAAGAATTACGATTCTTTGAACTTGTTGGCTAAATGGAAAAACCCACCCTGTAAATTGCCAAATTGACAATGTGTTCAAATGATCACATACCAGAGACCTTTTTGTCTGCTGGTACGAGAAAACTCCAATAAACTGCCATCAGAAGCCAAAGAGAAGAAAAGCTTATTTTTGGTTGCCAGAAGGGTGAGTCATGGAAAATCTTCATTTTCCAAATCAAAAGAAAAACAAAGAGATCTATTTTCAGGAGAAGAGCAGCAATTCTCTGGATAAAGCGACATCATAGGCAGAAGATGACAGTGAGGGAATAATCCAGAGAAAGAAAGGGCGCGATTCTCCCACCTTACGAAAATTCGGAGAATAGCGGGCGGCGTAAATTTTTACGGCGACGCTGGTCCGACG
This sequence comes from Scyliorhinus canicula, assembly GCF_902713615.1. Classification (NCBI taxonomy): domain Eukaryota; kingdom Metazoa; phylum Chordata; class Chondrichthyes; order Carcharhiniformes; family Scyliorhinidae; genus Scyliorhinus; species Scyliorhinus canicula. The sequence goes on from NC_052158.1 coordinate 42,869,798, forward strand.
CCCTCCCGCTAGTCTCCGAACCCCGCACAAACGAAAAATCGCCATTCCCGCCAAACGCCTCTAACGCGCCCCCGACACGACCAGAATAGATAGAATAGGTAGATTCTGGCCCCCCCGCTATTCTCCGGCCCGGATGGGCCGAAGTCCCGACGTCATCGCGCTCTGTTTGCACGTCGTAAAACACACCTGCTTTTTAAGTTCGTCAACCAGTCGTGCTGGCTGACGACAGCTTCCAGGAAGTGAGCGAACCGCTTAGCGCACCGCTCAGCGCACCACTCAGCGCACCGCTCGAGTCTGGCCACAACGGGGAAGGCATCCCTGAGAACGGGAGGGGGGTCCAGAGCGGGGGGGAGTGGAGGAGACAGAGGGGGGAGTGGAGGAGATGGAGGGGGGAGTGGGGGAGATGGAGGGGGGAGTGGGGGAGATGGAGGGGGGAGTGGGGGAGATGGAGGGGGGAGTGGGGGATACGGAGGGGGGAGATGAAGGGGGGTTGGGAGTGGTGGGGGGTGTTAGGGAGAGAGTGAGCGAGTGAGCCGTTCAACCTCGTAACAAAATGTCTGCCAGCGTGCCATGGCGTGCCGGTCACGAGTACACGGCCGCTGTTTACCCTGTGGCTTACGGCCACAGGCCACTGACGCATCGGTGAGGAGGACGTAGTTAACTGCACGTTTGATGCACGAAGTGACCAGGGGTTAGGCTGCCCGCGTGTCAGCAGCGAGACCAGGCCACCGGGACACACAGGTATCCCGTGGCTGGCGGCTGCCGAGGTGTCGACTACCCTCCGTCTAACATGTCCCGTTTCTCTGCCCCCCCACCACCATTCTGTAGGTTAGCACAATGTCTGTGAACAGAACGGCTATGTTCTGCGCAGTGGTTGGGGCCGCTGCACTGCATTTGGCGATGCAGCAGCATCCACACCCACAACACGCAGTGGCTGCAGGGCCAGCTGCTGCAGCAGAGGGAAGGGTCGAGGAGTTGCCAGTCGTCGAACAGCATGGGGAGGAGGAGGAGGAGGAGGAAGAGGAGAGAGTGAGGGTGCAGCCACGGCGGCAGAGGCGACGACCAAGGCCAAGGGTGTACCGTGTCCGGGTCTCTTTCCTAACAATGACGGACATCACCTGCAGGAGGAGACTCCGGCTGAGTAGGCGGACGGTGATACATATCTGTCACCTCGTGGCGCACCTCGCCCCACGTGGAACGGGGGGAGGACACGCGATCCCGGTTGCCATCAAGGTGACGGTCGCTCTTAACTTCTATGCGACGGGCTCCTTCCAGTCTCCGAGCGGGGACGTCTCCGGGATCTCCCAGTCATCGGTGCACAGGTGCATCCGGGATGTGACCGACGCCCTCTATGCCATCGCGGACCGCTACATCACCTTTCCCGAGGACCGAGCAAGTCAAGACTCACGCACTCATGGATTTGCCAGAGTGGCTGGGATACCGAAGGTGCAGGGGGCAATCGATTGTGTTCACGTCCCCATGCGCCCGCCTGCAGGGGACAGGGACGTGTTCACAAACAGAAGGGGGACATACTCCATGAATATCCAGGTGATATGCGACCCCGACATGAGGATCATGAATGTCTCTGCAAGGTTCCCAGGGAGTGTGCATGATTCCTACATACTGGCGCAGTCGTTCATCCCTGCGATGTTTGAGGGACGTCCCCCCCGGCTGAGGGGCTGGTTGCTAGGCGACAGGGGTTATTCGCTGAGGTCTTGGCTGATGACGCCTATACGGAGGCCTCAGGCCAATGCGGAAACCCGATACAACGAGGCCCATGCAGCAACCAGGGGTGTGGTGGAGCGCTGCCTTGGCCTCCTGAAGATGAGATTCAGGTGCCTGGACCGCTCCGGAGGGGCCCTGCAGTACCAGGCTGAAAGGGTCGCTCGCATTGTTGTGGTCTGCTGTGCGCTGCACAACATCGCGATGCAGAGGGGAGATGACCTGCTGCAGGAGGCGGAGGGAGAAACCAGTGGCAGTGGTGCCAGCACAGAGGAGGAGGAGGAGGAGGAGGCTGGCGGAGTGGCGGGCGCAGCATGCAGACACGACCCAGGTGCTGGTGATGCCCAGGAGGTGGCACGACAGACCCGGCGAGGACGGCGGGCACGCGACGCCTTGGTGGCAGCACGGTTCACGCGTCGCATGTGACGTCCCCGCTGAACACCAAACCACCACCTGCATCGCTAGTCGTGCAGAGGGTCAACATATCACTGCCACCACCACAGCCCCCCCCACTCCCTCTCAGTGTACAGTGCTCCACTTCGACATCACCCTAACCACTGGGTCCAGACGGTATGGCACAACATTGATGGCTGTGTCAGCGGGTGTGATCAGTGCCATGTGGAATGATGACAGCCCGCTCTGCGAAGAGCTGTGAGCTCAGAATCGTTAGAGAGAGTCTGACCCATGGCAATAGCTGAACCATCGACCTTGGTGGCCGCTGAGTTCGTCATGGACACTCCATCACGTGCCCGCGTGGGCTAGCTGTGGGAGGGGGTGGGGGGAGGGGCAGGGACTGCACACCCGGCACCGACGTTTCACCGTTCGTCAACCCCAGCGACACTAGGTCACCATCACAATTCCTGTGGCTGTGGAACAATCACACGGTATTACAAGTAAGGTGGAACAGTGCGTTTAATGTGAACAAACATTTACAGGTGCCCTAGCCCCTACAACTAAACTGTGCCCTTCACCCGTGCCAACTTACTCTGTGTCTCACTTTGTTGCCTTACGGGCCCTAACACTACGTCTACGTGATTCCCCAGATGATACAGCAGGAGTGGAGGAGGACTGCTGCGAATTGCCCCCTTCGACTCGTTTCTCCTTGGCCAAGCGTTTCCTGGGGCGACCCGGCCCTGATGGGCCAGGCTGCTCTGCGGGTGTCTCGGGTGATGTTGTGCCACCCTGCTCTGCCTGCTGCCCACCTGATGCACCAGGGATGGGACGGGGGGAGGCCGAGAATTCCGGGACGTCCCGTGATGGACTTAATGGGACGGGCCCCGAAACCTCCTCCTCCCTCGGGGAGCCCGGTGGCCCCCTGGCCTCACTTTGGGACAAAGGTGCGAGCGGGGAGATGCCCCGTCGCGCCACCGACACCTGGCGCTGCCAGTCCTGGAGGCCTGCGACGGTATCGACCAGGATCCGAAGGTTTGCAGAGACGGAGTCCAGGGAGTTAGACATTCCCGCCAGGGACTGTGCGATCTCAACCTGTGAGTGCACGACGCCATCCAGCACATGTGTCAGGCGGTTGATGTTCTCCGCGACTGACTGCTGTGACTGTGCCATGGCGTGATGCGACTGGGCCATGACCTGGTGAGACTCGGCCAAGGCCCGCAGCGCGCCGGCAATGTCGTGTTGGCTCTGGCACATTGCTGCCTGTGAGAGGGCATCCCTGTCCAGGGCCGAGGATGACGCGTGCACATTAACCCCGACGCCTTGCATAACCTGTCCCATGGCCGAAAGCGTTTCACCCATTGCCTCCACCGCGGATGCCACCCGTGTGGTGTCGGCCTGGGTTGCTGCCATGAGTGGCACCATTCCCTGCTCGTGGACGTGGTTCGACTCCTCTAAATGCGTCTGCAGAGTCTGGAAGACAGCCCTCATCCCGTCATTGTGTCCCTGGGTTTCTTGAGGCATCGGCTGTGCGGGTGGGTTGAGAAAGTCCAGGAACTCGGAAAACGTCTGGGAGCCAGCTGCATGCTGGGCCTGGCCTGGCCTCCGCCAGTCCGGGCCCTCGGCTGCTCCGACCTCCACCTGCTGTATCTGCTCAGCTGTGATGTGCGAACCAGACTGTGACCCAGGAGCCTCATCACTAAATAGGCCAGCCGGGATGAGTGTCTCTGGGATGGTGGATGTTGTGGGAGATAGCAGTGCCGCAAGCTCGAGGTCGTCTGCATTTGACGACTCCCCTATGGTATGGGGCCGCTGAGAGTCCGCATGGTGTTCGATGGCCATCTCGGTGGCTTCTGGTGTCGCCACCCTCTGGCCGTCCTGCTCCGCAGATTGGGTTGCGGAGGATGGGACTCCCCGCTGATCGGGCACCCTCTGTCGTGCGGCCCTGGTTGATGTGGGGGCAGATGCCTGGCTCCGCCTGGAGGCAGACGGCCCTGGTCATTCGTCATCACGTCCTAGGGAAGAGAATGAAACGGGTTATTTAGATTCGCTAGGCCGGCCGCTGGACAGTCCCAGTGGGCAGGGTGTGTGAAGGGACAGAGGATGGGGGACGTCCCAGTGGGCAGGGTGTGTGAAGGGACAGAGGATGGGGAGGGGTGGGTGTTTGTCAAGGAGGGTTGTCTCACTTGCTGCAGATCCGCCAACCTCGCAAAGCGCGACATCCCGGGTGCCAGACCCCTCCACAAGGTCCAGTGCCCTCATCTCAAAAGTGGTGAGGGGGTGCAGGTTGGGAGAACCACCTCCAGTCTTGTGCCGCTCACGTGTTGTGAGCGGACTTGGCCTGTTGGGGGAGGGGACATGGGTAGATAATTACAATACGGCAGGTATCAGCAGTCCGTTCAGATACTGGCACAATTTGGGGGTGAAGTTGTCAGGAGACCATTGCATCTCTCCACGGAGGCCAGAGCGCTGGGTCTGTGACAACTTTGTGAACCACCATCAAATAACTCTGCCCCAATCCCCCTCCACCCCCCCCGTGCCAGGGGGGCAGGTGGGTGATTAAGTTAAGGGGGGAGGGATGGTTGTGACCACGGGGCACCCTCTTGGCACTTACCCTGGCAGCCCTGGTGAGGTCGTGCAGCTTTTTCCTGCATTGCTCTGCAGAGCGAGGGGTCTGCCCCACAGCACTGACGGCAGCAGCCACCTCACGCCAGGCCTGGCGCACAGCGCTGGCAGGTTGGCGATGCCCTCTACGCGGGCAGATGATGCCCCTCCTCTGCTCGACGGCATCGAGCAGCGCCTCCACATCAGCCTCAACAAATCGAGGGGCAGCTCTCCTGTGATCCGACATCATGGCCGACAGGTTCTGTGCTCGCCCGCGCCTTTTTACGGCGTCGGGCGGCGTCACGTGGGTCGTGTTCGTGTCGTCACCGCGTTCCATCGTAATGGCGTACGTAATTGACGCGGCCGCGTTCCTAGCCAATTTCCCGGAAATGGACCCTTCCCGACCGTCGTCAAACCCGCCCGTTTTTTACGACAGCTTCCCGATTTTTCGTAATCGGGAGAATCGCGCCCAGAGTGTGTGGTAGTCGGTATTAGGGGTATTACGGTACTAAGTTGGTAATTACCCTCCCACAGCCAGCACTGCCAGTTCTCCCTTCACAGCAGCACTGCCATTCCCCCCACCATAGCCAGCATTGCCAGTGCCCCCCACGGCCAGCACTGCTAATGCTCCCCTCACAGCCAGCATTGCCAGGGCTCCCTCCCCACAGCCAGCACTGACATTGCTCCCCCAACAGCCAGCAATGCCAGTGCTCGTCCCACAGCAAGCCCTGCCAATGTCCCCCATCCACAGCAATCACTGCCAGTGCTCCCCACACAGCGAGCACTGCCAGTGATTCACCCACAGCCAGCAGTGCGTGCTCCCTCCACAGCAGCACTGCCAGTGCCCTCCCACAGCCAGCACTGCCAGCGCTCCCTCCACAACAGCACAGCCAGTGCTCCCCTTACATAGAACATAGAACATAGAACATAGAACGATACAGCGCAGTACAGGCCCTTCGGCTCACGATGTTGCACCGACATGGGAAGTCAAAAACTAAAGGCCATCGAACCTACACTATGCCATTATCATCCATATGCTTATCCAATAAATTTTTAAATGCCCTCAATGTTGGCGAGTTCACTACTGTTGCAGGTAGGGCATTCCACGGCCTCACCACTCTTTGCGTAAAAAACCTACCTCTGACGTCTGCCCTATATCTATTACCCCTCAATTTAAGGCTATGTCCCCTCGTGCTAGCCACCTCCATCCGCGGGAGAAGGCTCTCACTGTCCACCCTATCTAACCCTCTGATCATTTTGTATGCCTCTATTAAGTCACCTCTTAGCCTTCTTCTCTCTAACGAAAACAACCTCAAGTCCATCAGCCTTTCCTCATAAGATTTTCCCTCCATACCAGGCAACATCCTGGTAAATCTCCTATGCACCCGTTCCAAAGCTTCCACGTCTTTCCTATAATGAGGCGACCAGAACTGTACGCAATACTCCAAATGCGGCCGTACCAGAGTTTTGTACAGCTGCAACATGACCTCATGGCTCCGGAACTCAATCCCTCTACCAATAAAGGCCAACACACCATAAGCCTTCTTCACAACCCTATCAACCTGGGTGGCAACTTTCAGGGATCTATGTACATGGACACCGAGATCCCTCTGCTCATCCACACTACCAAGAATTTTACCATTAGCCAAATATTCCGCATTCCCTGTTATTCTTTCCAAAGTGAATCACCTCACACTTCTCTACATTAAACTCCATTTGCCACCTCTCAGCCCAGCTCTGCAGCTTATCTATGTCCCTCTGTAACCTGCAATATCCTTCCACACTGTCTACAACTCCACCAACTTTAGTGTCGTCTGCAAATTTACTCACCCAACCTTCTGTGCCCTCCTCTAGGTCATTTATAAAAATATAAAACAGCAACGGCCCCAGAACAGATCCTTGTGGTACGCCACTCGTAACTGAACTCCATTCTGAACATTTACCATCAACCACCACCCTCTGTCTTCTTTCAACTAGCCAATTTCTGATCCACATCTCTAAATCACCCTCAATCCCCAGCCTCCGTATTTTCTGCAATAGCCGACCGTGGGGAACCTTATCAAACGCTTTACTGAAATCCATATACACCACATCAACTGCTCTACCCTCGTCTACCTGTTCAGTCACCTTCTCAAAGTACTCAATAAGGTTTGTGAGGCATGACCTACCCTTCACAAAACCATGCTGACTATCCCTAATCATGTTATTCCTATCTAGATGATTATAAATCGTATCTCTTATAATCCTCTCCAAGACTTTACCCACAACAGACGTGAGGCTCACCGGCCTATAGTTACCGGGGTTATCTCTACTGCCCTTCTTGAACAAAGGGACCACATTTGCTATCCTCCAGTCCTCTGGCACTATTCCTGTAGCCAATGATGACATAAAAATCAAAGCCAAAGGCTCAGCAATCTCTTCCCTGGCTTCCCAGAGAATCCTAGGATAAATCCCATCAGGCCCCGGGGACTTATCTATTTTCATCTTGTCCAGAATTGCCAACACCTCCTCCCTGCGCACCTCAATGCCATCTATTCTAATAGCCTGGGTCTCAGCATTCTCCTCCACAACATTATCTTTTTCGTGAGTGAATACTGACGAAAAGTATTCATTTAGTATCTCGCTTATCTCCTCAGCCTCCACACACAACTTCCCACCACTGTCCTTGACTGGCCCTACTCTTACCCTAGTCATTCTTTTATTCCTGACATACCGATAGAAAGCTTTTGGGTTTTCCTTGATCCTACCTGCCAAAGACTTCTCATGTCCCCTCCTTGCTCGTCTTAGCTCTCTCTTTAGATCCTTCCTCGCTTCCTTGTAACTATCTCGCGCCCCAACTGAAACTTCACGCCTCATCTTCACATAGGCCTCCTTCTTCCTCTTAACAAGAGATTCCACTTCTTTGGTAAACCACGGTTCCCTCGCTCTACCCCTTCCTCCCTGCCTGACTGGAACGTACTTATCAAGAACACGCAATAGCTGTTCCTTGAACAAGCTCCACATATCCAGTGTGCCCAACCCTTGCAGCCTACTTCTCCAACCTACACATCCTAAGTCATGTCTAATGGCATCATAATTGCCCTTCCCCCAGCTATAACTCTTGCCCTGCGGGGTATACTTATCCCTTTCCATCACTAAAGTAAAGGTCACCGAATTGTGGTCACTGTTTCCAAAGTGCTCACCTACCTCCAGATCTAACACCTGGCCTGGTTCATTACCCAAAACCAAATCCAATGTGGCCTCGCCTCTTGTTGGCCTGTCAACATATTGTGTCAGGAAACCCTCCTGCACACATTGTACAAAGAACGACCCATCTAATGTACTCGAACTATATCTTTTCCAGTCAATATTTGGAAAGTTAAAGTCTCCCATAACAACTACCCTGTTACTTTCGCTCTTTTCCAGAATCATCTTCGCCATCCTTTCCTCTACATCCCTAGAACTATTAGGTGGCCTATAGAAAACTCCCAACAGGGTGACCTCTCCTTTCCTGTTTCTAACCTCAGCCCATACTACCTCAGAAGAAGAGTCCCCATCTAGCATCCTTTCCGCCACCGTAATACTGTCCTTGACTAGCAGTGCCACACCTCCCCCTCTTTTGCCCCCTTCTCTGAGCTTACTAAAACACCTAAACCCCGGAACCTGCAACAACCATTCCTGTCCCTGCTCTATCCATGTCTCTGAAATGGCCACAACGTCGAAGTCCCAGGTACCAACCCATGCTGCCAATTCCCCTACCTTATTTCGTATACTCCTGGCATTGAAGTAGACACACTTCAAACCACCTACCTGAACACTGGCACCCTCCTGCGAAGTCAAATCTGTGCTCCTGACCTCTATACTCTCAATCTCCCGTACCCCAAAACTACAATCCAGGTTCCCATGCCCCTGCTGAATTAGTTTAAACCCCCCCAAAGAGCACTAACAAATCTCCCCCCCAGGATATTGGTGCCCCTCAGGTTCAGATGTAGACCATCCTGTCTATAGAGGTCCCACCTTCCCCAGAAAGAGCCCCAGTTGTCCAGAAATCTGAATCCCTCCCGCCTGCACCATCCCTGTAGCCACGTGTTTAATTGCTCTCTCTCCCTATTCCTCATCTCACTATCACGTGGCACGGGCAACAACCCAGAGATAACAACTCTGTTTGTTCTCGCTCTGAGCTTCCATCCTAGCTCCCTAAAGGCCTGCCTGACATCCTTATCCCCTTTCCTACCTATGTCGTTAGTGCCAATGTGGACTACGACTTGGAGCTGCTCTCCCTCCCCCTTAAGGACCCGGAAAACACGATCCGAGACATCACTTACCCTTGCACCTGGGAGGCAACATACCAAACGTGAGTCTCTCTCGCTCCCACAAAATCTCCTATCTGTGCCCCTGACTATTGAGTCCCCAATTACTAATGTTCTACTCCTTTCCCCCCTTCCCTTCTGAGCAACAGGGACAGACTCCGTGCCAGAGGCCCGTACCCCATGGCTTACCCCTGGTAAGTCGTCCCCCCCACAAGTATCCAAAACGGTATACTTGTTACTCAGGGGAACGACCGCAGGGGGTCCCTGCACTGACTGCTTCTTCCCAGTCCCTCTTACAGTTACCCATCTATCTCCAGTCTTTGGTGTAACTACTTCCCTGAAGCTCCTATCTATGACCCCCTCTGCCTCCCGAATGATCCGAAGTTCATCCAGCTCAAGCTCCAGGTCCCTAACACGGTTTTTGAGGAGCTGGAGTTGGGTGCACTTCCCACAGATGAAATCAGCAGGGACACTGACGGCGTCCCTCACCTCAAACATTCTGCAGGAGGAGCATTGTACTGCCTTCCCTGACATCACCTCTAGATTTAAAAAAAAAAACAAGAAAAAGAAAAAGAAAGGAAGAGCTTACCTGATATTACCTCAAACCCTGCTCCCGCTGAAAGTTATGCAAATTTAAAGGCACTCACTCACCTTCACGACAGGCCCCTGCTCCCGCTTTCCAACCACCGTGGGGTGGGGGGGTTGGTTAGAGGAGGAGGTAGGGTGGGAAACACTCACGAAGTGTTTCGGGTTTAACTGTCACTTGCCAACAGCCCCTCCACAAATCACCTTCAACTTAGGCTGACCGCACTGCACGTATGCAAATTCCCCCAGAACAGCCGATCAGTAGCTCTGCTCTGCTGCCCTCTGCTGGATGCTTGTCTTCACTCAAACTCCTTGGGTCTCCTTCGCCGGTTCACCTTCAACTTAGGCTGACCGCACTGCACGTATGCAAATTCCCCCAGAACAGCCGATCAGTAGCTCTGCTCTGCTGCCCTCTGCTGGATGCTTGTCTTCACTCAAACTCCTTGGGTCTCCTTCGCCGGTTCACCTTCAACTTAGGCTGACCGCACTGCACGTATGCAAATTCCCCCAGAACAGCCGATCAGTAGCTCTGCTCTGCTGCCCTCTGCTGGATGCTTGTCTTCACTCAAACTCCTTGGGTCTCCTTCGCCGGTTCACCTTCAACTTAGGCTGACCGCACTGCACGTATGCAAATTCCCCCAGAACAGCCGATCAGTAGCTCTGCTCTGCTGCCCTCTGCTGGATGCTTGTCTTCACTCAAACTCCTTGGGTCTCCTTCGCCGGTTCACCTTCAACTTAGGCTGACCGCACTGCACGTATGCAAATTCCCCCAGAACAGCCGATCAGTAGCTCTGCTCTGCTGCCCTCTGCTGGATGCTTGTCTTCACTCAAACTCCTTGGGTCTCCTTCGCCGGTTCACCTTCAACTTAGGCTGACCGCACTGCACGTATGCAAATTCCCCCAGAACAGCCGATCAGTAGCTCTGCTCTGCTGCCCTCTGCTGGATGCTTGTCTTCACTCAAACTCCTTGGGTCTCCTTCGCCGGTTCACCTTCAACTTAGGCTGACCGCACTGCACGTATGCAAATTCCCCCAGAACAGCCGATCAGTAGCTCTGCTCTGCTGCCCTCTGCTGGATGCTTGTCTTCACTCAAACTCCTTGGGTCTCCTTCGCCGGTTCACCTTCAACTTAGGCTGACCGCACTGCACGTATGCAAATTCCCCCAGAACAGCCGATCAGTAGCTCTGCTCTGCTGCCCTCTGCTGGATGCTTGTCTTCACTCAAACTCCTTGGGTCTCCTTCGCCGGTTCACCTTCAACTTAGGCTGACCGCACTGCACGTATGCAAATTCCCCCAGAACAGCCGATCAGTAGCTCTGCTCTGCTGCCCTCTGCTGGATGCTTGTCTTCACTCAAACTCCTTGGGTCTCCTTCGCCGGTTCACCTTCAACTTAGGCTGACCGCACTGCACGTATGCAAATTCCCCCAGAACAGCCGATCAGTAGCTCTGCTCTGCTGCCCTCTGCTGGATGCTTGTCTTCACTCAAACTCCTTGGGTCTCCTTCGCCGGTTCACCTTCAACTTAGGCTGACCGCACTGCACGTATGCAAATTCCCCCAGAACAGCCGATCAGTAGCTCTGCTCTGCTGCCCTCTGCTGGATGCTTGTCTTCACTCAAACTCCTTGGGTCTCCTTCGCCGGTTCACCTTCAACTTAGGCTGACCGCACTGCACGTATGCAAATTCCCCCAGAACAGCCGATCAGTAGCTCTGCTCTGCTGCCCTCTGCTGGATGCTTGTCTTCACTCAAACTCCTTGGGTCTCCTTCGCCGGTTCACCTTCAACTTAGGCTGACCGCACTGCACGTATGCAAATTCCCCCAGAACAGCCGATCAGTAGCTCTGCTCTGCTGCCCTCTGCTGGATGCTTGTCTTCACTCAAACTCCTTGGGTCTCCTTCGCCGGTTCACCTTCAACTTAGGCTAACCGCACTGCACGTATGCAAATTCCCCCAGAACAGCCGATCAGTAGCTCTGCTCTGCTGCCCTCTGCTGGATGCTTGTCTTCACTCAAACTCCTTGGGTCTCCTTCGCCGGTTCACCTTCAACTTAGGCTGACCGCACTGCACGTATGCAAATTCCCCCAGAACAGCCGATCAGTAGCTCTGCTCTGCTGCCCTCTGCTGGATGCTTGTCTTCACTCAAACTCCTTGGGTCTCCTTCGCCGGTTCACCTTCAACTTAGGCTGACCGCACTGCACGTATGCAAATTCCCCCAGAACAGCCGATCAGTAGCTCTGCTCTGCTGCCCTCTGCTGGATGCTTGTCTTCACTCAAACTCCTTGGGTCTCCTTCGCCGGTTCACCTTCAACTTAGGCTAACCGCACTGCACGTATGCAAATTCCCCCAGAACAGCCGATCAGTAGCTCTGCTCTGCTGCCCTCTGCTGGATGCTTGTCTTCACTCAAACTCCTTGGGTCTCCTTCGCCGGTTCACCTTCAACTTAGGCTGACCGCACTGCACGTATGCAAATTCCCCCAGAACAGCCGATCAGTAGCTCTGCTCTGCTGCCCTCTGCTGGATGCTTGTCTTCACTCAAACTCCTTGGGTCTCCTTCGCCGGTTCACCTTCAACTTAGGCTGACCGCACTGCACGTATGCAAATTCCCCCAGAACAGCCGATCAGTAGCTCTGCTCTGCTGCCCTCTGCTGGATGCTTGTCTTCACTCAAACTCCTTGGGTCTCCTTCGCCGGTTCACCTTCAACTTAGGCTGACCGCACTGCACGTATGCAAATTCCCCCAGAACAGCCGATCAGTAGCTCTGCTCTGCTGCCCTCTGCTGGATGCTTGTCTTCACTCAAACTCCTTGGGTCTCCTTCGCCGGTTCACCTTCAACTTAGGCTGACCGCACTGCACGTATGCAAATTCCCCCAGAACAGCCGATCAGTAGCTCTGCTCTGCTGCCCTCTGCTGGATGCTTGTCTTCACTCAAACTCCTTGGGTCTCCTTCGCCGGTTCACCTTCAACTTAGGCTGACCGCACTGCACGTATGCAAATTCCCCCAGAACAGCCGATCAGTAGCTCTGCTCTGCTGCCCTCTGCTGGATGCTTGTCTTCACTCAAACTCCTTGGGTCTCCTTCGCCGGTTCACCTTCAACTTAGGCTGACCGCACTGCACGTATGCAAATTCCCCCAGAACAGCCGATCAGTAGCTCTGCTCTGCTGCCCTCTGCTGGATGCTTGTCTTCACTCAAACTCCTTGGGTCTCCTTCGCCGGTTCACCTTCAACTTAGGCTGACCGCACTGCACGTATGCAAATTCCCCCAGAACAGCCGATCAGTAGCTCTGCTCTGCTGCCCTCTGCTGGATGCTTGTCTTCACTCAAACTCCTTGGGTCTCCTTCGCCGGTTCACCTTCAACTTAGGCTAACCGCACTGCACGTATGCAAATTCCCCCAGAACAGCCGATCAGTAGCTCTGCTCTGCTGCCCTCTGCTGGATGCTTGTCTTCACTCAAACTCCTTGGGTCTCCTTCGCCGGTTCACCTTCAACTTAGGCTGACCGCACTGCACGTATGCAAATTCCCCCAGAACAGCCGATCAGTAGCTCTGCTCTGCTGCCCTCTGCTGGATGCTTGTCTTCACTCAAACTCCTTGGGTCTCCTTCGCCGGTTCACCTTCAACTTAGGCTGACCGCACTGCACGTATGCAAATTCCCCCAGAACAGCCGATCAGTAGCTCTGCTCTGCTGCCCTCTGCTGGATGCTTGTCTTCACTCAAACTCCTTGGGTCTCCTTCGCCGGTTCACCTTCAACTTAGGCTAACCGCACTGCACGTATGCAAATTCCCCCAGAACAGCCGATCAGTAGCTCTGCTCTGCTGCCCTCTGCTGGATGCTTGTCTTCACTCAAACTCCTTGGGTCTCCTTCGCCGGTTCACCTTCAACTTAGGCTGACCGCACTGCACGTATGCAAATTCCCCCAGAACAGCCGATCAGTAGCTCTGCTCTGCTGCCCTCTGCTGGATGATATATGGAGAAAAAAAGCAGCCGGAATATGCAGGATGTGGGTGTCACTGGCTGGACCAGAATTCATTGTCCACCCTCAATTTCCCTTGAGACCGATGCAGTCCATGTCAGTGTTGTCCCAGTTTTCAATTGTAACGCAGTGAGTTTGGAGTGAAAAGGAGAAAAATGGTTACAAAAATAAAGCAGTGGAGGATCGTCTGGTTACTGATCACTGCAATGAGCTGGATCAGGGAGATTAATGAGAAACTAAAAACAAAGGGTGGAATTTTCCTAAAGAATGACAAAGGGCGCGATCTTCCTTTGCCAGCTATTCATGCTTCTGGTCCTGTCGACGGCGCACCTCTTCCAATGGATTTCCTGGTGGAGTGGGGTGGATTCAATGGGAAATTCACTGGCAAACACGCCACAGGGAGGCCAGAAAATCTCGCCAGGAGTGTCATTTTCAGCAAGAAAATCGGTGCGATTCCCACTGTCTTCAGCAACACGAGTCAGACTGCAATTTTCAGACACTTGAATTTGTTTTCCCCCATGTGAAATACGCCATGCCAAATGGAGGAATCCGAAAGCCTTTTGTGACACGAAATGTTGCTGGCAATTCAGGCCACCACTGCAAGGGTGACATCCGCAGTGGAAAGCCTGGGGCAACAGATCAGATCCATGATGGGAGAACGTCGAAGCATGGCTCAGTCCCTGAGGATCCTGGCTGAGGGGTTTAACTGCATGGTACAGATCAGCATGACCTGCAGGATTATCAGCCCCAGATGACATTGAGCTCACTCCAGCTTCCCCTCCATCCCCTGGAGTAACTCAGCGGCCTATGAGCACCCCGAGGGAGGAGGATCTGCTGGAGCATATCCCAGGAAAGCCTGGGAGTGTCCACCCAATCTGAATCCCCCTTTCCTGAGACCAGTTCAGCAGACAGAACAGGGCGACACGGCAATACTGATGTTGTGGGAACATTTTGTGTTTTGTAGCTCTTTGTGCAAAACAGTAGTTGAAGTCAGATTTAGAAAGAAGGCTTTTAGACAAAAGGTACTCATTGGCTTATATGCCTGTATAAGAGGCAATTTGTAGGAATAGATAGTGTATACACAATGCTTGTGATTATGTAACCCAAGAATTACTAATATCAGAAAGAACACAAAATGGCTGTTAGCTGAACTCGCCACATTCCTGAACAATCATTAGCTGGGTTAAGTTACAAACTGTATAAACAACCTCTTTGAATGGGACCCAGATGTGGGTATTTCTAGGGAGTATTAACAGCCACTGATAACAGCTCCACAGGACAATGAGCACAATGTATCCTCAATGGCTCAAGGTCTCCAGATGCAGGCAGGAGACATAACTTTATGTTAGTTTTGAGTGACTTCTGCATGAAGTTAGGGGTAAGACACAAACCCACTTTAACCATATATGGCCCAAACTGGGATACTAAGAAAATTGATTGACTGCATATATAATGAATTGTGACATGAATAAAGTTGATTGGTTGTATGTAAATGCGAGTACGAGCTAACTCCGCCCTTTGAATCTGTATATTAACCCAATGTGAACCTTAGCTCAAGCGAGAAAGTGCGCTGACAAAGACTGCGGAGTCTAATGGCCTTTCTCCCAGAGCTCTGATATAATAAACTTCTTCTTTACTCATTCAAAGGTCTGCTTGTGAATATTTTCACCCAACAACTGCCACCTCCCGAAAGTAGACCGGGGACCTCCAGGCCCCAACCCTTCAGAGGATGCCCACCAAAGGTATCACAAGCAACAGGGCGTGGAAGGCAGCAGGCCACCTCCACCTCAGCATCCTGGGAATACAACTAGAAATCGTGGGAGGGTACCCAAGTGTAAAGAATTGTAAGGGCACAGCGTGGGCACGGGTGAAGCTAGGCACAGCTAGTTGGGGATTGTTATCATATCTTGTCACATCTGCACATGTCATTGTTGTGAATATTATTGTTCTTCACCTTCAGGCCTCACATTCTTCAACCCTCCTCCCAGTGCATAGTCTTTCTCCCCATCTGGACACAGCTCTTCTTACTGACCTTCAATTGGGTTGGGTCCACTCATCATAAACGTTTCATTTGTTATGATACGAATAGGCATGAATCAGTGATCTCCAGACACCTCTAATTCCCCCTCTTTGTGCTGAGGGACAAAGGAAGTTAGGGCTGAACCTCACTCAGACATGAGCCAGGGAGTAAGCCAGATGGCCACAAACAGACAGGAGTCAGAGAGAAGCAATAGCTCAGGAACATCTCACACCATTCCTCACGGCGAGTTGTCATCACCCTGCTGCGCTGACTGGGCAACTGGGCAGCAAGCACTCAAAGATCCCCCAGCCCCAACACCTTGTTAAGTAAAGTTTCTACAACCTTCATCCCATGGTCGCGGAGGGGTCATGACAGACTGAGGGGGGAAGGGGCTTGTTGCACTGTTGGACAACCTGCAGGTCATACTGCATGAAGCAGGAAGCGATGAGGGCATCTCTGATCCTCCTGCCTCGTCCTTGCCTGGCCTTCATCGTCTAGCTCCTCATCGGCCTCTTCATCAACTCCCTCCTGGACGTTCTCCTCTTCCGATGCCACGTGTCGCTCCTTCAGGTGTTCCCATGAAGGTTGTCGCCTTGCTGCTGAGGCAGGTCATGTATGGCACAGGAGACCACCACAATGTGGGAGACTCTGTGCGGGCTGTACTAGAGGGCCCCTCCGGACCAGTTGAGGCAGCGGAAATGAGTCTTGAAGAGGCCAATGTACCACTCTATCACAGACCGGGTTGCACTGTGAGCCTTGGTGTACCATGCTCTGCTCCGGTCTCTGGCCTCTGTACTGGCATCATCAGCCAAGGTCAGGGGTTATCCCTTGTCCCCTACAAGCCTTCCCTGCAGCTGGAGTGACCCTAGAAAATTCCAGGGATTTGTGATTGCCCAAGGATGCACGGTGGGATTCAAATCCGGGTCCCCAGAGGTTTACTTTGGGTCTCTGGTTTATGAAAGGATTACTAGTCCAGTGACATTACCACAACACCACTGCCTCCCCCTCCGCCTGTGGCTGACCAGCTATGATGCCCAGTCCCATAACCCTCTCATCTTGCTGGGCCTAGTCCAGGTTAAAATTAATAACGTTTGAAGCCTTTGAACAGAGTGCGTCCGTGACCTCACAGATGCACTTTTGTGTGGATGACTGAGAGATGCCACATATCTCACCCTTGAATGACCCCATTGCATAAAAGCTGAGGGCATATGTGCTTCCATCTGTTAATCTAATACTGGGTTTTGATGCAAGTTGAAATTTCACAGAGATGAACTGAATATGACCCATACATGGAATTGCACTCAAAATTGGGATACAAATAAGAAGGCCACAAAGAACCCAGCACAAATTTGTAGAGTCAAACAGAAAGTAACTTTATTTACAACAAAATGTACACAGCAGCAGTTCACCATTGGTTCCCTCTCTGGCCAGTACCACACTGGCCCGCTCTATTTATACAACTACACTGCTAGTAATTGCTCCACCCACTCTCCCCCCCTCATTGAGGGAGCTCATATTCCCCAAGCAACATGGGATAACCAATTGTCCCCAGCCAATAGGATCCAGGAGGAATATCATTATCTATCCAATGGGTCAAGTTCAGGATAAGAATAAAACTTGTTCTTGTCAGGGATTATATGGCACAAGTATTTTGCATATTGGCAGAAGTATAGCCTGTGGTATATTTATGGGGAGATGTGTTAATGCAAGGAGCAAATCTGTATAAGTTATTGGTATCTGACGAGAAAACTGCATCATGGGAGGTGTCCAATTTGGGTTGTTATTTCAACCATGGTAACTGATATCTCTGCCATGTGATATTTTTGAATTATCTGGTCAGGAATCGTCAGGAACATCCATGATAATTCTACAAATCGTCTAGTAAAGTTAACAAATTGGAAGGGAAGTAGGACTAAGGTAACAAAATATTGATGGTCACTATTGTGTGGTGACCAATGAACAGAACGTTAATATCAGAATTTAACATGATTGACTGACCTGAATGCTTGTTTTATCCCTCACCAACTATCTTCCGATTGTTGAGTCTCAGGTTATTAACCCTGTTCCAGTATATTTAATCCAACATCAGATATTCCAGACTTCATGCAGGGAAATTTTAAACTTAAAGTTTTCAAACTGGAAAGACATGGGACCAAGTGGAACACCCTGGTCATTGTTACTGTCTCTCAACTTCAATGGAGAGTGAAATTGGAGAGAGGGCGAACATGATACGAAGCCAGCTTTGCCTCTGATCTAGTCATCACTTTCCTGATGAACAAGTTTAGATCAAAATTGTACCTGAATAATTAGATCCTAAATTTGATCAGTCTAATGGAACAGAAGGATAAACATCTCATTATTATTTCCAATAATATGGAGACAGTGAAAAACAACATAAACCAATTATTAACCATTTTTTTCAATATTTAGTGATAATTTGAGAGATCATTGTTATTATTGTTTGATTATATTGAACTCCAGAGGTGAGGTGAGAGTGACTGCCCCTGACATTAAGGCAACTTTTCACCAAGTGTGGCATCAGGTGTCCTGGCAAAACTGGAATCAATGGGAATCAGGGAGAAAATACTCTGCTGGTTATATCATTCCTAATATAAAGGACGAAGGTTGTAGCTGTCAGAAGTAAACCATCTCAGTTCCAGGACATCACTGCAGGGATTTCTCAGGGGAGTGTCCTGGGTCCAACCATCTTTAGCTGCTTCACCAATGACCTTCCATCCTTCCTAAGGTCAGAAGTGGGGATGTTCGCAGATCACTGCACAATGTTCAGCATAATTTGCGACTCCTCAGATAATGAAGCAGCCCATGTCCAAATGCAGTAAGACCTGGAAAAAAAATCAGGCTTGGGCTGACAAATGGCAAGTAATATTCATGCCACACAAGTGGCAGGTAATGACTATATCTGTCACTCTTTAACATTCAATGACATTATCATTGCAGAATCCCCCACGATCAACATCCTGGGGGTTACCATTGACCAGACTGAACTGCACCGAGCCATATAAATACTGTGGCTACAAGAACAGATCAGAGGCTGGACTCCTGCTGCAAGTAACTCACCACCTGACTCCCTAAAGCCTGTTCACCATCTACAAGGCACAAGTCAGGAGTGTCAAGGAATACTGTCTACTTGCCTGCAAGAGTGCAGTTGCAGCAACATTCACAAAGCTTGACACTATCCGGGACATGGCAGCCCTCTATCTTGGCACCCCTTCTGCAAACACCCTCTCCCTCCACCATCGACAAACAGTGGCAGCCGTGTGTACCATCTACAAGATGCACTACAGGAACTCACCAAGGTTCCTTAGACAGCACCTTCCAAACCCACGACCACTACCATCTAGAAGGACAAGGGCAGCTAATACATGGGAACCCCACTACCTGGAAGTTCCCCTCCAAGTCATTCACCAACCTGACTTAGAAAGGTATCATTGTTCCTTCACTGTTGTTCATTTAAACCTCTGGAACTCCCTCCCTAACAGCACTGTAGGTGTGCTTACACCACAGAGACTGCAGTGGCAGCTCACCTCCACCTTCTCAAGGGCAATTAGGAATGGGCAATAAGTGCTTGCTGAGACAATGACACCCACATTCCATAAATTAATCTTTTTAACATTATTCTATTTGCTGTTATGTGTTGAAACCTATAAATCAAAGATTTGATAGACTCATTATACAATGGAATATTTCTATGCATGTCAATCTTAGTTTAATTTCAGAAGATCATTTCATCATCAAATGCTTCTGTACATAAGATGATTGCTGAAATAAACAGGAGCGCAGGTTCACATTTTTTTCAAGATCGGGAACCTTGTTCTGGGAGAAGCAATAAGTGTCTGTCTACGAGTAAGAAAACATCAGGAATCATCAGCAGCTACATCTTTGAGATTCATATCGTAGAATCATACAATTTACAGTGCAGAAGGAGGCCATTCGGCCCATCGAGTTTGCACCGGCACTTGAAAGAGCACCCTACTTAAGCCCACACCTCCACCCAATCCCAGTAACCACCATCCAACCTTTTTGGACTACAAGAGGAGGGACTGCTGGGTTCTGGATATCTGGAAATTGTTAAATTGGTCACTTTGAAATTTTGAGATATTATTAATGGAAAGAAAAACAGACAAAGCCGTTATTCAGACGGCTGCAAACCACTGACTTCTGTCTGTGAATAAAAAACCCAACAAACAGAAATAATACAACTGCGATCTTGAACTGAGTAAGGTGACAGTAGAAAAATCCAACTTTATTTTTATGGTCGTCAGTGGTTACCAGGCTACAAAAAAGAAAGCCTCATCAGTAACATAAGAACATAAGAACATAATAAGAACATAAGAACTAGGAGCAGGAGTAGGCCATCTGGCCCCTCGAGCCTGTTCCGCCATTCAATGAGATCATGACTGATCTTTTGTGGACTCAGCTCCACTTTCCGGCCCAAACACCATAACCCTTAATCCCTTTATTCTTCAAAAAACTATCTATCTTTACCTTAAAAACATGTAATGAAGGAGCCTCAACTGCTTCACTGGGCAAGGAATTCCATAGATTCACAACCCTTTGGGTGAAGAAGTTCCTCCTAAACTCAGTCCTAAATCTACTTCCCCTTATTTTGAGGCTATGTCCCCTAGTTCTGCTTTCACCCGCCAGTGGAAACAATCTGCCCGCATCTATCCTATCTATTCCCTTCATAATTTTAAATGTTTCTATAAGATCCCCCTCATCCTTCTAAATTCCACGAGTACAGTCCCAGTCTACTCAACCTCTCCTCATAATCCAACCCCTTCAGGTCTAGGATTAACCTAGTGAATCTCCTCTGCACACCCTCCAGTGCCAGTACGTCCTTTCTCAAGTAAGGAGACCAAAACTGAACACAATACTCCAGGTGTGGCCTCACTAACACCTTATACAATTGCAACATAACCTCCCTAGTCTTAAACTCCATCCCTCTAGCAATGAAGGACAAAATTCCATTTGCCTTCTTAATCACCTGTTGCACCTGTAAACCAACCTTCTGTGACTCATTGAAGGATCTTAGGATTGTGAAGTTTATTCAATTTAAGGTTACCGGTTGTTCTTGAGACATTGCTGAAACTCAGTAGAAATTCAAGTTTAAAAACTTGTCAGGTGCAAATAAGAATTGTTTTATTTGGAGTTCATTGGTTACAACTTGAAAATCATTTAAAAGGTAGTTTGTAGACAATTTGATTTTCTTCAAAGAATCACAGTAATTATCTTCTGAGACAATAGCCTGAACACAACTTTAAAAGTCAAAGTCTGAAGTCAAAGTATGAAAATGAAATATGAATACAGAACTCTTTTCTAATTCTCTTCCTTTACTTTCTGGCTCTCTCTGTCTCTCGCTCTGGCTTTCTGTCTTTCTCTCTACCTCTCTTCTCTTTCTTTCTTCTCCTTCTCTCCTCTTTCTTTCTTTGTCTCTGTCTTTCTTTCTACTTACTCACTCACTCTAAAATGGTGGCCAAATCATCTATGGATATACTATTTCATATCTGTCTTAAGCGATCCGATCACACCCCAATATAATCCTAATTGGTTTGAGTTAGACTCAAACACATTTGATTTGATAACAAGCCGTCCATCTTCACGATGTAACATTACTTCCAATTGTTGCTTGTCTGCAACAATGGAGACCTTATGTTATCTCATCATACTATGCGAGGCATAATTCCGAAAATATAATTCAAACTATCTTTTATAAGATTGTTTCAATGAGAATGTTGGAATCAAATATATATATATATTATATTTGATTCGATGTTTTACTGTCCATTTATTAAAAACAAGGCAACACAGTCTAAAATGTTTTGGCTTGTATATAATGGAATGTAAACCCTAATCTCAAATGGCGTGAGAATCACGTAATCGTCCATTCTTATTCCTCGTTGCCATGGATTCAACCCTTGTCCTTGGAAAAATGTAATGTTCTTATCAGTGGTTCTGTGTTTTCCAAACTCATGACTGAGTTTGGAAATTGTATGTTTCTTTCATTTTAAAACTGGGAATTAATATTTATGCTTTAAACAGCTTTTTACCTATATTAAGTGTATTTAAAATACCTGACTTCTACACTCATGCACTAGCACACCCAAGTCTCTCTGCACAGCGGTATGCTTTAATATTTTATCGTTTAAATAATAATCCCGTTTGCTGTTATTCTAACCAAAATGGATAACCTTACATTTGTCAACATTGTATTCCAACTGCCAGACCCTAGCCCATTCACTTAACCTATCCAAATCCCTCTGCAGACTTCCAGTATCCTCTGCACTTTTCACTTTACCACTCATCTTAGTGTCATCTGCAAACTTGGACACATTGCCCTTGGTCCCCAACTCCAAATCATCTATGTAAATTGTGAACAATTGTGGGCCCAACACGGATCCCTGAGGGACACCACTAGCTACTGATTGCCAACCAGAGAAACACCCATTAATCCCCACTCTTTGCTTTCTATTAATTAACCAATCCTCTATCCATGCTACTACTTTACCCTTAATGCCATGCATCTTTATCTTATGCAGCAACCTTTTGTGTGGCACCTTGTCAAAGGCTTTCTGGAAATCCAGATATATCACATCCATTGGATCCCCGTTATCTACTGCACTGGTAATGTCCTCAAAAAATTCCACTAAATTAGTTAGGCATGACCTGCCCTTTATGAACCCATGCTGCGTCTGCCCAATTGGACAATTTCTATCCAGATGCCTCGCTATTTCTTCCTTGATGATAGATTCCAGCATCTTCCCTACTACCGAAGTTAAGCTCACTGGCCTATAATTTCCTGCTTTCTGCCTACCTCCTTTTTTAAACAGTGGTGTCAAGTTTGCTAATTTCCAATCCACCGGGACCACCCCAGAGTCTAGTGAATTTTGGTAAATTATCACTAGTGCATCTGCAATTTCCCTAGCCATCTCTGTTAGCACTCTGGGATGCATTCCATCAGGGCCAGGAGATTTGTCTACCTTTAGCCCCATTAGCTTGCCCATCACTACCTCCTTAGTGATAACAATCCTCTCAAGGTCCTCACCTGTCATAGCCTCATTTCTATCAGTCGCTGGCATGTTATTTGTGTCTTCCACTGTGAAGACCGACCCAAAAAACCTGTTCAGTTCCTCAGCCATTTCCTCATTTCCCATTATTAAAACTCCCTTCTCATCCTCTAAAGGACCAATATTTACCTTAGCCACTCTTTTTTGTTTTATATATTTGTAAAAACTTTTACTGTCTGTTTTTATATTCTGAGCAAGTTTACTCTCATACTCTATCTTACTCTTCTTTATAGCTTTTTTAGTAGCTTTCTGTTGCCCCCTAAAGATTTCCTAGTCCTCTAATCTCCCAGCAATCTTTGCCACTTTATATGCTTTCTCGTTCAATTTGATACTCTCCCTTATTTCCTTAGATATCCACGGTCGATTTTCCCTCTTTCTACCGTCCTTCCTTTTTGTTGGTATAAACCTTTGCTGAGCACTGTGAAAAATCGCTTGGAAGGTTCTCCACTGTTCCCCAACTGTTCCACCATAAAGTCTTAGCTCCCAGTCTACCTTAGCTAGTTCTTCTCTCATCCCCTTGTAATCTCCTTTGTTTAAACACAAAACACTAGTATTTGATTTTACTTTCTCACCCTCCATCTGTATTTTAAATTCCACCATATTGTGATCGCTCCTTCCGAGAGGATCCCTAACTATGAGATCATGAATCAATCCTGTCTCATTACACAGGACAAGATGTAGGACCGCTTGTTCCCTCGTAGGTTCCATTACATACTGTTCTAGGAAACTATCGCGGATACATTCTATAAACTCCTCCTCAAGGTTGCCTTGACCGACCTGGTTAAACCAATCGACATATAGATTAAAATCCCCCATGATAACTGCTGTACCATTTCTACATGCATCAGTTATTTCTTTGTTTATTGCCTGCCCCACCATAACGTTACTATTTGGTGGCCGATAGACTACTCCTATCAGTGACTTTTTCGCCTTACTATTCCTGATTTCCACCCAAATGGATTCAACCTTATCCTCCATAGCACCGATGTCATCCCTTACTATTGCCCGGATGTCATCCTTAAATAACAGAGCAACACCACCTCCCTTACCATCCACTCTGTCCTTCCGAATAGTTTGATACCCTCGGATATTTAACTCCCAGTCATGACCATCCTTTAACCATGTTTCAGTAATGGCCACTAAATCATAGTCATTTACGATGATTTGTGCCATCAACTCATTTACTTTATTCCGAATACTACGAGCATTCAGGTAAAGTACACTTATGTTGGTTTTTTTACCTATGTTTTGAATCTTAACATCTCCAGTTTTATTCCTTTTGTTATTACTGGGCCTATTCACTGAGCTCCCCTCAGTCACTGTACCTTGTACTGTCGCCCTTTTAGATTTTTGACTATGTCTTCTCTGCCTTGCACTTTTCCCCTTACTTCCTTTTGCTTCTGTCCCTGTTTTACTACCTTCCAACTTCCTGCATCGGTTCCCATCCCCCTGCCACATTAGTTTAAACCCTCCCCAACAGCTCTAGAAAACACCCCCCCTCGGACATCGGTTCCAATCCTGCCCAGGTGCAGACCGTCCAGTTTGTATTGGTCCCACCTCCCCCAGAACCGGTCCCAATGCCCCAGGAATTTGAATCCCTCCCTCTTGCACCATCTCTCGAGCCACGCATTCATCCTATCTATCCTGACATTCCTACTCTGACTAGCTCGTGGCACTGGTAGCAATCCTGAGATTACTACCTTTGAGGTCCTACTTTTTAGTTTAACTCCTAACTCCCTGAATTCCGCTTGTAGGACCTCATCCCGTTTTTTACCTATATCGTTGGTGCCTATGTGCACCACGACAGCTGGCTGTTCACCCTCCCCCCCCCCCCAGAATGTCCTGCAGCCACTCCGAGACATCCTTGACCCTTGCACCAGGGAGGCAACATACCATCCTGGAGTCTCGATTGCGTCCACAGAACCGCCTATCTATTCCCCTTACGATCGAGTCCCCTATCACTATAGCCGTGCCATTTTTCTTCCTGCCCTGCTGTGCAGCAGAGCCAGCCACGGTGCCATGAACCTGGCCTCTGCTGCCTTCCCCTGGTGAGCCATCTCCCTCAACAGTATCCAAAGCGGTATATCTGTTTTGTAGGTAGATGACCGCAGGGGACACCTGCACTGCCTTCCAACTCTTGCTCTTTCTTTTGGTCACCCATTTTCTATCTCCCTCGTTAGTTTTCACCTGCGGTGTGACCAACTCGCTAAACGTGCTATCCACG
Organism: Scyliorhinus canicula; assembly: GCF_902713615.1. Lineage (NCBI taxonomy): Eukaryota > Metazoa > Chordata > Chondrichthyes > Carcharhiniformes > Scyliorhinidae > Scyliorhinus > Scyliorhinus canicula. The sequence goes on from NC_052158.1 coordinate 42,894,687, forward strand.
ACCTCCTCAGCATCGCGGATGCTCTAAAGTGAGTCCATCCGCAGCTCCAGAGCCGTCAAGCAGTCTAACAAGAGCTGCAACTGAACACACTTCTTGCACGTGAAAGAGCCATGGACAGTGAACGTGTCCCTGAGCTCCCACATCGCACATGAGGAGCATGACACGGGGCTGGGATCTCCTGCCATGTCTTAAACCTTAGGTAAACTTATACAACAACAATTTCAAAGTAAAAAATAAATAAATTAGACAATGAAAAGAATGAAAAGAAAAACTACTTACCAGTCACTTACCAGTGTTAAAAAGCACCTCTGAAAAAGCACCTTCTCTCACTCTGCACCGAATTACCTCACTGCACCAAATTACCACGTTGCAATCCCCACTCTGGATGAGTCTCACTCCGGATGTGTCTCCTGGAAAAGCGCTAGCTTACTGAGTGCGCTCTCTGTCTGTCTTTTATACAGACCTCAGCTAATCGATGACTCAAAAAAACCTTAACTTCAAAGAGAAGAATACAATGTGCCCCTAAACAGGCCTCAGGTGATTGACAGATAACTGCCTCTCAGCAATTAGGGTGGGGGCAGCTTCAACCAATCAGACACTAAGCTACACACTGCACTTTTACCTGAAAAACGGCAGAATTAGATTTTCCACTTACCTTCCCTGATTTACCTCACTGCACCAAATTACCAAATTTAAGAAGGTTATGTCACAAGTGCGTACAAAGGAGAATGAACTCATTATTCTCAGGAGAACCAATGGAATACACCAGGAAACAAGGAGTAACAATGAAGAGGAGCAGGAGATGAAGACAAGGTGGATCATTTAGGCAGATGGTCAAAGACCTTCTCTCCTTTAGAACAAGATGATTGGGTCAATCACATTCTGAACAATATTCCATCGTTGTGAACAGCTTTTAGAGTTTATTGCTTATTGTTGTTTGATAATTGAATAAAGTGCTTCATAATTTTAGTATCAGTCTCTGTGTTTGGCTCCACTCAAGGCTAGACATAGCAATGATGTTATTTCCTGAAATATAGGGACAAATAAAAAATAATTCATAAAAATACAATATGGAGGATAGATTTTACTTAGTTGATAATTTAATCCTTAATGCTACTCTGCTGATTTAACTATTTCCAACCAACAGTTTTCAAAATGAAAATGAGATGTTTACCTCAGTTGATCATCTAATCTCTAATTCTACTTCACTAAATAACTCTATCCAGCTGTTTTCAAAGTGGTAGTAGATGTTCACTATCCAATCTAGTGGAACATTGTTCACCGTGAACCACTGTTTGATAATAATAAGGTTACTACAATATCAGAGCCATTGACTGAATAACTGAATGGTGACAATTTCATGTATAAAGCTGTCCAAGCACACATACATATATAATGAATGGAGTCAAATCTTGGAGTTACTGCTCCATGATTGGGATACAGGCCAACTGCCGACACCTAAAATCATCGTCCATATTTAAATAGCACTGTTTGCGATTGAAATCACTCACCTTTGAACGAATGGCATTGTAAAGATCACTGACCTTTGAACTCAAATTGAACCATATAGCATCCTGTTGCATCATTGTCTTTGTTGGCTAATCATCTGATTGTGGATGTATTTAAATGGTGGAGGCATCAGTGTTCTTGATGAGAATTAATGGAAAAACAACAGTCCACCACACAGGAACAGGAGCAAACCATCCAGCTATTTGATTCTGTTCCAACATTTAATTAAATCAGAAAATATGACAAATGTTGTAAATGTAAAAGGAAAACAAAACACTTTGTCTGCAGGTCCGACAGCATCTGTGGCAAGCGAAACAGAGTTAATATATTGAGTCTATATGGCCCTCCTACAGAATTTTATGTTTCTTTTCTAATAAACATCCAAGCCAACGGGTTCCTTCCAATTCCATTCAATCTAAGCTTGGCAACCTCTGCTGTTTTTGAATGCCTTCTGGAAGCTGATACAAATAATATCCATAAACAGCTCCACAAATGTCACTAGGTTATTCAGGGATGATGTAAACTTCCGAAAGTCATGCTGGCTCTCTTCGATTAACTCATATTTATCCAAATACTCAGTCAGCCTGCCCCTAATTTCTAGTAATTTCTCTACAATTGACATTAAATTAACAAATCTATGATTTCCTAGTTGATATCTGCCACCTTTCAGAGATGATGGAGTGTCATTGCAAATTTCCCAATCTAAGGAATAATTCCTGAATCAAGTATGTCTGGGGAAAATCGGCTCTTTGGCTGAGATCAAGGGTAGGATCAAGCGTGAGGTCAGGTGCTATTTCTGTTCTTGTCAGCTGGGATCTGGTATGTATCTTTTGTGGGGACCATGAATTGGATTCAATTTGAATTTCAATTGGTTTTTGGAGAAAGCAAGGAGATGGATTCAGGGTGTTGGCGTTCACTCTGCACATTGGCTTTGTTACTGAGAAAAGAATAAAACGTTTTTAAAACGGAGCATAATTCCAAATTTTCCGATCCAAAGGATAAGTCCTGAATCAAGTATGTTCGGGAAAATCATGAGTAATCATTTATAATTTCCTCACTTCCATTATGTATTACCTTGACATGGAAAACAAGAGATCCCTGGGTATTTGTCCATCTCCACTGTCCACACCAAGCCGAATAGAATATCTCCAAATGTAAAAAAAGCAAATTACTGCGGATGCTGAAATCTGAAACCAAAAGAGAAAATGCTGGAAAATCTCAGCAGGTCTGGCAGCATCTGTAAGGAGAGAAAAGAGCTAACGTTTCGAGTCCAGATGACTTTGACAAAGGGTCATCTGGACTTGAAATGTTTGCTCTTTTCTCTCCTTACAGATGCTGCCAGACCTGCTGAGATTTTCCAGCATTTTCTCTTTTGATCTCCAAATGTAGCTCTGTGTACATTCCATAAATGTGGGGAGAATGGGATCAAAGGCTATGGGAAAAAAGTAGGATTAGGCTATAGAGTTAGGTGATCAGCCATGATCGTGATGAATGGCGGAGCAGGCTCGAAGGGCCAAAAGGCCTCCTCCTCTCCTATCTTCTATGTATCTATGTAAAATGCTCCTGCGATATTTTAATATTGTTAAAGGCTTCATATGAATACCAGCTGTTGTTGAATAGCAGAGAACGAAAAATATAAGAAGGTATGAGATTAAATTCGCTGATATAAAAAAGCCCAAAAGGGCTTTTATATAAATAATAATAAATTGTGATTGACTGGATGGCTGTGTTGTCTGGGTTGCCTTAATATGGCAAAGGTTCTGAAGTACGTCTTGCCACTGCAATTGAAATGGTTTGGTGAAATCTATTTTTTTTAATTTGATTTGATTTGATTTATTATTGTCACATGTATTAGTATACAGTGAAAAGTATTGTTTCTTGCATACTGTACAAACAATGCATACCGTACATAAGGAAGGAAGGAGAGACTGCAGAATATAATGTTACAGTTATAGCAAGGTGAAGAGAAAAGATCAACTTAATACGAGGTAGGTCCATTCAAAAGTCTGATGGCAGTCGGGAAGAAGCTGTTCTTGAGTAGGTTGGTACGTGACCTCAAACTTTGGTATCTTTTTCCTGATGGGAGAAGGTGGAAGAGAGTATGTCCGGGGTGCGTGGGGTCCTTAATTCTGCTGGCTGTCTTTCTGAGGCAGCGGGAATTGTAGAGTCAATGGATGGGAGGCTGGTTTGCGTGATGGACTGGGCTACATTCACAACCTTTTGTAGTTTCCTATGGTCATGGGCAGAGCAGGCTCCATACCAAACTGCGATACAACCAGAAAGAATGCTTTCTATGGTGCATCTGTAGAAGTTGGTGAGTGTTGTAGCTGACATGCCAAATTTCCTTTGTCTTCTGAGAAAGTAGAGTCGTTGGTGGGCTTTCTTAACTATAGTGTCGGCATGGGGGGACCAGGACAGGCTGTTGGTGATCTGGACACATAAAAACTTGACACTCTCGACCCTTTCTACTTCGTTCCCATTGATGTAGACAGGGGCATTGTGGTGAAAACCACTAGTGGTATATTATATGTATTACGGCACTGCCCATTTATGAGAGGGACGTTGGTAAATCCCTGCCTGTTGGCTCTGCCCAGCAGGCGGCATATAAATGAGTGTGCTCGCTAGAGCGCACCTCCCACCCCTTTGAGCGCCTCAGCATGGACTTCAAAGGGCCCCTCCCCTCCACCGACCACAACATGTACTTCCTGAATGTGGTTGACGAGTACTCCCGGTTCCCTTTTGCCATCCCATGCCCCGATATGACTTCTGCCACGGTAATCAAAGCCCTGCACAGCATCTTCAAGCTGTTCGGTTTCCCCACCTACATTCACAGCAATTGGGGATCATCTTTCATGAGCGATGAGCTGCGTCAGTTCCTGCTCAGCAAGGGCATCGCCTTGAGCAGGACGACCAACTACACCCCCCGGGGAAATGGGCAGGTGGAGAGGGAGAACGGGAAGGTCTGGAAGGCCGTCCTGCTGGCCCTGCGGTCTAAAAATCTCCCGGTCTCCCGCTGGCAGGAGGTCCTCCCCAACGTACTCCACTCCATCCGGTTGCTCCTCTGCACCCCGACTAACGAGACCCCTCACAAACATGTGTTTACCTTCCCCAGGAAGTCCACCTCCGGGGTCTCGCTCCCAACATGACTGACAGTTCCTGGACCCGTCCTCCTCCGGAAGCATGTGCAGACCCATAAGTCGGACCCCTTGGTCGAAAAAGTCCACCTCTTAAATGCTAACCTGCAGTACGCCTACGTGGCACATCCTGACAGGCGCCAAGACACAGTCTCCCTCTGGGACCTGGCACTCGTTGGATCCCCACCCACGACCCCCGACCTGACACCGCCCCACCCCACCCACCCGGTTCCGCATTCACCCCTGCACCACTCACTCTCCTTCCAGGGAACCTCACCGCAGTCCCCACCCCAGCAGGATCCGTCCCCCACTGGATCCACTCAGGGGCGATGAAGACGAGGACAACACACTCCCGGAGTCTCAGGTCACCACGTCGATGCCCACATCACCACCAGGACTGAGGCAATCGCGGAGGAGGGCCACGGCCCCTGACAGACTTAATTTGTAATGTTTCCACCACCCCCGCCGGACCCTTTTTTAACAAGGGGTGAATGTGGTGCACACCACTAGTGTATTTGTATTACGGCACTGCCCATATATTAGAGGTACGTTGGTAAATCCCTGCCTGCTGGCTCCGCCCAGCCGGCAGCGTACAAATATGTGTGCTCGCCTGAGCTGCAGCCACTCTGCTTCCAGCTACAGGAGGTATACCATTACGGTGGTGTCATCAGCAAATTTGAAAATCGTGTTGGAGGGGAATTTGGCCACACAGTCATAGGTGTATAAGGAGTATAGTAGGGGGCTGAGGACACAGCCTTGTGGGGCACCGGTGTTGAGGATGATCGTGGAGGAGGTGTTGTTGCCTATCTTCACTGATTGTGGCCTGTGGGTTAGAAAGTTCAGGATCCAATCGCAGAGGGAGGAGCCGAGGCCAAGGCCATGGAGTTTGGAGATGAGTTTCATAGGAATGATGGTGTTGAAGGCTGAGCTGTAGTTGATAAATAGGAGTCTGACATAGGTGTCTTTGTTATCTAGGTGTTCCAGGGTAGCATGCAGGGCCATGGAGATGGCGTCTGCTGTGGACCTGTTGCAGCGGTAGGCGAACTGTAGTGGATCAAGGCAATCCGGGAAGCTGGAGTTTATTCGTGCAATGACTAACCTTTCGAAGCACTTCATGATGATGGATGTCAGAGCCACTGGACGATAGTCATTAAGGCACGCTGCTTGACATTTTTTTGGTACAGGGATGATGGTCGTCTTCTTGAAGCAGATAGGGACCTCAGATTGTTGTAAAAAGATGTCTGCAAATAACCCCGTCAGCTGATCCGCGCAAGACCTGAGTGCTCGTCCAGGTACCCCATCCGGGCCAGTGGCTTTCCATGGGTTGACCTTCGAGAAGGCTGCTCTGACATCTGCAGTGGTGATCTCAGATACAAGTTCACCCACGGCTTCTGGGGTGGAGGGTTCGCTCTTGCTCAAAGTGTGCATAGAATGCGTTGAGCTCATCAGGGAGGGGTGCGTTGGGGCCGACGATTTTACATGCCTTTATCTTGTAGTCCGTTATGTCTTGCAGACCTTGCCATAGACGGTGGGGATCCGTGTGGCTAGCCTGGGACTCGAGTTTGGTCCGGTACTGTCTTTTGGCATCTTTGATGGATATTTTAGATCATATCTGGCTTTCTTGTGGAGGTCAAGGTCGCCTGACTTGAACGCCTCAGACCTAGATTTCAGCAAGCAGTGGATATGTGGTATATCTGGATTTCCAGAAAGCCTTTGACAAGGTGCCACACAAAAGGTTGCTGCATAAGATAAAGATGCATGGCATTAAGGGTAAAGTAGTAGCATGGATAGAGGATTGGTTAATTAATAGAAAGCAAAGAGTTGGGATAAATGGGTGTTTCTCTGGTTGGCAATCAGTAGCTAGTGGTGTCCCTCAGGGATCCGTGTTGGGCCCACAATTGTTCACAATTTACATAGATGATTTGGAGTTGGGGACCAAGGGCAATGTGTCCAAGTTTGCAGATGACACTAAGATGAGTGGTAAAGCGAAAAGGGCAGAGGATACTGGAAGTCTGCAGAGGGATTTGGATAGTTTAAGTGAATGGGCTAGGGTCTGGCAGATGGAATACAATGTTGACAAATGTGAGGTTATCCATTTTGGTAGGAATAACAGCAAACGGGATTATTATTTAAACGATAAAAAAACGCTGTTCAGAGAGACTTGGGTGTGCTAGTGCATGAGTCACAGAAGGTTGGTTTACAAGTGCAACAGGTGATTAAGAAGGCAAATGGAATTTTGTCTTTCATTGCTAGAGGGATGGAGTTTAAGACTAGGGAGGTTATGTTGCAATTGTATAAGGTGTTAGTGCGGCCACACCTGGAGTATTGTGTTCAGTTTTGGTCTCCTTACTTGAGAAAGGACGTACTGGCGCTGGAGGGTGTGCAGAGGAGATTCACTAGGTTAATCCCAGAGCTGAAGGGGTTGGATTATGAGGAGAGGTTGAGTAGACTGGGGCTGTACTCGTTGGAATTTAGAAGGATGAGGGGGGATCTTATAGAAACATTTAAAATTATGAAGGGAATAGATAGGATAGATGCGGGCAGGTTGTTTCCACTGGCGGGTGACAGCAGAACTAGGGGACATAGCCTCAAAATAAGGGGAAGTAGATTTAGGACTGAGTTTAGGAGGAACTTCTTCACCCAAAGGGTTGTGAATCTATGGAATTCCTTGCCCAGTGAAGCAGTTGAGGCTCCTTCATTACATGTTTTTAAGGTAAAGATAGATAGTTTTTTGAAGAATAAAGGGATTAAGGGTTATGGTGTTCGGGCCGGAAAGTGGAGCTGAGTCCACAAAAGATCAGCCATGATCTAATTGAATGGCGGAGCAGGCTCGAGGGGCCAGATGGCCTACTTCTGCTCCTAGTTCTTATGTTCTTATGTTCTTATGATACCTGGGGGATGGCTCCAGGGTACCTGGGGGATGGCTCCAGGATACCTGGGGGAAGGCTCCAGGATACCTGGGGGATGGCTCCAGGATACTGGGGAAAGTTTCAGGATACCTGGGGAAGGTTCCAGGATACTTGGGGGAAGGTTCCAGGATACCTGGGGGATGGCTCCAGGATACCTGGGGGATGGCTCCAGGATACCTGGGGGATGGTTCCAGGATACCTGGGGGAAGGTTCCAGGATACCTGGGGGAAGGTTCCAGGATATCTGGGGGAAGGTTCCAGGATACCTGGGGGATGGCTCCAGGATACCTGGGGGATGGCTCCAGGATACCTGGGGGATGGCTCCAGGATACCTGGGGGATGGCTCCAGGATACCTGGGGGATGGCTCCAGGATACCTGGGGGATGGCTCCAGGATACCTGGGGGATGGCTCCAGGATAGCTGGAGGAAGGCTCCAGGATACCTGGGGGATGGCTCCAGGATACTGGGGAAAGTCTCAGGATACCTGGGGAAGGTTCCTGGATAGCGATGGTCAGGTGAGGCAGACAAGCTCACAACATGCTCATGTCGCCAGATTCATGGAGAGTGTTGAAGAGATCCAGTGAAGACATCCCATCGTCTTCATAATTCTTCTGTGAGCATTAATCTCCTATCTGACTGAAGGCAACGCACAGCCTCTGTGATAAGGGTGGGTCATGGGAAAAGTAGTTGCCCATAGTCCCTACATTTCAGGAAGATGATGGTGACTTGCAGTGGAGAAAGTGCATAGATGCTTAAAGAGCTCCTGTGAATGTCTGAATCCTGCCTGGCTGATGGCAACTTGCTTACTCTCAATGACTAGCGTCATGTCATAGCACCACAGCAGGGAATGTTTCACTTCTCCTGTTCTAAGGGCATCATTGGTGACCTCTACCCTTGAGGTACAATGTCACTGGAAGCTGAGATAAATGGGTATAGGGGCAGCCACAGCTCAAAAAGTGTAGCAAGCACACATAGACAATGGCTGAAATGAATACCGATAGTACCGTACATTGTGGGAAACATCCTTATTCCCTACGAGAAACACGCATGATTGATGTGTTCAGTCACTTTGTAAGGATGCCACCAATGTGCCTACAACCTTGCACAAAGTACATGGAGGGAGTCCTGGAATAAACACGCTGCCTTTTCCTGGTGCAGGAATCCAGTTTTCAGGCGGCGACTACAGCAACACAGCTCATCAGAACGAGGAGCCATAGAAAGGGTGCAAGCAATAAGAATTCATCTACAGAAGTGAACTGTATCTGTGGTACAGTAACACCAGGGGGAAGGTCATGAGGTCGGGGACCTTGCAAAGAGAGAGAGCCTGGTGTCCTTACACCATACCCCACTCCCTGGTGATGTGGTGGCCCGCTCCCAATGACGTCAACCCCACACCGAATGCCATCGAGCCCTGCCCAATGACATCAAGCTCTGCTCCCATTGATATCAAGCCCCACCCCCAATTACATCGATGCCCTTCTGACCCCACCCACTCTCAGCTCACACAATGCAAGACACAGAAACACAAAATCACTGCTTGACTGCTGTAGTGCTCTTTAACTTATGACAACAACAAACCTGCACTGCAATTGATAAATTGAAATCCAAGCCGACCTGGTAGAGATGGTCAATATTTGCAATCTGTGTGCCTTGGGACGAGCAAACATGAACTGGCTGATGAACAATAGGATGGAGAAATTAACCAATGATATGACTGCAGCACAGGACAGTTCAGTACAGAATTATCCAGAAAATGTCCAGTGCAGGAGCAAATACTCCCATGAAGTGGAGTGTCCAGTCCAGTCCAATATCAGCTGGCAGCTGTCAGCAGGATTCAGTTTTTGTGCAGAATAGAAGAGGCTTTCTGAAGGCCAGTATTGAGAGCGATGGGGGATGGCAGTTACTCACCACTTATTGTGACCATCAGCCATTATATCAGGCCAGCATATGTTCTCTCTTAAAGAACAGAATTTAGACTGGAGAACATGGTAGAGGGCCAGATTATTTAGATTTTTTTTACTTCATCAGTTATTTGCAATCCATGGCAACTTAGCTTTTCTTCAGCACTTTTTCTTCATGAAATCATCATAGGTAAAATCTTATAAAGATGCATCTTCAATTATCAGTATTGCTGAACTTGTCAAATTTTCTAGATCATAGGGGCAGCACAGTAGCATTGTGGATAGCACAATTGCTTCACAGCTCCAGGGTCCCAGGTTCGATTCCGGCTCGGGTCACTGTCTGTGCGGAGTCTGCACGTTCTCCCCGTGTGTGCGTGGGTTTCCTCCAGGTGCTCCGGTTTCCTCCCACAGTCCAAAGATGTGCAGGTTAGGTGGATTGGCCATGCTAAATTGCGCTTAGTGTCCAAAATTGCCCTTAGTGTTGGGTGGGGTTACTGGGTTGTGGGGTTAGGGTGGAGGTGTTGAACTTGGGTCGGGTGCTCTTTCCAAGAGCCGGTGCAGACTTGATGGGCCGAATGGCCTCCTTCTGCACTGTAAATTCTATGATTGTGCTTTGCAGATAATTTGTCACTTAGTTCAATAGGCAAAGAACATCCACCAGAAGCATTTGTGACAGGTATTGTTAAAAAGATCTTCAGAATGGTTTCCAGATTTGGAAAGGTTGACTGAAAACCACCAACTACAAATTTGGACAAATCAGCTGGTGATTTCAAAGCTCTGAGCTCATCATTTTTGATTCAATGAATGAATTGTTTCACTTCATCTTCAAAAAGATTTGTGACTATGCCCTCCCGGTAGAATTCAATACTACAGCAACTCTTAGTATTCTCATCCAAAAGTCTGCCAAAAAGCACGCAAATAATTCAAAGGTCTTCTTCAGAGATTAACTTCTACTCTGCAATTACACCATTATTGTGTCATAAATAATATTAACATTCTCAACAATGATCTTCTCTTTCCCTTTTATAGTTATCTCATTGTCTCTAGGTTCATCAAAAAATAACTTGAAATGAAAATCGCTTATTGTCACAAATTAAGCTTCAAATTAAGTTATTGTGAAAAGCCCCCAGTTGCCACATTCCGGTGCCTGTTCGGGGAGGCCGGTACTTCCTGTGTATTGTATGCTTCCTATTATCAGAGGGACCTGTATTCTTTGTTAATGTTAGTACCTCTGCTTCCAGTGAGGTATAGTCATTTTGAACTTCCATGACAAAAGTCTAAGGCTAGCAATTGTGAAGCATTAGGTGAAATTGTATCAACATTTTGCAGCATTTTTCTGACAGCATTGTTTCTCTGAAGTAAATGGTTTCACAAAACAGTGAAACTGTAATTTCATACTTTCAATTTCTCTGTTAAGGATTTTACTTCAACTTCCACATGTAATTTTTCTGAATTTTATGTGGCTGTGTCTGATAAGCATTCTGTTATATCAACACAGCCTGAACAGCATCTGCACGAGCGGACCATCTGGTGTCACACATCCTTTTGTCTATCAAATGTTTTCTATGTGCCTGCTCCAAGCATGATTGCAGTATATTCCACCAATGTGTGGAAACCAAAATGAAAGCAGACAGGTTTTGAACAAAATCAGAAAAATGTACAGCTGCCTCACATGATTCAGCTGCTGCATTGCAGATTAAATTCAAGGGGTGACTGGAACATGGGATGAGCAATGCACAGGAGCTTGAATTGTTCAGTCTTGCTTGTAGACCTAAATATTTTCCTGCCATATCTGTGGCATTATGAAAGTCCTGTCCAGGACAATTTTTGATGTCCAAACCTAAATTTGAAAGGCACTCCAATGTAGATTGTAGCTGGAAAAAAACATAGAAATCATTTGACAATTTCAGGATTGCTGATCACATATCTTAAAATTAGTGTCAATTGGTTCACCTTACTCACATCTGGTGTTGAATCGACTATTATGGCATAGTATTTGCCATCTTTTACTTCATTAGTGAATTATTTTCTGTGCCAGTTTTCCATTACATTAATGTAGTCATCGTAGGTTCTGGGTGTTAAAAAGTTGATCTTCCCTGAGCCGCCATATTGATAATTTTTCAAAGGTTCTTTGAGAAGATCATCAAATTCACTGAGATATTCAAGTCTGGCTAAAAAATTACCTCTTTGACACTGATGACTCACCATGCCCTCTGAGAGGTAGTCCCAAGGAAGACAGCAGTTTGACTGTGACAACAACACATTTTGGCACTTTCCTCCAATAAGAACAATCCTTTTCAAACTGAATCAATACCCCAGAATCAATTCTTCCAGATAATTTACATCTTTGAATTAATGCACACGTAGCCTTAATATGACTTATGTAAGTTTCATGATCAGCAATATCTCTTCCAACTTTTCTCCAGTTAGAGTACCCATTGTTCAATGACTGCTTCCCTTTACTAGGGTCAGGGAATAATTCACAAATTCAACCAATTTCTTCTTTCATCGTGCCATTTCTCTTCACCCTCAAAAAATGGGACTCATGAAGACTTCTAAACTGCTTTTGGCATCAAACTTAAACTTGTTTCTCAAATTTTCCATGCTACCTGTGTTCTCTGATCTATTTATTATGAAATATTCAATCATACCCAGTGAAACTGATTTTGGACATAAGGCAATGTCTTCAGGGTAGGTTTCTTCCCTCACTTCAGCAGCAGCAGAATGAGCTTGAGCAGTAGGTCCATTCCCGTTTCAAAGTCTATTTCTTCTTGTTCAAGGTTTTCAAGCAATGTGTTGTCTCTGGAAATCAGCAGGTCGAAGTCATCAGTCAAGTCACTAAAACTTTTAATGGGTGTTGTTGTGAGGATGATTGTGCAGCTTGGGAACTGCTCAACACTTTGAACCTTTTAAAGTAAAGCGCCCAACTGTCTTTTTTCCCAACTTTGTCTTCTTGCCTCACCTTCAAATTTCTGCATTTTTGGACTGCTAGATTCATAGTGTTACTTGACCAGGGATGATCTGTCTGGATTTCAATGATTCACAAATAAGTCTTCAGAACCTTCTGTTGAGTGAAGCCTCCTTAAGCAAAAGTCGCCGATTGTCTAAGCTACTCAGCAGTGACAATCTTTTTTAAAAATTTAATCTACCCAATTCCTTTTTTTCCAATTAAGGGGCAATTTAGCATGGCCAATCCACCAACCCTGCACATCTTTGGGTTATGGGGGTGAGACCCAAGCAGACACGGGGAGAATATGCAAACTCCACACAGGCAATGACCCAGGGCCAGAATCAAACCTGGGTCCTCAGCGTCATGAGGCAGCAGTGCTAACCACTGCATCATCGTGCCCCTCAAGCAATGACAATCTTATACAAAGCTCATGAGAGAGTTGGTAAGTCTCCGGAAATTCTGAAGAGAATTGAATGTGATGATGAGGCGGTGTTCACTGAAATTCTACCAGAGTAACTGCAATACTAGTTGGAAAGCTGTGATGTCGATGGTCAAGGATATCTCAGTCCTCTCACTCTCAGCCCTGGCTGGCCTCTGGTTCTCATCGAGTTGCCCCGCTCCCGTTGCCCACTGCTCCCTGAAACCACTCACTCTGGTGGCCGGGCCTTGAGTCTCAATGACCGCAATGCACTCCATGGTGCAGGCACTTGTGGGAGGAGCCAGGGGTCATCCAGCCAGGTGTGCTCCTGGCTGGCTGCCTGGCCACTGCTGCTGGCTATCTGCCTGGTCTCTGTTCTTTGTTTGTTTGGTTGGTTGCTCACTCGCCTTCCCGCCCTCCTCAGCCCTGGCTTGGAGGTTGAACATTGCCCACTCTCCCCTCCTCAGCCATTGGCCAGCACATCCTCCTCGCCTCATTGAAAGCATTGCACCCCAATGTCAGGCCGGCGACCTAACTTTTGCCTCAGTCTGCCCACCAGGCCGAATGCCAAAAACCTGGTTGCTCCTTTGCACCTTTACTCAATGAAAGTTCTGACATTCACACCCATTCAGGAGACCCATGTCTGAACTGCTCTAAGTTTCCACCACCTCTCAATGTCTGGAAAACTGTTTTCCCACTCGAAAAGGAAGTCGGCTAATCAGAGCCTGATGTTGTTCTGTATTGCCTGCTGATGGACTCAGTCTATCAGCAAATCGAGAGCCACCAGGCTCTGATTGGTGTGCCCACACAGCAGTTATCTCTCAGTATGGGGCCCTGGCTGAGGTCGGCCCTGCAGCGCTGTGTGTTTCATTGAAAGTCCGCCTCTGAAGAAGTGGTCGCAGGAAGACAGGATTTGATGTGCAGGACACTCCTGGAGTCACCTGGCTGGAATGCCCCTGGATCCTCCCACAAGTGCCTGCACCATGGAGTGCATGTCCTGTAGCAAAGCAGGACAGACGTCTTGCACCAAGGTAACCCATGGTGGTGCCACCCTTGCTGTGTTGACCTCATTGAGTTGTGGTGCTGGCACAATCACCTCGGACAGAAGGCAGTAGGACTACATTCTGTTTCTTTATATGAGGAGTGTAGCTGTAATTCCTTCCTGATGTACCCGACTTTGCCTTTGGAGCTCCAGCAACCGAGGCATGACTGGGTCCAGAGGCAAGTCACCTGATTGGGCCTCAGTGCATTCCTTGTTTCCAGCAATCCTTGGATTGCAGATGGTAAGGATGCCTGGTGTGTGTGGATGGTGAGTGGGAGCAGTGAGGTGTGTGTGTGGGAGACTAAGTGGTGTCCCTTGAGCTGGCAGTGAGTGGGATACCTGTGCATATGTGATGAGTGTGAGAGTATGAATTGAGAGTGATAAGAGGGACTTGCCATGGCAGAATAGAGAGAATCATTCATCCTTTTCTGGCACTGGATGCGTAGCCTCCTCTGCAGGGTGTTAGCTCTGACCAGCAGTGCCACCTCCTCCCATACCGGGTTGGTGTCCTTATAGGCTGGCGATACAGCGTGGAACCCATGGCAGAAAGATTCTGACCCTCAGTGCCGGACAATATAACAGGTAAAGCCGCCATTGCTGTTGGTGGGCTAAACGCCGGTTTCCACCTGCCATCCGACTTTGCCGATTTCTGGGAAAATCTTGCCCATTGTCATGTTAATCCTGTCATTATTTGTAGATTCCTGTATTAGCCTCCCCGAATAGGTGCCGGAATGTGGCGACTAGGGGCTTTTCACAGTAACTTCATTTGAAGCCTACTTGTGACATTAAGCGATTTTCATTTCATTTGATTTTCAGATAACACTTGGGAGATAGTTTTGTCTCCAAGTGAAACAAAGAAGCAGAATCCCATTGCTTTGGAAAGCTGTGTGTGAGTGTGTCCGTGTGTGAGTGTGTCTGTGTGTGATCCTGATGAAACCTTCGGCTCATTTTCTTTCGGAAAGTCCCAGGAAACAAAGAAATCTGACATATCCTGAAGCACATCTGCAGAGCAACCAGAGACAACACCCAGAATCAGAGCTCTGTCCGAGGGGCTGGTTAAACTGCAGAGGGATCTGTCTCCTGCAGATGGTGCCAGTGGCCTGGCTATCACACAGGGTTTGAGGAAGCTGTAACCTTACAGAACATTCTCTACCTGACACCGAGTGACTCGCACTGAGGACCGACTCCCCATTGGGTGTTAGTGTGTGACTGACAGATGGATGAGTGAGAAAGCGGGCTTCTGGTGTCTGTTTCAGAACAACAAGAATTAGAGCCAGCCAGGTTTCAGACACTAAAACCAAGCCCACTGAAACATTTCTATATTCCTGTCTGTATTGAAACACTTTCACAAGGGTGGCATTTGCATTAATGGTGATGTAATCTGGTGTTTCACCTCATCTCGGAGACCTTAGAGATTCTTTAACAGCTAAAATTCTCCTGTGAAAAATTCTGCAATCCAGCTGCCCCTGCACCTGGCCAACCACTCCCATCCTGCCCACCACCCCCCAACTCCATCCCTGCTCCCAGAGATTCAAAGGCCTGGTAGCTGGGTGGGTAGCTGGAGTCGCAAAAATTCCCATCTCAGTCCACCTGACGTGAGAGAAAGTGCCCATAAAATAGGGATCTTCATTGTGGGGGTACCAGGTGTGGGCTGCAGGCGGGCCACCTTACCCAGGAGGAAGTGAGGAGGCAGCCATAGGGGCTGCCAGTTGCAGAGGTGGACTGCTAGGCACATCTGGGGCTTTATCCCAGTTGAAATAAAAAGACAAGGTCCTCCAGCCCTCACCCCTCCTCATCCTTCAAACCCTTCTGTGCCTGATCTATGCTATCTCAAACGCCCCTCATCCATTCCATGGCCCCTTTGCCCCATGCCAGACTCTGCTCTTCCACCCCACCCACTTGACTCCGGATGTCCACATCATGCCAGACTATGACACTTCCATGCCCAAAGACCTACTGCCTAAACCAGTGAACACTCTAATGGGCTGTGAACCACAATTCTGTAGGAACCAGGACAGGTTCCATGAAAAGTGCAGAGGAGTAGGGTACGCCTATCGCCACAGTGGCTCTGACGAGGTCAGGAGTGCCAATTGTGGTCTCATTACCGGAATTGCCTGAATTGGACCCGACCACCATTTCTAAAGCACTGCCAAGTCAACACGACTCAGTGAAAATCAAAGCCAATGTATTTTCAGAATCTATGTTCTCCATGGGAATCTCCCTTCTCTGAGGCACGATACCATTTCTTGAAACCAGTCATTAGTTGTAGGTATTAATCTGATACGTTTATGTCTCTCTGCAGAATCTCATTGCTTTGGAATGCTGCTAATGTGTGTGTGCGTGATCATGATTATAATAATAGTAATAGTATTTTTAAAATAGTATTATTAGAATCTCATTGCTTTGGAAGGCTACTAATGTGTGTGTGTAATCCTGGTTAAATCCTAGGCTCATTTTGTACCGGAAAGTCCCAGGAAACAAAAAACTTACTTTTGTTGCCCAATCCTAATTGCCCTTGAACTGAGTAGTTTGCTCGGCCATATCAGAGGGCAGTTAAGAGTGAACCACATTGCTGTGGGTGTGGAGTCACATGTAGATCAGACTAGGTAAGAATGGCAGATTTCCTTCTCGAACGGACATGAGTGAATTCAATGGATTTTCCAGATGATTAATGATAGTTTTAGTGGTCGCCATTACTGGGACTTGCTTTAAATACCAGTTGTATTAATTGAATTTAAAGTTCACCAGCAGCTGTGGTGGGATATGAACCTGTCTCCACAGAGCCTAGGCCTCTGGATTATTAGTGCAGTGGCATTATCATTGTGCCACCATCGCCTTCACATTGCCTCCTTTTGAATCACATCATTCTAACTACCAGTGACACAGTCAAGTGTCATGTAGTCATTAAGCAAGGGATCCCACTCCTATCTGTTTGGTAATCTGCTCACTGAAGGACTGGTTAAACTGCAGGGGAATCTGTCTCCTGTAGATGGTGTCAGGGGCCTGTCTATTACCCAGGGTTAGTGGGTTCTGTAATCTTACAGAACATTCTCTACCTGACAATGAGTGACTCGTACTGGGGACCGGCTCCCCATTGGGTGTTAGTGCGTGACTGACAGATGGATGTTGTTGTGTTTGAGCTTCTGCTATCAGGTTCTGTTACACAGTGACATCCAGAATATTGAGAATGCACAATATGCCAGCTATTGTACAATCAACATTTTGATCTGAAATGACTGAGTGAGAATGCGGGCTTCTGGCATCTGTTTCAGAACAAGAATCAGAATCAAATCATGCAACTATTTCACACCTGGTTTCAGACATTGAAATAAACTCCAGCGAAACATTTCTATAGTCTAGTCTGCACTGAAACACTGAACTAGAATGGTTAGCGATGGCACATTGATCTGTATAGGTCAGAAATGAAGTATCCAATTCTTCAGTGACCAGGACTGGGTGACACTAAAGCACTGCTGTATAATGTGCTCAACAGTAAACAATTCTTTTTAATAAAAACCTTTATTGAATTTTACATTTGTACACTATACAGGAGATGATTGAAATTGTTATTATTTACAATTTACATGTTTTTCCTTTATTGGCACTCTCTCTACCCCTCCCCCCATTCCCACCTCCCCTTTTCTGCTATTCGGGCTCCATCTCAGGCCCTTTCTTCCACCATAGATATTATTATGTATCGTTCATCTTGTTTTTATTCCTATGGCTTTGTGGGAGGGGGGGGAGGTGCCCTTTGGTCCCCTCTTCGATCTTTCTCTGGGTACCTTCTTGGTGTTTCCTTGGGTTCCTCCCCTTTTGCCGCCCCCTCCCTTGTTCCTATCTGCTGTGTGTGGCCCTGGTGGTTCCTGTTAATTCCCCAACTGCCCTCCCTTCCTATCCGTTATTGGCTTCAAACAGGTCTTGAAACAGGCTGATCATTGTCCCCACGCTTTGTGGAAGTCCTTGTCCAACCTTGGAATGGTGCTTTAATCTTCTCCAGATGGAGAAATTCCGACAGTTCTGCCAGCCAATCTGCAGCTGTAGGTGGTGCTGCTGATTGCCAGCCAAGCAGGATTCTCCGGCAGTCAATTAAGGTAGCAAAATTGAGGGGCACAGCCCTTTTCCCAATGTGAAGTTCTGGCTGGTCCGATACCCCGAAGACTGCCACTCTCGGGCATGGCTGCACCCTCACCCCCACAACCTTGGGCATCGCCTCAAAGGAGGCTGTCCAGAACCTGATAAGCCTGGAGCGTGCCCAGAACATGTGGCGTGGTTGGCAGGGCACTATTCACACTCTTGATTGTTGGTACTGAAATATTAATCTGGACAGTCAGTGAGGAAAGAGTGAAGGCAGCTTTGTTACACCAATTTCTACTGAAATTGTGGAGTGAGCTGTCTTGATGTGGCTGGTCCAGATACAATCCTAATTCACAAAGAATCTGCTCAATTACTGCACCAGCACCGGCATCCTCAACACACCGATCCCATTAGCTAACTATGTATTGGCATTCATACACCCTGCACTTACATACCCTTAATATTCACTTTTCACACCCCAGGCACATCTCACACACACACATACACGCACACACACCCACGCACGTGCATGCACTCATGTACACACCTGGAGACCTACTTATCCATGCTAAAGAAGCACATGCCACACACCAGCAGGACCTGATAT
Organism: Scyliorhinus canicula; assembly: GCF_902713615.1. Taxonomy (NCBI): domain Eukaryota; kingdom Metazoa; phylum Chordata; class Chondrichthyes; order Carcharhiniformes; family Scyliorhinidae; genus Scyliorhinus; species Scyliorhinus canicula. The sequence goes on from NC_052158.1 coordinate 42,913,230, forward strand.
GTGGATGGAAAGTGCAAGTGGATGAGATTATTCCTCTTGAGGATGTAATGTTGGTAGTCGTCAGAAAGGCAGCTGGAATATCCCACATGGGGCTTACGGGTGGGAATGGTTCTTCCCCTTGGTCCTCATGATGTGTGCGCTCCCCCGCTGAGGGGTGGGGGAACTCTATTGACCATTGTATAAAAGATCAACCAGTGAGGCACCAACCAGAAGAGGAACCCGGTTGAGATCTACCGAGCAGTGTACACACCATGTTGTAATAAATCTAACTTCTGTATTTTCCACGGCATGGACTCCCTATATCCTTATTAAGCTGGAGACAAGGAATAAACTGGTTCACTGTCGACGTTGCAACCTACTCAGCTGAGCCACCTCCCTGATGTGCAGGACCCAGGTCTGTGATTGGCTTGATTTGCCATGCCGCTGTTTGAGTGATTAGATCAGGGATGGGCAAACTATGGCCCGCGGGCCGCATGCGGCCTGCCAAACGTCTTTATGCGGCCCACCAAGTCATAAAAAAAAAAAAAAATTTTTTTTTTAAAAAACAATTTTTTTAAAATAAAATTAAAAAATTTTTTTTTTTAAGGTTAATGGGGGGGGGGGGCTGTTGGGTTACTTACTGGTATAGGGTGGATACGTTGACTTGAGTAGGGTGATCATTGCTCGGCACAACATCGAGGGCCGAAGGGCCTGTTCTGTGCTGTACTGTTCTATGTTCTATGTTCTATATGAGGCGCCCAGAATCTTAACCGGGTGAAGTAATTATTTTACTTAATATACTATGCGGCCCTTTAAAATTGTGAATTTCTGAATGTGGCCCTTGCATGGAAAAGTTTGCCCACCCCTGGATTAGATGCATTTGACAGTGGTGTTGAAGACTGGAACCAGTACGCAGAAAGAATGCTTCCGGGCCAACAACATCATGAAGAATGCGTGCCACACAAACTGTTGCTGGCCTATGGAGTGCACACGTTCAAGGTGATCCGGAGTCTTACGTACCGACGGCGCCAGACACGGACTCGTTTGAACAACTTGCGCAACACTTTAACCCAATCCCATCAGTGATCATTCAAAGGCATCGGTTTAATATGGCGGAGAGATACCCCAGTGAGTCCGTCATCACGTTCATATCACATGGAACCTCTTTATCGATATGCTCCATGACTGTTTGGTCTGTGGTATAAATAATATGGAAACACAGAAACAACTTTTGTGTAAAACCTCCCTGACCTTTCAACAGGCACTGCAGATCCCTTTGACCTGAGAAAGCACGGAACGCAGCATCCAAGAGATACAAGGGATGGAGGTGAACATTTTTGGGCATCATCCCTCACGTGATAGCACCACGGCGCAGACCAACCCCCGCAGCAACACCGGCCTCTGGACAAAGAGCTGGCCGTCGAGATGTAGGACGTCCCTGGACTTGGCTGAGGGCGATTCGGGTCCGTGTGCAACATGTGAACGCCAGTCTAGGCATACTTGCAAGGCAGCAGGAGGGTGAGCAATCCAGGTGCCCCGGTTAAGTTAGGTGTCAATCCCGGGTGATGAACTGAGCACGGCATCAGCTGCACAGAAGCTGCCTGAATGTCTACATAAGAAGTGTAAAGCTGATTGATTCTGGATCCTCTTCTTCCAGACCTCTTGAGGGCGAAAGTTCTGGAGTCTATAAAGGTTTCCCCAGATGTTGTAGGATCTGACCAAGTGATGTCTCCCCCCCCCTCCTCCCCCATTTTGAGTTGGTGCAACTCAGGTTGGTTCAAATCCTTGCTGATTGTTGCAGTTTTTACTCACTTTCACCATATTTAATCTGTACCTTTCTGGTTTTTCGGAACCAGTGGTCTAAGATGGAGCTGAACTGTGGCCCACTCTGGTCCAGCATACTGGCGGCACGGTGGCACAGTGGTTAGCACTGTTGCCTCACAGCACCAGAGACCCGGGTTCAATTCTGGCCTCGGGTGACTGTCTGTGTGGAGTTTGTATTTTCTCCCCGTGTCTGTGTGGGTTTCCTCCGGGTCCTTCGGTTTCCTCTCACAGTCCAAAGGTGTGCAGGTTAGGTGGATTGGCCATGATAACTTGCTCCTTAGTGTCCAGGGATGTGAAGATTAGGTGGGGTTATGGAGTTGCGGGGAGTCCGCTGAGGTGGGCTGCTCTTTCAGAGGATTGATGCATACTCAATGGGCTGAATGGCCTCCTTCTGCACTGTGGGGATTCTATAACAGCCCCAATTGATGCATACATAGATACACAGAACGTACAGTGCAGAAGGAGGCCAGTCGGCCCATCGAGTCTACATCGACCCACTTAAGCCCTCACTTCCACCCTATCCCCATAACCTATAGTCCTCATGGTAAATGGAAGATCATTAAAGGTTGACTCCGGCGTGAAGACCACAATTGTGATGGAACAAACATTCAAATATCTTCGAGAAGGAGTTCAGTCTTTGAACCAATGTAGCACAATGGCCAAAATGGTGACATATGCAGACGTAACTTTGTAAGTTTGGGGGACAGCCACGATGCAACTGTCATATCAGCAACAGGATTCCTAGCTACCTATGATCATTGTCGCGGGACATTGGCCAAGTCTCATGGGACGAGATTGGATGCACCAAGCCATGTTGATCTTCAAGATATGGGATAGTGTTTTCCCAAAGTCTTATGCCATTATAAAGACGTATTCCATAAGACCATAAGACCATAAGACATAGGAGTGGAAGTAAGGCCATTCGGCCCATCGAGTCCACTCCACCATTCAATCATGGTTGATTTCAACTCCATTTACCCGCTCTCTCCCCATAGCCCTTAATTCCTCGAGAAATCAAGAATTTATCAATTTCTGTCTTAAAGACACTCAATGTCCCGGCCTCCACCGCCCTCTGTGGCAATGAAATCCACAGACCTACCACTCTCTGGCTGAAGAAATTTCTCCTCATCTCTGTTCTAAAGTGACTCCCTTTTATTCTAAGGCTGTGCCCCCGTGTCCTAGTCTCCCCTGCTAATGGAAACAACTTCCCTACGTCCATCCTTTCCAAGCCATTCATTATCTTGTACGTTTCTATTAGATCTCCCCTCAACCTCCTAAACTCCAATGAATATAATCCCACGATCCTCAGACGTTCATCGTATGTTAGGCCTACCATTCCTGGGATCATCCGTGTGAATCTCCGCTGGACCCGCTCCAGTGCCAGTATGTCCTTCCTGAGGTGTGGGGCCCAAAAGTGCTCACAGTATTCTAAATGGGGCCTAACTAGTGCTTTATACAGCCTCAGAAGTACATCCCTGCTTTTATATTCCAAGCCTCTTGAGATAAATGACAACATTACATTTGCTTTCTTAATTACGGACTCAACCTGCAAGTTTACCTTTAGAGAATCCTGGACTAGGACTCCCAAGTCCCTTTGCACTTTAGCATTATGAATTTTGTCACCGTTTAGAAAATAGTCCATGCCTCTATTCTTTTTTCGAAAGTGCAAGACCTCGCACTTGCCCACGTTGAATTTCATCAGCCACTTCTTGGACCATTCTCCTAAACTGTCTAAATCTTTCTGCAGCCTCCCCACCTCCTCAATACTACCTGCCCCTCCACCTATCTTTGTATCATCGGCAAACTTGGCCAGAATGCCCCCAGTCCCGTCATCTAGATCGTTAATATATGAAGAGAACAGCTGTGGCCCCAACACTGAACCCTGCGGGACACCACTTGTCACCGGTTGCCATTCCGAAAAAGAACCTTTTATCCCAACTCTCTGCCTTCTGTCTGACAGCCAATCGTCAATCCATGTTAGTACCTTGCCAAACCAAACTTAAAATAATTAAGGTTAACAAACCCATGTATGGCTTTCTGAATGGGAAGCCCCCATTGTCTCTGTGTTAAAACTGAATTGCTCAGTAAGAATCCACGGGTCTACAAACTGACGATAAACCAGACGGCACAAGTAGACAAATACTAAATTCCACAAATTGAAGATCTTTATGCAAAGTTGGCAGGAGTCTCACATACACCAAGTTTGACCTCAGTCATGCCTAGGGGCAGCACGGTAGCATTGTGGGGCAGCACAGTAGCATTGTGGATAGCACAATTGCTTCACAGCTCCAGGGTCCCATGTTCGATCCTGGCTTGGGTCACTGTCTGTGCGGAGTCTGCACATCCTCTCTGTGTGTGCGTGGGTTTCCTCCGGGTGCTCCGGTTTCCTCCCACAGTCCAAAGATGTGCAGGTTAGGTGGATTGGCCATGATAAATTGCCCTTAGTGTCCAAAATTGCCCTTAGTGTTGGGTGGGGTTACTGGGTTATGGGGATAGGGTGGAGGTGTTGACCTTGGGTTGAGTGCTCTTTCCAAGAGCCGGTGCAGACTCGATGGGCCAAATGGCCTCCTTCTGCACTGTAAATTCTATGATAATCTATGATTTGCAGTTAGAATTGCACAAGGATTGCCAAATGTTTGTGACCATTAACATGCATAAAAGCCTGTTTGAATACACCAGATTTTCTTTTGGAATCTCCTTGGCTACTGCGATGTTCCAAAGCACAATGGAGAATCTGCTCCAGGGCATCCCAAAGGTTGTGGTCTACCTGGATAATGTTTTAGTGACAAGAACATTACATGAAGAGTACTTAACAAGCCTAGCAGAGGTGCTGACAAGATTTAAAGGTGCTGGGATCTGACTGAAACGCAGGACGTGCACATTCCAAGCCAATGAGATTAGGATTCAAAGTGGACTCAAAAGGCCTACATCACTCGAAGAGAAAGTGAGAGCCATAAGAGAAGTCGCGGTACCTAATAACATGGCAAAACTAAAATCCTTCCTGCGGATGGTAAAATATGTAGTCGGTTTATCCCCAACCGAGCAACGACGTTGGCGCCACTGCTCATAAAGAAGCATCAGTGCTCGCATTGGACCATAGGAGCAGCCCTTCCACCATGTCAAGCAGTCCTTCCAGTCATCGGGTTTGTTGGGCCATATTGAAACAGGTGAGCTCATCATCTTAACTTGCGGTGCATCTCCACATGAAATAGTGCCATAAAATGGAAGATGGTTCTGAGAGGCCAATTGCCTTAACCTCCAGAACTCCTCCCAATGCCAAACAGAAATAGGCACAGATTGGGAAAGAAGGTCTCGCCATAATCTACAGCATCAAGGAATTTCACCAGTATGTCTATGGGCGACGTTTCACCATAATAACTGACCACAAGTCACTGTTGGGGCTCCTCTGTGAGGACAGGCATTACCTCCAATCACCTCTGCCAGGGTACAGTGTTGGGCCTTGTTGCTGGCGGCTTACATCTTTCAGCAGAGCCTAAGCACTTAAATTTCAAACGCCGATGCGCTGAGCCAGCTCCCACTTCCAAATAATCTGGCACCGCTACTGGTGTCTCAAGAAATCGTCCTGGCATTAAATTTTCTTGACACTTTGCCAGTAGCACCAGATCATATAAAGAACTGGACACAATGTAACCTGGTCCTGTCCAAAGTTTAAAAAAAATAAATTTAGAGCACCCAATTATTTTTTCTATTCCAATTAAGGGGCAATTTAGCGTGGCCAATCCACCTAACCAGCACATCTTTGGGTTGTGGGGGTGAAACCCACGCAGACATTGGGAGAATGTGCAAACTCCACATGGACAGTGACCCAGGGCCGGGCTTTGAACGCAGTTCCTCAGCGCGGCAGTCCCAGTGCTAACCACTGCTCCACATGTCGCCCCTTGTCCTGTCCAAAGTTAAGCGTATGATCTTAACCTGGTGTCACCATAATAAATCAGACCTCATTCATAAGGACCATCTCAGTTATGAGGACACAGTTTCACTCTGCTGTTCCCAAGTGGTGGTACCACCCCCAGCAAGAGAACCACTGCTGCGGGAGTTGCACAGTGCCCATCCGGGCCAAACAAAAATGAAAATGCTAGCTAGCTAGGAGCTACACTGGGTGGTCTGGCATAGATAGGGATGTTGAACACATGGTGGCCCCTGCCAGGCACAGCAGACTTTTTCACTTACAGCCAACCTCCATCCATAGGAATGGTCGGGTCGTTCATAGAGGAGGGTACATGTGAACTTCACAGACCCTTTCCGCGATAGAATATCCCTGATCCTGGCTGATGCCCATTCCAAGTAGTTGCGTGTTTAAATTAGAATAACAACCTAGGGGGCCACAAGGGAGGCCTTGCAGCATGCCTTTGCTACTTATGGACTCCCAGAAGTAATAGTGTCTGATAATGGTATTGCGTTCACCGGGGAGGAGTTTCAACACTGTCCGAATAAATGGCATTCGCCATATTAGAAAGGCCCTTATCACCCAGTCTCAAGTGGGTCAGCAGAGAGAGCAGTTCATATGTTCAAGATAGCCATGAAGAAACAATCCAGCAGCCCACTATGCCTCAGGGTGGACAACTTTCTTCTGTCTTATCACATTACCTGTCCATACTGTGGTGAAGCACTGTACACCTGTATTAGGGGATGTAAGGTAGGACCTGTATTACAGGTTCTCCAGTAGCCCCTGCCGGCTGGTTCCGCCCAGTAGGAGGAGTATAAATATGCGTGTCCTCCATTGATCTGCCGTTTCGCCAGCTGCAGCAGGATACCACGCATCTGACTGCAATAAAGCCACAGTTATACCCAACCTTAGTCTTTGTACAATTGATCGCACATCAATTTATTGCAGTCAGATTTTCAACAAGATGGATATCAGAGTCAAACCAGATCACCTGCAGCTGGATCCACACTCGCCCGACGCCAGAAAGGACTTTAAATACTGGCTAGCTTGCTTCGAGGCTTACATCAACTCAGTGAACCCCACACCGACGGAGGATCAGAAGATAAAGGTCCTGTATTCCAGGTTGAGCTCAAGCTTGTTCCTGCTGATCCAGGACACCCCGACTTACATGGACGTCATGGCACTCCTGAAAGAGAACTACGCGCAGAAAGCAAACACGCTCTTCGCCAGGCACGTACTCGCCACTCGCTCTCAACTCCCTGGTGAGCCCATCGAATACTTCTGGCGGGCCCTATTCCCACTCGTCCGGGACTGTGACTGTCAGGCCGTTACGGCCACCAAACATTCTAATCTCCTCATGCGCGATGCGTTCGTAATGGGGATTGGGTCAGACCTCATCCGACGACTGCTGGAAGGGACCATGCTCAACCTAGCGGAGACAAAAACATTAGCGCTTTCCATGACGGTCGCTTCCCGTAATGTTCAGGCCTACCCCTCACGCTGCGCGGCGCACCCCTCCTATCCCTCCTGGACCCTGCAAATTACCCCCCCAGCTGGGGCCCTGCCTAGCCAATACGCCTGCAGCGCATGTCAATCCGCACACCCTGGGGGTCCCCGCTGCTACTTCTGCGGCTAACAGAAGCACTCTCACCAACGCTGCCCGGCCCATGCCGGCACTTGCAAGTCTTGTAACAAAAAGGGCCACTTTGCCGCAGTGTGCCAGGCCCGCACAGTCGCCGCTATTGCCTCCTCCCCCCTGCCAAATGCACAATGGGCACCACCATCTTCACCTCCCGGGGCCACGTGCGGCCAGTGGGTGCCTCCATCTTCACCCCCCCCCGGGGCCACGTGCGGCCGTGGGTGCCGCCATCCCCTTCCACTCAGTCCACGTGCAGGCCAAGGGCGGTGCCATCTTGTCCAGCTCCACTAACGTGCGGCCCAAGGGCGCCGCCATCTTGTCCTACCCCCGCAATGTGTGCTCCATGGGCGCCGCCATTTTGTTCCCCACAGGAACTCCGGACGCCACCAACTTCTCTTCCCCACAGGGCAGGAACGCCAACGACATCCCACGACCTGGGCCGCCAACACTCTCCGTCTGAAACCTCTGACGATAAGTCGCAGCTCGCCTCGATGACGCTGGACCAGTCTCATCCACACAACCTGGCCACCGCTTCGACAATGGTGAAAATCAACGGCCACGTGACCTCTTGCCTGCTGGACTCTGGGAGCACCGAAAGCTTCATACACCTGGATACGGGAAGGTGCTGCTCTCTCGCGGTCCACCCCGCTAATCAAAGGATCTCCCTGGCCTCTGGATCCCAGTCTGTCCCCATCCAAGGGTTCTGCACGGTCACTCTCACAGTCCAGGGCATAGAATTCAGTGTTTTCTGTCTCTATGTCCTTCCTAATCTCTGCGCTGCACTATTGCTGGGCCAGGATTTCCAGTGTAATGTCCAGAGACTCACCTTCAAATTCGGCGGGCCCCCTACCTCCACTCACCGTTTGCGGCCTCACGATCCTAAAGGTTGACCCCCCCCCCCCTTTGCCAATCTAAATTCGGATTGCAAACCCGTTGCCATCAGGAGCAGACGGTGCAGCATCCAGGACAAGGCCTTCATCAGGTCCGAGGTCCAGTGGCTGCTTCGGTAGGGTATCAACGAGGCCAGCAACAGCCCCTGGAGAGCCCAGGTGGTAGTAGTTAAAACTGGGGAGAAACACCGAATGGTCGTGGACTACAGCCAGACCATCAATCGGTACACACAGCTCGACGCGTACCCCCTCCCACGCATATCTGATTTGGTCAATCAGATTGCACAGTACCGGGTCTTCTCAACAATTGACCTAAAATCCGTCTCCCACCAGCTCCCCATCCGTAAATCGGACCGTCCATACACTGCCTTCGAGGCAGACGGTCGTCTCTACCACTTTCTTAGGGTTCCCTTATTCGTCACTAACGGGGTCTGGGTCTTCGAAAGGGAGATGGACCGAATGGTCGACCGGTACGGTTTGTGGGCCGCGTTCCCGTACCTAGATAACGTCACCATCTGCGGCCCCGATCAGCAGGATCACGATGCCAACCTCACTAAATTCCTCCACACTGCCACTCTTCTCAACCTTACTTATAATAAAGAGAAGTGTATGTTCAGTACGACCCGCTTAGCCATCCTCGGCTATGTGGTCCATAACTGAGTTCTGGGGCCTGATCCCGACCGCATGCGCCCCCTCATGGAGCTTCCCCTCCCCCACTGCCCCAAGGCTCTCAAACGCTGCCTGGGATTCTTTTCATACTATGCCCAGTGGGTCCCAAACTATGCAGACAAGGCCCGCCCACCATACATTCCACCTATTTTCCCCTGACGGCCGAGCCTCAACAGGCCTTCACCCGTATCAGAGTCGATATCACCAAGGCCGGGATGCACGCAGTAGATGAGATGCTGCCCTTCCAAGTAGAAAGCGACACTTCAGATGTTGCCCTTGCCGCCACCCTCAATCACGCAGGCAGACCCGTGGCGTTCTTTTCTCGCACCCATCATGCCTCTGAAATTCAGCACTCATCTGTCGAAAAGGAGGCCCAGGCTATTGTTGAAGCGGTGCGGCATTGGAGGCATTACCTGGCCGGCAGGAGATTCACTCTCCACACTGACCAACGGTCGGTAGCCTTCATGTTCAATAACACGCAGCGGGGCAAGATCAAAAACGATAAAATCTTGCGGTGGAGAATCGAGCTCTCCACCTACAATTACAATTAAGCTCAACGAGCCCCCAGATGCCCTCTCCCGATGTACATGTGCCAGCGCACAAGTACACCAACTCTGGGCCCTGCACGACAGCCTTTGTCACCCGGGGGTCACTCGACTGTACCATCTCGTCAAAGCTCGCAATCTGCCCTACTCCGTCGAGGGAGTACAGACAGTCACCAGGGACTGCCAGGTCTGGCGCGGAGTGTAAGCCGCACTTCTACCGGCCGGACCTGCGCGCCTGGTGAAGGCCTCCCACCCCTTTGAGCGCCTCAGCGTGGATTTCAAAGAGCCCCTCCCTCCACCGACCGCAACACGTATATCCTCAGTGTGGTCGATGAGTACTCCAGATTCCCCTTCGCCCTCCCATGCCCCAATATGACATCCGCCACCGTCATCAAAGGTGGACTTCCTGGGGAAGGCAAACACACGTTTATGAGGGTCCCATTGGTAGCAGTGTACAGGAGCGACCAGATGGAGTGGAAAGCATCGGGGAGGACCTCCTGCCAGCAGGAGACTGGGAGACTCCTAGACCGAAGGGCCAGCAGGACGGCCTTCCAGGCTGTCGCGTTCTCCCTCTCTACCTGTTCGTTTCCCCGGTGGTTGAGGCTGGTCATCCTGCTCGAGGCGATGCCTTTGCTGAGCAGGAACTGACGCAGCTCATCACTCATGAATGAGGAGCCCCGGTCACTGTGAATGTAGGTGGGGAAACCGAACAAGGTGAAGATACTGTGTAGGGCCTTGATGACAGTGGTAGAAGTCATGGCAGGGCATGGGATGGCGAAAGGGAAACGGGAGTACTCGTCAATGATGTTGAGGAAGTACACGTTGCGGTCAGTGGAGGGGAGGGGCCCTTTGAAATCGACGCTGAGGCGCTCGAAGGGGCGGGAGGCCTTCACCAGATGCAGTCTGTCCGGCCGGTAGAAGTGCGGTTTGCACTCCGCGCAGACCTGGCAGCCCCTGGTCATGATCCTGACCTCCTCGATGGAGTAAGGCAGGTTGTGGGCCTTGATAAAGTGGAAGAACCGAGTGACCCCCGGGTGACAGGGGTCGTTGTGGAGAGTCCGAAGTCGGTCTATTTGTGTGCTGGCACATGTACCACGGGTTAGGGCATCTGGGGGCTCATTGAGCTTCCCAGGGCAATACAAGATCTCGTAGTTATAGGTGGAGAGTTCGATCCTCCACCTCAAGATCTTGTCATTCTTAATCTTGCCCCGCTGTGTGTTACTAAACATGAAGGCAACCGAGCGTTGGTCAGTGAGGAGAGTGAATCACCTGCCGGCCAGGTAATGCCTCCAATGTTGCATAGCTTCCACAATGGCTTGGGCTTCCTTTTCAACAGGGGAGTGCTGGATTTTGGAGTCATGGAGGGTACGAGAGAAGAAAGTCATGGGTCTGCCCGCCTGGTGGAGGGTGGTGGCCAGAGCCACATCCGATGCGTCACTCTCCACCTGAAATGGGAGGGTCTTATCGACTGCGTGCATCATGGCTTTGGCAATGTCCGCCTTGATGCGGTTGAAGGCCCGGCAGGCCTCAGCCGTCAGGGGGAAAATGGTGGACTTGATGACACCATTGGTAGCAGTGTACAGGAGCGACCAGATGGAGTGGAAAGCATCGGGGAGGACCTCCTGCCAGCAAGAGACTGGGAGACTCCTAGACCGAAGGGCCAGCAGGACGGCCTTCCAGACTGTCGCGTTCTCCCTCTCTACATGTTCGTTTCCCCGGGGGCCTTGTCTGCATAATTAGGCACCCACTGGGCATAATATGAGAAAAACCCCAGGCATCGTTTCAGGGCCTTGGGCAGTGGGGGAGGGGGTGTTCCAGGAGGGGACACATGCAGTCGGGGTCGGGCCCTAGGACACCATTTTCCCCAACGTAGCCAAGGATGACTCGGCGGGTTGTGCGGAAAACGCATCTCTCCTTATAATAGGTGAGATTAAGGAGTTTAGTGGCGTGGAGGAATTTCTGGAGATTCGCGTCATGGTCCTGCTGGTCATGGCCACAGATGGTGACATTATCCAGATACGGGAACATGGCCCGCAGCCCGTACTGGTCAACCATTTGGTCCATCTCTCGCTGGCAGACTGAGACCCCATTGGTGACGCCGATGGGAACCCTAAGGAAATGGTGGAGGTGGCCATCTGCTTCGAATGCAGTGTATTGGCAGTCCTCGGGCGGATGGGGAGCTGGTGGTATGCGGATTTCAAGTCAACTGTGGAGAAGACTCGATACTGCGCAACCTGGTTGACCATGTCAGATATGCGGAGAAGGGGGTATGCATCAAGCTGCATGTACCGGCTGATCCTCTGACTGTAGTTGATGACCATCTGGTGCTTCTCCCCAGTTTTACCGACCACCAGTTGAGCTCTTCAGGGGCTGTTACTGGCCTCAATGACCCCGTCCCGCAGAAGTCGTTGGACCTCCGACCTGATAAAGGTCCTGTCCTGGGTACTGTACCGTCTGCTCCTCATGGCGACAGGCTTACAGTCCAGAGTGAGATTCGCGAAGAGCGAGGGTGGATCGACCTTCGAGGGTCGTGAGGCCACAGACGGTGAGGGGGGGGGCAGGGGTCAGCCGAACTTCAGGGTGAGGCTCTGGAGGTGACACTGGAAATCGAGTCCCAGTAACTGGGCAGCGCAGAGACAGGGGAGGACGTAGAGTCTAAAGTTACTGTACTCTACGCCCTGTACCGAGAGGGTCGCGACGCAGTAACCCCAGATCTGTACGGAATGGGATCCGGAGGCCAGGGAGATTTTCTGGGTCACGGGGAGAACCGGGAGGGAGCAGCGCCTTACTGTAGCTGGGTGTATGAAACTCTCCGTGCTCCCGGAATCGAAGAGGCAGGTCGTATCGTGCCCGTTGATCCGTATGGTCGTTGTAGCGTCCACTTTTATACAGAGCCTGCTGGGTGGAGCCAGCAGGCCGGGATTTACCTTAATAACTGGAGTACAATGGCAGTGTACCATAATACATGTAATGTATGTTCGGTTGTTTACCACAGAGGGGTAGAGTGCTCCCAATACTGTAGTGGTGGGAGGAGGGGGGGTGGTGAGAGGGGGGAGAGTGCTACAGAAACTGTGGTGGTGGGGGGGACAGGTGGGGAGAGTGCTCCCAATACTGTGGTGGTGGGGGGGGGGGCGAGAGTGCTCCCAATACTGTGGTGGGGCAGTGGCGAGAGTTCTCCCAATACTGTGGGTGGCGGGGGAGGGGGGGGGGGAGAGTGCTCCCAATACTGTGGTGGGGCAGTGGCGAGAGTTCTCCCAATACTGTGGTGGTGGGGGGGGCGGGAGAGGGGCGAGAGTGCTCCCAATACTGTGGTGGGGCAATGGCGAGAGTTCTCCCAATACTGTGGTGGTGGGGGTGGGGGAAGAGGGGGGAGAGTGCTTCCCGCTCTTCTTCGGCCGTGGCTGCCCTTCCAGCAGCTAGTTGGAAGGGGCCATAGCGTGTCGGGGATCGCCATTTTCTGGACAACCGCCTCAGGGATACTACTACTGGTGGCTGATCCTCAACCACATCACCGTCGGAAATCCCTGATGCCTGGGTCTCCATGTTCAAGTCAGAGTCGATGATCTCCCGCATCTCGGTAACAGCACCCTCAAAAAGTGACGCCGCAGAGCCCCCATGGGTTGAAGTGATGCAACTGGAAACTGGTTCTTCCAGAGGGGGGTGACGCAATGCTGGTCCCCTGCCTCGGAGGTGGCCCAGGTGCTTTCGCATTATACACCCTTGTGTCCATACCTGGTACGGGACTGGCCCTGTCTGTCGCACCACCGCCCCAGGAGCCCTCTTGGTGCTATCCCCGAGATTCCAGATGTGAACCGCATTTCCTGGTTGGAACTGTCTCGTCCATGTTTGTCTATCTGGGACACATATCTGCTGCTCCTAGCTCCATTGAAATTTGCCGCCAATATCCAGGAATGCAAGGCTGAGGTGAGCCCTGAGTCATGGGCCCATTAACAGTTCCACTGGTGCTACACCAGTCGCAGCATGCGGTGTGGTACAATAACAAAATAAAAACCAAGCCAGTCATGTTTCCATGGATCACGTGGTCTCCTTCATCAGACGCCTTTTGAAGGTTTGCACTGCCCACACAGCCAGCCCATTAGAGGAAGAGTGGTACGGGGCTGTGTGGATATGTCAGAACCTGTTGGCCTTTATGAATTGTCCGAACACTTCGCTGGTGAACGGGGGTGCCATTATCTATGTCCAGCACCTCTGGAATACCACGAGTACTAAAGGAGAGCCGGAGCTTCTTGAATGTTGTCCTCGATGTGGTGGATGGCATTCGGCAGACTTTCTGCCACTTGGAATGAGCGACCACTATGAGCAGAAACACGGACTTCTGGAAAGGCCCAGCAAAATCAGGGTATAAACGCACTGATGGCTGGATTGGCGATTGCCACAGATGTAGCGGTGCTGCAGGTCTTGCAGTTTTGCAGCTCCTAGCAGGTGGCACACTGTTGAGCCAGTTGTTATATTTTGCCATCCAGGCCTGGCCACCATACATAGCTACGGGATAGCATCTTCATCTTTGATACCCCCAGGTGACCATTGTGCAGGTCCCATAGAATGAGGTCTCCGACCTGGTGTGAGAACACGACAAGAGCCCCCCACAAAACAATAGCCCCAACAGTTTGGTCATGAAGGCCCGCAGTTCTTCGGGCAACATTCTGGGCTGACAAGACAACGTGGCAGACTTTGCCAATACAAGAGGTTAGATTCTCTGGTCATCAACGCCAAAATTGCGTTCGGTGATCGGCCGGAGAATTCAAGTTTCTGACAAAATCGGGTCAGTGCCTCTTTCGTGATGCTCCGTCCCCTCTAAAGTGGCGTACCCTAGGAGTACGCCGCGTACCATATTGATGGCAATTCTATCACCTTTTCCATAGTGGAGGCTTGTCGAGTAGCTTGCACCTTCTCCTCCACCGGATACAGTTCATTCCGGCGATACCCCAAGTAGATGACCTCCTTGAATGGAACACACACTTCCCCTCTTGAGGCGGACGCCTGACTCGGTTGCACAGATGCTTGCTTTCTGCAGCTCTAGTCACCAAGACATCGTCCAAGTAGACTGTCACATGCGGAAGTCCCCTTAGGATATTCTCCATCACGCGCTGGAAGATTGAGCAGGCCGACAACACTCCAAATGGCAGTGTGTTCATAGAGGCCTCTGGAGATTATTAAAGTCTCTGGTAGTGATTTGGTAAATTGGGCGATGTCTTCACACAGGACAGCTGGAATCACCCAGGCACAGCTTCCCCCAGGATTTATTAGCGAGGAAAGGCTAACCTCACCCAGGATGGTCTAACTGTGTCGGGCTTGGGAATGAGGGAGGGGGAATTATTAGTTGTGCGGCCTAGACAATTTTCAGGAGAACCCACACACGTGCTCCTACACACACACCCTCAAGATCTTTTCATAGTTGTTTTCTTTACCCTGCCATCCACAAGTAATAGTCTTTATTGGAAAGTGGACCAGACACCCACCTCTTGCTGCAAAGGTTGGTCTCACTCGCCACCTTTTTCCAAAGAAAATTTAATAACATTTGCTTGCTGTCTTTTCCTCTCTCTTCCCTCTTCTAATTTATTGTCTTCTGATGAAGATGGGCTAGACTGGTGTTACCACTCAGAGATTGGTTCAGCTCCTAAAATATCTGAGACAAGTCAACCCTGTAAAACTAAAAGTTTTTGCATAACCTATGGCCTGCATGATTCGCTCTCCCCTCTGTGGGGCACGAGGCTGGCTATCAGCTTTGCAATGGTAGTGCCATTTGTTTCCTGTAAACATAGAAAAAGAGAGTTGTATTAAACCACACTCACCAGCCACCTTTGAACCCAATTGGCAGCTGGGAGTAGGGTAAGAAGTTGATTGTTGCATTATATTCTTTGGCAAAAACACTCATGACCAGGTGATTATAAAGTGTGGAAAGTATCATGGAGTTTTTGGAAGATTAACCTCCATTCATTGTAATTCAATATGTGAAACCTTATGTTGTTAGGTTTGGCTTTGAGTTAGTTTTGTCTCACAGCAGAATACTCATTGCTTTGGAATGCTGTTATTGTGCATGTGATCCTGGTTAAATCTTAGGCTACTTTGTTCTGGAAAGTCCCAGGAAAGAAAAGCTGACATTTCCTGAACATCATCTGCAGAAACCGTGACACCGCCTCAACCCAGACTGTCATTAATGGGCAAAGTCCTCCAGTTTGCTAACCAGTTCACCAAGGGGCATGTTAAACTGCAGCTGGATGTGTGTCCTGTAGGTGGCAGTGGTGTCCTCAGTATTAGTGGATGTTGGAGGAATTCAAAAGCTTGGATAACATTCTCTGCCTGACAATGAGTGACTCACACTGAGCTCCGGCTCCTCATTGGCTGTTACTGGAGTTTTAAGTCTGACTGACAGCTGGATGTTGTGCTCGTGTTTCTGTTTTCTCATTGCCTCAGACCACCTCAGACAAACACACCCAGAATAACCAGAATCCTGCATGATCTGCAGCTTGATCCGGGACGGTTGAGTGAAAATGTGGGCGTCTGATGTAGCCTCAGCACAACATTGAACCATTTCAGTAAATAAAAGCAAAATGCTGGGAATCTGAAATAAAAACTGAAAATGCTGGCAGGATCTGTGGAGAGGAGAACAGAGTTATCGTTTCAAATCCATATGACACTTCTAGTTCTGTAGTTCGTTCAGCATTTTCTGCAGAACCATTTTGGACCAGGTCTCAGACTCAAATGCAATCCCCGTCTTTACATAGTGCACAGTGAGACAGACTCAAACACGGTCCTGATCCTGAGGGATCACCATTGATAGGGCCTTCCAAAGAACCCCATCAGTCCTGTGCTGTATTGCTGACAGTGTGCTAATTACGCTGTCCCAGGAGACTGACATTGGTTCCAAGGAGAGAGGAACTTGCTGCTGTCTTTCAGGAACGCCAGCATATCTGTTACCCACCACCCACTCTGCCAGTGCCCTTGTTAGTACCACACAGATAGCTGCATCAGCTTGCCTGACCAAGCTCAGCCAAAAGACTACAATCTGCAGCCAGCCACTCAAGGTACAGAGCTACTGAAGATCACACACTGCGGCCATCTGCAGTATTTCTAATGGAAATCAAACAACCACCGAGGGGCGGCATGGTGGCACAGTAGTTAGCACTGCTGCCTCACAGTGCCAGGGAACCGGGTTCAATTCCAGCCTTGGGTGACTGTGTGGAGTTTGAACTTTCTCCCCGTGTCTATGTGGGTTTCCTCCGGGTGCTCCGGTTTCCTCCCGCAGTCTAAAGATGTGTAGATTAGGTAAATTGGCCATGCTGAATTGCCCGTTAAGTGTCCAGGGATGTGCAGTTTAGGTTACAGGGATAGAGTGGGTTGGACATGGGTAGAGTGCACATTCAAAGGGTTGGTGCAGATTTGATGGGCCAAATGGCCTCCTTCTTCACTGATTCTTTGATTCACAAGCTCCAGTCACTGGGGGAGCACCTCATAGGTACCCAGTGATAGGAAAAGTAGTTATCTGGATATCCATTCAGAACTGGCAAAAGGGTGATTCATAATTATTATTAAATAGTAGATACAGGTGGAACAGGGTTGATGGATAATGTTTGGTATTCATAGTGGAGTACAAGTAAAGCAGTACTTTAAATCTGTGACGTTAGTGAGGCTAGTGGTGGTATGGATTGAGGAACTGTTGGTGTTTTGGGGATGACACACTGGGTCATATGAAATACTTTTGGATTAGTTCCTCACTGAGGTTTGGCAGCCATTGGCACTGATGGGTGATGTTGTTCCTGTTCACCCTCCTCTTTGTGCTGTTCATTGTGACAAAGTTGTGTTGCATACAGAGAATGAAAACAATCTGGATCTCAGCTCAGTGAACTGAAATTACCTCCAGGCAGGAGAAGCATTGCTGTTCTTGTCCATACATTGGATTGGCTGCCAATTATCCGTCATCCAGCTTCTTCACAAATTGAAATCCTGGGATTGATGGTTTCATCAGGCGCACAGCACTAGCCCAGGTATTGGAATAGACCATATTTAACACGGCAGCAGGGTAGCACAAATAGCTAGCACTGTGGCTTCGATTCCCTGCTGGGTCACTGTCTGTGCGGAGTCTGCATGTTCTCCCCGTGTCCGCATGAGTTTCCTCCGGGTGCTCCGGTTTCCTCCCACAGTTCAAAGAAGTGTAGGTTAGGTGGATTGGCCTTGATAAATTAAGGTTAGAAGGGGTTATTGGGTTGCGGGGATAGAGTGGAAATGAAGGCTTAAGTGGGTCAGTGCAGATTCGATGGGCTGAATGGCCTCCTTCTGCACTGTATGTTCTATATTCATATGTAATTGCCCTTTCAGAGCCCAGTTAAGAGTGAACCACAGTGCTTGGGTCTTGGGTCACATGTAGGCCATGAGTGGAGCTCCAACAACACTGAAGAAGTTCGACACCATCCAGGACAAAGCAGCCCACTTGATTGGTACCCCTTCCATAAACATTCAAATCCTCCATAACTGATGAACAGTGGCAGCCGTGTGCACCATCTACAAGATGCACTGCGGTAACTCAACAAGGTTCCTTAGACAAAACCTTCCAAACCCATGACCATTACCATCTAGAAGGACAAGAGCAGCAGATACCTGGAACCCACCACTTGGAGGTTCCAGTCACCACCCTGACTAGGAAATATCTTCACGTGGAGAAGATGTTTCCACTGGTAGGAGAATCTAGAACCCGAGGATTCAATTATGAGGAGGAATTTCTTCAGCCAGAGGGTGGTGAATCTGTGGAAATCATTGTCGCAGAAGATTGTGGAGTCATGTCACTGAGTGCCTTTAAGACAGAGATAGATAGGTTCTTGATTAATAAGCGGATCAGGGGTTATGGGGAGAAGATGGCAAATGAATGGGGATGAGAAACATATCAGCCATGATTGAATGGCAGAGCAGGTTTGAATGGTCTAATTCTGCTCCTATGCCTTATGGTCTTTTGGAGAGAAGTAACAACAGGAATAAAAAATGATGGAAGGAATACTCTCTAGTTGCCTGGATGAGTACAACTCAAACAACGCAACACCATCCAGGGGAAAGCAGCCCACTTGATTGGCACTCCCAACACCACCTTGAGTATTCGCTCCCTCCACAACTGAACAAGAGTGGCAGCAATATAGACCACGTACGGATACACTGCAAAGCTCACTAAGGTTCATTCGACTGCACTTTCCAAACCTGTGTCCTCCACTATCGAGAAGAAAAAGACCAGCAGACACGGCAAATCCCCCTTCAGATCACTCGCCATTTTGATCTGGAACTATATTACCATTCCTTCCTTCGCAGTCACTGTCCTCCCCTAGCAGCAATGTGGATGATACTATAAGGACTGTAGCAGTTTTGGAAGGCAATCCTCCACCAACGTTTCAAGGACAAGTTGGAATTGACAATAATCATTTGCCTTGCCTAGGCCACCCACATCCTGAGAATAAATAAAAGCCCAACTATGCCGGCTCTCCTTTACTCATCCACATTTGATAAAGTGATTGTTTATTCTCTCCCCGATTATTATTTCTAAAAGCTTCCCCAGGATTGATGTTGATCTGACCGGCCTGGAATTGCCCAGTTATCCTTCATTCCTTTGCTAAGCAAGTGTATAACATTCGCAACCCTCTTGTTCTTTGGCACTACCACTGTCTCAGGTCTTTGTAGGATATGGGAAACTGAAGGTGTTGGTGAGCTGCCTTCTTGAACTGCTGCAGAGGTGTAGGTATTCCCACTGTGCTGTTAGGGAGGGTGTTCCAGGATCCTGACCCAGCGACAGTGAAGGAAAAACAATATATTTTCAAGTCAGGGTG
This sequence comes from Scyliorhinus canicula, assembly GCF_902713615.1. Classification (NCBI taxonomy): domain Eukaryota; kingdom Metazoa; phylum Chordata; class Chondrichthyes; order Carcharhiniformes; family Scyliorhinidae; genus Scyliorhinus; species Scyliorhinus canicula. The sequence continues at coordinate 42,932,507 of NC_052158.1, forward strand.
GTGAATGACTTAGAGGTGAACTTCCAGGTGGTGGTGCTCCAAGGTATCTACTGTCCTTGTCCTTCCAGATGATAGTGGTGGTGAGTTTGGAGGCACTTTCTAAAGAACCTTGGTGAGTTTGTAGGATATCAGGCTCTGACAAAGGAGTTTGTTGGACAAAGAGTTCTAATATCCAATTTATAAGATTTGGGATTTTAACTCTCGACTTTGTAGGACATGGGATTCTGACACAGAAAGATGGTGGAATTCTGACTCAAGTCTTTGTAAGAAAAGGGACTGATACAGGAGCTTATCGGATATGTGGTTGTTGCTTTAGAATTCCCTCAATAAACCTCTCAGTCCCGCACATTCTGTCATCCCATTTATCTTTATTTTTGCCTGATTCCACTTCTGCAACATGCATTTAGCCATTTTACTGTCTTAAAGTGGCTTCTATAAATGCAAGTTGTTGTTTTGTGCATTATCATTCCAATTCTGTAACTATGTAACACCTTGGCAGCATCTCCTGTCAGACTGAAAAGTGCAAAAGGCAATGTTTTGTCCTCAGTGCCTGGCTGGCAATCTGGTGGAGTGAAATCACTGCCAGTGTGAGGAGCTGTCTGGTTTTCACTCCCTTAATTCCAACAGAATGAGATTCAGGTCAGAACTATAAAGGGTTCATCTGCTAGATTACCACCTAGACAGTGAAGATGAAAACCTTCCTCCTAGTTTCTTCAGTCCTTCCTCAGATCTCAGAGCTATGGCCCAGGGGATTCAATATCATGGATCTATTCTGCACTTTCACCAGTGACTGAATAACTACTTGTGTCTCTGTGGACAGTCTGTAATACTCAAACTCTGATCAGGTGTCTGTATAGTTTACTCACAACTTTCTCCAATTGAGATTCAACTGTTTTTGTTGTGTGGTTCAACTATCTATTTGCTTGGTTGATTACTGCACTTCATTGTTGAACATATTCATCATTCAGTTCTCTGAGGCTTTTGACTATTTTGCCCTTTGGCCATTCACTGTCTATATGAAATGTAATGGCTCAGGGTGATTGTTTTAAGACCTTAAGACATAGGAGCAGAATTAGGCCACTCCGCCATCAATCATGGCTGATATGTTTCTCATCCCCATTCTCCTGCCTTCTCCCCATAACCCCTGATCCCCTTAGTAATCAAGAACCTATCTATCTCTGTCTTAAAGACACTCAGTGAATTGGCCGCCACAGCCTTCTGCAGCAAAGCGTTCCACAGATTCATCACCCTCTGGCTGAAGAAATTCCTCCTCATCTCTGTTTTAAAGGATCGTCCCTTTAGTCTGAGATGGTGTCCTCTGGTTCTAGTTTTTCCTACAAGTGGAAACATCCTCTCCACGTCCTCTCTATCCAGGCCTCACAGTATTCTGTAAGTTTCAATAAGATGTCCCTTCATCCTTCTGAACTCCACCGAGTACAGACCCAAAGTCCTCAACCGTTCCTCATATGGCAAGCTCTTCATTCCAGGGATCATTTTTGTGAACTTCCTCTGGACCCTTTCCAAGGCCAGCACATCCTTCCTTAGATACAGGGCCCAAAACTGCTCACAATACTCCAAATGGGGTTCAATATACCTTTGGAAGATACCGCAGGAAGACTAAGGGTAACAACATCAATGTGGGCTTTTTCTGCAACTTCCTCTCACATGATATGGAGATGCCGGCATTGGACTGGGGTGAGCACAGTAAGAAGTCTTACAACACAAGGTTAAAGTCCAACAGGTTTGTTTCAAACACGAGCTTTCGGAGCACTGCTCCTGAGCATTCACCTGAGGAAGGAGCAGTGCTCCGAAAGCTCGTGTTTGAAACAAACCTGTTGGACTTTAACCTGGTGTTGTAAGACTTCTTACTGTCCTCTCACATGGTCATTGGACCCATAACACCAGGTGTGTTTGGATCCAAATTTACAACTCAAAGCCCCAGCTCCACCCATTCTCGCATCAATGGGTAGTGTGGCGTCTGTGAGGCCTTCAGTCCAGTTTTAAATGTTGTAGAGGGGGGATGGCATGGTGGCGCAGAGGGTAGCACTGCTGCCTCAAGGTGCTGAGGACCCGGGTTTGATCCCGGCCCCGGGTCACTGTCTGTGTGGAGTTTGCATATTCTTCCCGTATTTGCGTGGGTTTCACCCTCACAACCCAAAGATGTGCAGGTTAGGTGGATTGGCCACGCTAAATTGCCTGTTAATTGGAATTTTCTTTTGAAAAAATGTTGACGAGACCCATAACAGGGGCAACCACACCTGCAGGTTGTCTGTCCCACCAAACCCTTCTGGGACAGAGCCTTGCTGTGGCTTCAATGCTGAAAGTCAATTTCATTCCCTTTCTGTGACCAGCTTCTAGTTTCACAGCTCAAGTCTGTTTCAAATGAGGAATTAATCTTGTTAGTTGTGAGAACACTTCACACTCATCAACTTTCGAATTCCCCCTCGAGGGCACACATGCCATACCTCAGAGGATAATTAGTGCACTGCATGTCCAGCAACCTCTGAAGCCTGAACAGTTTGCCTGAACTCCAGGAGTGTCAGTACCATAGAGGCAGCTGCCAACAATCAAATACTAATGAGCAGGACTTCAGCACAGTGGATCTTCTCACGACAAAGGGTAAATGTGTGGATCAGGGGAAGGTACCTGAGCACAGCCTCCCTAATGTTCGCAGCAGAGGTCTGAGGTCTGGGGCCAAGGAACCTTAATGTGGCCGGGAGTGAGTGTGCAGAGAAGGTTTTCCAGCACAACTGGCTCACTCGATGGCACTCTGAGGGAGGGGGGAGAGGGGAGAGAGAGGGGGGAAGAGGGGGAGAGAGAGGGGGGAGAGGGGAGAGAGAGGGGGGAGAGGGGAGAGAGAGGGGGGAGAGGGGAGAGGAGAGGGGGAGAGGGGAGAGAGAGGGGGGAGAGGGGAGAGAGAGGGGGGAGAGGGGAGAGAGAGGGGGGAGAGGGGAGAGAGAGGGGGGAGAGAGGGGGGAGAGAGGGGGGAGAGAGAGGGGGGAGGGGGGAGGGGGGGGGAGAGAGAGGGGGAGGGGGGAGGGGGGGGAGAGAGAGGGGGGGGAGAGAGAGGGGGGAGGGGGGAGGGGGGGGGAGAGAGAGGGGGGAGGGGGGAGGGGGGGGGAGAGAGAGGGGGGAGGGGGGAGGGGGAGAGAGAGGGGGGAGGGGGGGGAGAGGAGGGGGGAGAGGGGGGAGATTTGAGGGTCCCAGATGGAAGCCCTAAATGTTTGTTGGTCTCTCCTTCCAGAAACCAAATGATTGTTAATTTGGATACTGCAGAAACTTCCCCCGTATTGCTGGTGGCAGCCAAGTCGGGCAGATGCCGGAGATGGCAGCAACAACGATGCAGGCAGTGTGGCACCTGTGTCATGCCCTCGCGGACTTGACACCCGGTGGTGGAGGAGGATACCTGTTGGTCATGAAGGTCTTATGCCACTGGGTCATTCCAGGGCTTGAGCTGGACCAGGTCCGCCAAGATGTCTGGGCTGCAGGATTTGCTGCAATTGCCAGGATGCCATAGGTCCAGGGGCTGATCGATGGCACGCATGTTGCCTTGCACGGAGTGGGGCATCAGGGAGTAGTAGCAGGAAGGGGTTCCACTACCTGAATGTTCAGGTTGTGTGCAACCACCGCCTCAGGATTATGCACATGTGTGGCCGTTACCCAAGGAATGTGCATGGCAGCTACATCCTGGGGTACATGGAGATCCCCGGTGTCTTCCAGAACCACCCCAGGATGACGGGTTGGCTCTTGGGGGACAAGGAATACCCGTTGAGGTCATGGCTGATGATGCTTGCTGGTGTGGAGGCCTGAGACCGAGGAGGCGACCCGTTATGATGAAGCCCATATTGCCACCCATGCTGTCATTGGGCGGTGCATCAGACTTCAGGAAATGCGGTTTCAATGCTTGGACCGCTCTGCAGTAGACCCCTCAGAGGGTCTCCTGCTTTGTGGTGGTCTGCTGTGCTCTCCACTACCTGTCACAGCAGCAGGGCGACATGCTGGAAGAGGAGGAGGAGGGACATGCAATCTCATCTGAGGAGGAGGAGATGAACCGAGGAGGCTGGAGGACATGCTTGAGGAGGAGCCTGAGGATGGAGGACAGCTGGCAGCAAGGGCCTGACATGACAGGAGGACCAGGGAGGCCCTCATCGTCTCCAGATTCCCCAAAGACGAGTCTGGGTCCATCAGCTTAACCCTCCCAATTTCCTTCCCTCCTCTCCATTTCCATCCTTTTTCCCCCAATCCCTCTTCCCCAATCCATCCCCCATTTACTTCCTCCCCCAATCCCCCTCCCCTTCAATCCCTCCCTCCCCCATTTCCCTCCCTCCACCCTAATCCCCTCTTCCCCCCAATCTCCTCCTCCTCCCCATTCCCCATCCCCACCATCACACCATTCCTCTCCAACTACCCTGTTCCACCCTCCAGGGTGATGGGGTAGGAGAGTGATGATAACTCAGTGCGAGGAAAGCTCTGGTGCTCCTCACTTCCTGCAAAAGGCTGACTCTTGTATTTCTGCTGACAGCACACTCACACCCATCCTCTGCATGGATTCTGCATTGGGGGCTTTTGATCTTGGACCACTGTGCCCAGGGGGCAGGTGGAGGAGGGAGCGGAGGGCAACAGGGTGCAGGGGTGAAGACAGGCCTGCTGTGAAGATTAATGTGACGGAAGCTTCACATATATGTTATTAAATGTTCTGATATTGAACATCTGACATTTCCATTCCCCCCCAGCTACAGATTGTGACCCCTTCCCCGCCACTCTTACGTGGTCTACTGTGATGTCCAGTTATGCCACCAGGATGCACTTCAGAGGCGGGCAGCCTGCTGCTGTCCACGTCCTGCGCACTCTGATGGACCTTAGCCAACTTACCAGTGTCCCAGAAGTCTCCGTGTTACCCTACTCTGCCCTCTGCCCTTGAGATGCGCCGGTGTCAGGAGGGGGAATTCGGAAGAACTGGAGTCCGCCGTTGTCTCCTTGGTGACAGGCCCCGGGTACGCCTCCAGCATTTCCTCCTCCCGGACAGTGCCTGTAGGCCCCTAGAGTCTCCTTGGAATGGAGGGACAGCTGGAGTGAGCTCCAGAGGCCTCTGAATCATCTGGCTCTGCCAATCCTGGAGACTCCCCATTGTCTGTGGACTTCCTTAGCGATGATCATAATATCGCCAACATTGCTGTCAGGAAACATCCCACCAAACATGCCCAAAATTATACTTTGAAAATTGTCTGTTAAATCGCACCCTGTATTCGCATTTCCAAAACAAATTTGATAAGGGAACCACAGAAATGTTATTGCACAAGGTAGGAGGTCTTGGTGTTTGGGATGATGCATTAGCATGGATAAACGATTGGCTAATTCACAGAAACCAAAGAGTCAGGATAAAGGGATCATTTTCAGGTTGGCAAACTAATGGGTGGAGTGCTGCAAGGATACTGGGACACCAACTATCACCTATGTAATTGACTTGGATGGAAGGACCAGCTGCATTGTAGCCACATTTACTGATGATATAAAGGTAGATAGGAAAGCAAGTCGTGAGGCAGGTACAAAGGCAGATAGGTCACATGAGTGGCAAAAGTTTGGAAGATGGATTATACCATTGGAAAATGTGGGGTTATCGACTTTGTCAGGAAGAATAGAAAACAGATCAAAGCAAATTACTGTGGATGCTGGAATCTGAAACAGGAAATCCTGGAAAATCTCAGCAGGTCAGATAGCATCTGTGGAGACGGGAGCTAACGTTTCAAGTCTGGATGACTCTTTGTCAAAGATCGAGAGAACTGGAAATAGGGTCAACTTTATGCTGCTGTAGGGGGGTTGTGGCAGTGGAGCTGGATAGGGGGCCAGCAATCGGCAAAGATTTTGTGGGCAAAAAAACAAAGGGCTCGATTCAACAAAATGTGAACAAAGTCCCATAGCGAGCGTGTTCAGCCACATGTTTCACGGCGTTTACAGTGCCGAGAAACATATGGCTATACAACACGACTCACATTATATACGGGGCCTCAGTCGGGAACATGTGGCGAGGCTGCACACAGCCCCATTTTGTGCACTGGGGAGCTCTGCTGACCTGAACTCCCCAGTGTAGCAAGGGATCGGGACACCATTTTCAAATGGTGTCCCGATCTCCAACCTCCCCCAGCCCAGACACACTATGGGAGGGTTCTCACGTGGCACTGCGAGGGTGCTCAGGTGGCACCAACAGTGTTAGGCACCAACCTGCCCAAAAGGGGGCTGGGGGCATCCGATCCCCTGGGAGAGCCCCACAAGTGCCGTTCAATCTGGTCCCTGTTTATAGGGCCCAGTGCCGAACGCCGCTCTCCCGAGATCTCTGAGGCGAAGGGGATGAATCCCAAAGCCTTAGGTACCTTGGGAATCTGCATTTTGAATGAGACTTACTGTCTCACTCTAAAATAATAATAAATAATAATCTTTCTTGGTGTCAGTAGGCTTACATTAACACCGCAATTAAGTTACTGTGAAAATCCCCTAGTTGCCACATTCCAGCGCCTGTTGAGGTACACTGAGGGAGAATTCAGAACGTCCAATTCACCTGACAAGCACGTCTTTCGGAACTTGTGGGAGGAAACCGGAGCATCCGGAGGAAACCCATGCAGACAGGGGGGACATTTTCCTGCTCTATCAAAAATTATTGGCATGGAACCATTTCTATCCACCCAGCTGTGGAAGCAGTTAGGGCCTCAGTTTAGTAACTCATCTTCAGTATAACACCCCTGACAGTGTAGCACTGCCTCAATGAGTTGTAGCTTGCCACTGTCCAGACAATCATCCTGGGGCTGCACTGTTCTAAATCTTACTTTACTCAAAGATCCCCCAAAAATTGTTTGATTGAAGCTTCCCGTTCATAAAGGATCCCAAATTCCTCTCAGGCCTGTCAGATTCCCATGTTTCCATCTCGCGACTCCACCAATAACAATCACAAGTAACAATTTAAGGAAGCAACTAAAACTGAGAAGTGAGATCTCTTCTGAGCTACCAAAGGTGATGGATATTCTGGCTAAAGTATGTCTTAATTCCTTTATTGTGGGTGTGATTTACAGTCCTTCCCTACTGGAAAACCCCCTAATGCAAGAACTGAAATGTGATTGACATTTTCACAGGACGTTCTGCCTGTCCAAGCAGTGATACAGTCCAGGGACAGAGTTCCACTGGGTACAGCTCTATCTGTTTCCTCAGCAACTCACTGAGGAACATAATAAACTGCAGATAGATGTGTCTCCAGTAGATTGTGCCAGGTACGTCATACTGTTCGCAGCTTCTGAAAACCTCAAGAGCTTTCTGAACTTGACAATATGTGATGCATCTGATGTGACAAAAGGTGCAGGTGATGAAGCCTCACACAAGGGACAACTGTGGTACTTTGCAAGACAAAAACACATTCCCCATCAACACACAGTGAGTCGCCATAGTCCCAGATGACCATAGGCTGCTTACCCCTTTGTGGAGGAGAGCTGACTGGTGGTGACTTAACCTGTGGATCACCATATCTCAGGCAAGGGACAAGGTTGGATTGGATTGGATTTGTTTATTGTCACGTGTACCGAGGTACATTGAAAAGTATTTTTCTGCAAGCAGCTCAACAGATCATTCAGTACATGGGAAGAAAAGGGAATTGAACAGAATTCAAGAAAATACATGAGAATACATAATAGGGCAACACAAGATATACAATGTAACTACATAAGCATTGGCATCGGATGAAGCAGACAGGGTGTAGTGTTAATGAGGACAGTCCATAAAAGGGTAATTTAGGAGTCTGGTGACAGTGGGGAAGAAGCTGTTTTTGAGTCTGTTCGTCCGTGTTCTCAGACTTCTGAATCTCCTGCCCGATGGAAGAAGTTGGAAAAGTGAGGAAGCCGGGTGGGAGGGATCCTTGATTGAGAAGGCTCATGAATATCCTTAGCTGGTACAGGAATATGAACTCACATTGTTAACTTCATTCTGCATCACAAATCAGCTGTCAAGCCAACTGAGCTAAACCAACACACAGTGTACAGCAAGACACAAACACATTCCCTATCCATACACAGTGAGACACAAACACAACCCCCATCGACACACAGTACACAGTGAGACACAAACACAATCCCCATCCTCACAGTGAGACACAAACACAACCCCCATCGACACATAGTACACAGTGAGACACAAACACAATCCCCTTCAACTCACAGTGAGACACAAACACAATCCCACATCCACACACAGTACACAGTGAGACACAGACACAATCCCCATCCACACACAGTACACAGTGAGACACAGACACAATCCCCATCGACACACAGTACACAGTGAGACACAAACACAATCCCCTTCAACTCACAGTGAGATGCAAACACATTCCCCATCCACACACATTGAGACACAAACATACTCCCGATCCACACACAGTGAGATGGAAACACATTCCCCATCCACACACAATGAGACACAAACACATTCCCGATCCACACACAGTGAGACACAAATACAATTCCCGATCCACACACAGTGAAACACAAACACATCCCCCATCCACACACAGTGAGACACAAATACAATTCCGATCCACACACAGTGAGATGTAAACACTTTCCCCATCCACACACAGTGAGATGTAAACACTTTCCCCATCCACACACAGTGAGATGTAAACACTTTCCCCATCCACACAGTGAGACACAAATACAATTCCGGTCCACACACAGTGAGACACAAACACAATCCCCAGCTGCGCACAGTGCTCAGTTAGACACAAACACAATCCTCATCCAGACACACTGAGAAACAAACACAATATCCAGCCATACACAGTGCACAGTGAGACACAAACACAATCCCCATCTACACACAGTGCACAATAATACACAAATACAAGCCAGACCATCTTTCAGAGCAGTTAACAGAATCCATAGAATCTCCGCAGTGCAAATTGAGACACTCGGCCCAACAAGCATCACCCCTCTGAAAGAGCACTTCCCCTCCCTATCCCGCCAAACCTACACATTGACCGTGGTCAATTCATCTAATCTGCACATCTTAGGACACTAAGGGGCAATAATCATGGCCAATCCACCTAACCTGCACATCTTTGGACACTAAGGGGCAATAATCATGGCCAATCCACCTAACCTGCACATCTTTGGACACTAAGGGGCAATAATCATGGCCAATCCACCTAACCTGCACATCTTTGGACACTAAGGAGCAATTTCATGGCCAATCCACTTCACCTGCACATCTTTGGACTGTGGGGGGAGATCGGAGTACGCGGCGGAAACGATACAGACACAGAAATAAAGTGCAAACTCCACATAGACAGTGACCCGAGGTCGGAATTGAACCCGTGTCTCTAGCTCTGTGAGCCAGCAGTTCTAACCACTGTGCCGCAAAGTGATTTAGTTGCAATGAGCACTACATAAACAGTTTTTCACATTCTTGTGTTCCTTTTCTATCCTTTCTGTTTTCCTGCATAAATCTCTGAACCCTATTCTAGCTGGTGTTTACCTCCAGTTTTGTATAACACAGTCACTGACTATGAATGTAACTGTAGACTTTAGTCGGGTTTAGCTGTGCTCCTGCCTGCAATATCACTCATGTCAGCAAACTAACTGTCTATAGAATATTCCATGGAAATCCCCGTTCCGAACCCTATAGCATTTCCTGGTTATATTTGAGTCTCTTTCCTCATACTTCAAATTCACTGCACCCGGCAGCTTCTCGAGCCAAGAAGTAGCATTCATTAAACTCTTGACTTAAAAATAAATCATGTTAATTATTTCCTCTAAATACTGCACTGGAAAGCACGGTGGATTCCATTTTATCTCCTCTTTAGGAAAGATCCCAGGCACTCAAGGCAATTTTTATAACAGGATTATTTACAAAACACACAAAATTAGTCATGTACAAACAATATAGGTGAGACATTTAACTTGAATTTACTACAGGAGAGGCCAGGAGACCATTTATAATTAATCAAGCAAATCATTCAGCCTCCTCATAAATCTTCTTCTGATCTTGAACCACTCTTTAAAATAAACTTGGGTTCTACACAAGGTGACTGGAAACTGTCAACACAACATGTCCTGGCGAACATACTGATGATTTCCTTTTCAGATAGTGGACAGGCCATCAGATATCAAACAATAAAATAGTGTCAAGCTTCTTGAGTCTGGTTGGTGATGCACCATCCAGGCGAGTGAAAGTATTCCATGACACTCATTACTGCCTTGCACAGAATGAAGAGGCTTTTGAGAGCTAAGGGTTGACCCTTCTCTCTGCACAGTACCTCACATCTGACCGACAGCATTTATCGGGCTGACCCAGTTCATTTCCTTGTCAGTGATGCTCTCGGGGTGTTTCTGGCAATGATTCAGTGATAATCATGCAGTTAAATGTCAAGGTATAGTGGGTAGCCTCTCTCTTGTTGGAGTTGTCATTGCTTGATACCTGTGGGTTATGGATATTGCCTGCCACTTCTAAGCCTGATTATTGTCCATGTCTTGCTGCATGCATGCATATGCTGCTTCAGTACCCAAGGAGTTGCAACGGAAAGGACAACTGTGTACTCATTAGTGAACATCCCTACTTCTGATCCGGTGATTGAAGAAAATTCATCGATGAAGCAGTCCAGTATATAGTCCAGTATCGCTGGGTCTAGAATGCTCCCCTAAGGAAGCCTTGCAGTGATGTCCTGAGGCTAAGGCGGTTGACAGACTTTTTTTAGACAACACTATTGAAGGTTACAAAACAGGGCAGGTAGATGTTGTTAGGATGCACATCTATGACAAAGCAGCCACTTGATTGGCACCCCATACATAAAAACATTCACTCCCTCCACCACTGACGCACAGTAGCAGCAGTGTGTGCCATCTAAAATGCACTGCAGGAACTCATCAAGGCCTCTTAGACAGCACCTTCCAAACCCACGAAGGACAAGAACGGCAGACACATGGTAACACCACCAACTGAAGGTTCTCCTCCAAGTCACTCACCACCCTGACTTAGAAATATATAGCCGTTCCTTCATTGTCACTGCGTCAAAATCCTTGAACTCCCTCCCTAACAGCACTGTGGGTGTACTTATACCAAAAGGACAGCAGCGGTTCAAGAAAGCAGCTCTGCCTTCACCAGGGCATTGAGGGTTGGACAATAAATGCTGGCCTCGCCAGTAATGCCCACATCCTGCAAATGAATTTTTAAAAATAATAGAATATGCAACAGGTTTGAGTGACCGAATGGCCCAATCCTGACCTTTTATTCCATCTTACGCTCCAGCAACAATACCAAACTTCCATTCAACATTGGAGTGTTTTCCCCTGTTCTCCGTGGGCATCAGATATCCTAAGGCTATCTTAGTGCTGTAAGGAGCCACACTCATTTGATTACTGCCTTGATATCATGGATATGCCAAAATTGTGGCCAATCATACTTTCCAAGATGCCCCAGATGTAACTTGTAAGACCAGCAAGAAAGGACAACACAGTCATCGACCAGACAAGCTGAAGCATAACTGTGGAAGCATCTACAAAACCCATCCACTGAGCCTCAGCACCCAGGAAGCATCAGTGGATGAAGGACAAACACATTTAATTTTCTCACAATCCTGAGCTGAGAAATGAAGGAGTTTGCTCAACTGTATTGACATTGACATCAATGGTCAACAAGCACGATCACATCAAACTTTGGAGATTTCAGAAAAGAATCCTCTGAAAATGTTTGCAGCTTGTTTTGAATTACTTTTATCGGATGTGCTCTCAGCTCCAGTGTGTGGACTATAGCAGTGAACAAAGCTGTACTTACAAATGCAGAGAAGCAAGTAGCAGGACGGAAGAGGAAAAAGACAAATCTGGGAATAAGTGCAGTCCATGCTACATATGGTCCAAGACTAGGGTTCAACTTGATCAATTCCATGAGGAATCTAGACCATGCTTTGTGTGGGTGGGAAATTGGTGTATTCTGGATCTGTAATAGAACATAGAATATACAGTGCAGAAGGAGGCCATTCGACCCATCGAGTCTGCACCGTCCCACTTAAGCCCTCACTTCCACTCTATCCCCATAACTCAATAACCCCTCCTAACCTTTTTGGTCACTAAGGGCAATTTATCATGGTCAATCCACCTAACCTGCACGTCTTTGGACTGTGGGAGGAAACCGGAGCACCTGGAGGAAACCCACGCAGACACAGGGAGACCGTGCAGACTCCGCACAGTGACCCAATGGGGAATCGAACCTGGGACCCTGGTGCTGTGAAGCCACAGTGCTATCCACTTGAGCTACCGTGCTGCCCAAAATGGTAATATACCATCTCTATTGTTTCTTTGACTTGGGGGGACACAGTTTGAGGTCATGAAGTATTAAAGTCCGAAAGGGACAAATGGAAATTGCACAAGATTTGTTTTGCAAAGAGAGTAAAATCAAACAGTTCGGTAGCACCAGCAAAGTTCAAGTTGGCTGAGCCCTACAGGATATAGGTGCTGGACTGGGTCTTCAGCAGGTGGTGAGGAAATCAACAAAATCTACCCGGCACCGGTCGGGGGCCATTGAAAGAGGCCCCTGCAGTGATTCTCCGCTGTCAACTGACAAGTTCCCACCGGCATGGTTCTGGTATGGTTCCACCCTGGGGGAACTCGGCATCGCTGCTGTGGTGGGCGTCCTGCTGGGGTGCGGAGGGAGTCAGTCTCCGAGGGGAGGGGGGGGCCTCCATTATGGCCAGGATCGCGATCGTGGGCCACTGGTCGGCGGGCGAGCGTGATCTGGTGGGGGGGAGCTATGTCTTCGGTGCCGGCCCGCTGTGTGGGTCCGCCATGTTGCGCGGGCCTGGCATTGCAGCCGGCCACCGTACGCATGTGCGGACCCGCGGCCGGCAGTGCAGGGCCTCGTATCGGCAGCCGGAGCTGCATGGAGCACTCCGGCACCATGCTGGCCCCCTGTGGGCCACGGAATCACTGGGCCAAAAGGCCCGTTAACGCTGGCGTGAAACATTCCGGTGTTTACGCCGGCATCAGCACTTAGCCGCTGTTTTGAAGAATCCCGGCCAAGCTCTGCAGTCCTTCAACATCCTGTTGTAAATGGGATGGACAATGAAACAAGTCACTGGAGGAGGAAATTCCACAAATATCCCCATCCTCAATGACGGAGGAGACCGGTACATCAGCCCAAAAGATAAGGCTGAAGCATTCGCAATAATCTTCAGCCAGAGGTGTCGAATGGATGATCAATTTCATCTCCTCTGAAGGCCTCCATCATCACAGATGTCATTCTTCAGCCAATTTGCTTCACATCACGTAATATCAGAAATATTTTAAGGCAATGGACACTGCAAAGGCTATGGGCCTTGACAATATTCCAGCAATAATGCGGAATACCTTTGCTCCAGAACTTGCCCTACCCTTACCTAAGCTATACCTAAGCAATTACAACCCTGGAAACTACCCTGAAATACGGAAATGTGCTCAGGTAAGTCCTGTCTATAAAATGCAGGCCACATCAGCCAACTCTTAATCATTAAGAAAGTGGAAGGAGTCATCAACAGAGCTATCAAGCAGCACCTACTCAGCAAGAACCTGCTCACAGACGCTCTGTTTGAGTTCCGCTAGGGTCATTCAGCTCCTGATCTCATTACAGCCTTGGTTCAAACATGGACAAAAGACCTGGGGCGAAATTCTCCGACCGGCTGGCGTGAATCGAATCCTTCCCCCACCGTTCTCCTGAAGTCTCGGCACCAGAGATTTAGTGGGAGCGGGAATCCCGACGCGCCTGTCGGCGGGCCCCCCTCGGCGATTCTCCGGCCCACAATGGGCCGAAATCCCGCTGCTGTCATGCCGGCGGGAATCAAACCACCTACCTTACCGGCGGGACCAGGTGGCGTGAGCGGGCTCCAGGGTCCTGGGGGGTGGGGGGGGGGGGGGCGCGGGCCGATCTGGGGTGCCCCCATGGTGGCATGGCCCGTGATCAGGGCCCACCAATTGACGGGTCGGGCCTGTGCCGTGGGGGCACTCTTTTCCTTCCACGTTCGCCATAGTCTTCACGATGGCCAATGCGGAAGTGACCCCCTCCCCTGCGCATGCGCGGGGATGACGTCAGCAGCCGCTGACGCTCCGGCGCATGTGCAGACTTCCGCCGGCCGGCGAAGTCCCTTTGGCCCCGACTGGCGTGGCACCAAAGGCCTTTCCCGCTGCTCGGCGGGGCGCCAACCACTCCGGCGCGGGCCTAGCCCCTCAAGGTTAGGGCTTGGCCCCTAAAGGTGCGGAGAAATCTGCACCTTTGGGGCGGCCCAACGCCGGAGTGGTTCACGCCACTCCATCCCGCCTGGACCCCCCACCCCACCAGGTAGGGGAGAATCCCGGCCCTGAATTCCAAAGGTGGAGTGAGAGTGACTGCCCTTGACATCAAGGCAGCATTTGACCAATTATAGCATTAAGGAGCCCTAGCTAAACTGGAGTCAATGAGAATCAGGGGGGAAACTCTCTGCTGGTTGGAGTCTTACCTGGCACAAAGAAAGATAGTTGTGGTTGTTGGAGGTCAGTCATCTCAGCTCCAGGACATCACTGCAGGAGTTCCTCAGGGTAGTGTCCTAGGCCCAACCATCATCAACTGCTTCATCAAGACCTTCCCTCAATCATACGATCCAAAGGTGTGCAGGTTAGGTGGATTGGCCATGCTAAATTGCCCTTTTGTATCCAAAGGTTAGGTGAGGTTACTGGGTTATGGTGATAGGGTGGAGGCCTGTGCTTAATTAGGGTGCTCTTTCAAGGGCCGGTGTAGACTCAATGGGCCGAATGGCCTCCTTCTGCATTGTAAATTCTATGATTCTATAAGGTCAGATTTGGGGGTGTTCATGGGTGTTCAGCACCATTTGTAACTCCTCTGACACCATGTCCAAATGCAGCAAGACCTGGATAATAGCTAGGCTTGTGCTGTCTAAGTAGTAAGTAACATTCATGCCGCACAAATGACAGTCAGTGACCATCTCCAAGAGAGAATCTATCACTCCTAGACATTTACTGGCATTAGCATTGCTGAATCCCCCACTATCAACATTCAGGGGGGCTTACCATTGACCAGAAACTGAATTGGACTCGTCATATAAATACTGTGGCTATAAAAGCAGATCAGCATACCACACGATACGACAGCCGTTAAAAACGACAGCTCACCACCACTTCTCAAGGCCAATTAGGGATGGGCAAGGAAAACTGGCACCGGCAGTAATGCGCCCCATCCTGTGAACTAATAATTTGAAACAAATACCATGTTGCGATTGTGCTACCAGCTCTAGTCAATGCAAGGAGAGATTTGCATGCAGTCCCTGGATTCTATGCATTTACAGGTGGGATACTGTTACTGAGGTCTGGCACTACATACACATAAATGTAGCGTAAGCACTTCCTGTTCCAGTAAGTGTTTGGTTGTGGTCAGGCACCTCTCCTTATCACTGTAATCCCCTCAAGCCTTACAAGCCTCAGAGATATCTATGCTCCTCTAATTCTGGCCTCTTTAGTATTCCTGACATTAGCCGCTCCACCATTTGGTGGTCCTGCATTCAGCTGCCTCGACTTGAGCTCCGGATTTCCCTCGCAAAATCTCTGTTTCTCTATCCCCCTTTCCTCTTTTAAAAGGCTCCTTGATACCAAACCTTTGGCCAACTGCCTTGATATCTCCTTACATGATTTGAGGGTTATTTTCTGTTTTGTAATGCTCTTGTGAAGCACTTTAGAATGTTTCAGTATGTACGAGATGCTATATCAATACAAATTGCTATCGTTGTTGTTGCCCAATAGGCCTTTTGCCTTTATTTGTACTTGTATTGGAAGCCCACACATGCACCTAACACAGCCTTTAGAAACAGGACGAGAACCTGTAACGCCAGAGTCGAAGGCCCCACCTGAGACACTTGAGAGCCATTCAGTACCAGCCAAGAATGAACTGCTCCCTTGAGCCATTATTGTGCTGTACGCAAACCATAACTGGCAATGAGATACAGGAGTTGGGCAGTGCCACACAGCCGTAATGATGCCCATTGCCGTGCTGCCTGTGTGGAGTCTGCACGTTCTCCCCGTGTCTGCATGGGTTTCCTCCGGTGCTCCGGTTGCCTCCCACAGTCCAAAGATGTGCAGGTTGTGTAGATTGGCTACGCTAAATTGCCCCTTAGTGTCCAAAAGGTTAGGTGGGGTTACTGGGTTAAGAGGATGGGGTGGAGGAGGTGTGTGCTTGAGTGGGGTGCTCTTTCCAAGGGACGGTGCAGACTCGATGGGCAAAATGGCCTCCTTCTGCACTGTAAATTCTGTGAAAAAAGCACAGTGGTTGTATCAGTCAAGGTTTTGTGCCCATTGAATGTAGGGCCAGGTGTTTTTGAATAACCAGCCCTATGAATTGTCCGGATGTTTCCCAGAATGGAAATAGGTTTACAATTGAGTTGAATTAACTGACAGGGTAATTTGGTGGAAACAGGCCAAACTAAAAATAGCAGGTGGGAATTACTTTCCTCTGTGCCCATTTCACATCTGATCACGCTGAAACAGGATTAGCTGCTTATTAATAATTGTTCATCATTTCCATAATGATATGACATCTTTACATCAGTCTAATAGATTGATCTTGGAGAGCTCGTGGAATTCATTGGGACCATAGTATTGGTGATGTTTCTGTTGCTAATCTACAGGATAAGACATGCAGTGAGGGTGATGCTGTCTGGAAATTGAGTCACTGATGCGGATATTTATCTGATGACTAAGAAGTTTCAGTTTTAAAACATTCAGATCCTGTGGATTAACCTTTACCACAAAACTGAATTGATGAAGGAACTTGGTAATATTTGGTTTCTGACTTGGATTATCATAGGATAATGGACTGTGATATGGACTTGTTAGAATATTGTACCATGATCAAAGAATCATAGAATTATACAGCACAAAAAAAGCCATTCGGCTGATTTAGTCTGCACCAGCTCATTTGAAAAGCAATCCAGTTAGTACCACTCCCATACTCTTTTCTCTATTTTGACTATTCATCCAATTATCTACTGAAGACGACCATAGAATTGGTGCGGCACGGTGCCACAGTGGTTAGCACTGCTGCCTCACAGCACCAGGGACCCGGCTTTGATTCCGGCCTTGGGTAACTGCCTGTGTGGAGTTTGCACGTTCTCCAGGGGTTGGTTTAGCACAGGGTTAAAGAGCTGGCTTTTAAAGCAGACCAAGGCAGGCCAGCAGCACGGTTCAATTCCCGTACCAGCCTCCCCGAACAGGCGCTGAAACGTGGCGACTAGGGGCTTTTCATAATGTTGCCAATCGGCACCAGAGTTACCAATAATGTTGCCAATTAATAATGATGCTCTTTCGAGTCGCCAGGTATCAAATGATCCCACCACAAGGCTTTACCGGATATCGATCAAAGGACCACACAACCAGTTAGTCAGTTCAAGTTCAAAGATGGTTTATTTACACACAAGGATTACTTCGACATACAAAACACTACAAGCTAAACTACACTGATCAACTACAATAACCTATACTTAACTTCAGAGCAACTGGCTCTATGCAGATGGAAAAGGCCTTTTTCATGATCTTGCGTGGCTGGGTGGAAGAAGCGGCTCTATTTCTGCTGGGCTCATCCATCTGGTAGTGATCGTTGGTCTTGAACTTGTCTGTCTGGTCGTTATGCTGCACTTGGGTTGGCATAGGCCGGATCTAAGGGAGACCGAGCACATGGTTGTGTCTCTTCTTATTCCTCTGTGATTTTGTGCTATTTGGGGCGGTCCTTAACATGGACCCAATAATTCGACAGGCTTCGAACACTGCCTTCGATTTTGGCCAATAAATGGGCGGGTGCCTTGATGGCTGGGCGTGTCCTTAGCGGTCATTGACCTTGGCTGTTTGGGCTCCCTGAGTAAAGGGAGTGGCGCTGATTAGTCTGTATCTGTATCGGTTACCTGAGTACAGTTCTTTTGTTCTGGGGAAATGGGCCATCACAAAGAACAAAGAACAAAGAAAAGAACAGGCCCTACTGTCCTCCAAGCCTGTGCAGACCATGCTGCCCGTCTGAACTAAAATCTTCCACACTTCCTGGGTCCGTATACCTCTATTCCCATCCTATTCATGTATTTGTCAAGATGTCCCTTAAATGTCACTATCGTCCCTGTTTCCACTACCTCCTCCGGCAGTGAGTTCCAGGCACCCACTACCCTCTGTGTAAAAAACTTGTCTCGTACATCTCCTCTAAACCTTGCTCCTCGCACTTTAAACCTATGCCCCCTAGTAATTGACCCCTTTGCCCTGGGAAAAAGTCTCTGACTAGCCACTCTGTCTATGCCCCTCATAATTTTGTAGACCTCTATCAGGTCGTCCCTCAACCTCCATTGTTCCAGTGAGAACAAACCGAGTTTATTCAACCGCTCCTCATAGCTACTGTCCCCCATACCAGGTAACATCCTGGTAAATCTCTTCTGCACCCTCTCTGAAGCCTCCACATCCTTCTGGTAGTGTGGCAACCAGAATTGAACACTATATTCCAAGTGTGGCCTAACTAAGGTTCTATACAGCTGCAACATGACTTGCCAATTCTTTTACTCAATGCCCCGGCCAATAAAGGCAAGCATGCCCTATGCCTTCTTGACTACCTTCTCCACATGTGTTGCCCTTTCAGTGACTATGGACCTGTACACCTAGATCTCTGACTTTCAATACACTTGAGGGTTCTACCATTTACTGTATATTCCCTACCTGCATTAGACCTTCCAAAATGCATTACCTCACATTAGTCCGGATTAAACTCCATCTGCCATCTCTCCTCCCAAGTCTCCAAACGATCTAAATCTTGGTGTATCCTCTGACAGTCCTCATCGCTATCCGCCAATCTTTGTGTCGTCTGCAAACTTACTAATTAGACCAGTTACATCTTCCTCCAAATCATTTATATATACTACGAACAGCAAAGGTCCCAGCACTGATCCCTGTGGAATACCACTAGTCACAGCCCTCCAATCAGAAAAGCACCCTTCCATTGCTACTCTCTGCCTTCTATGACTTAGCCAGTTCTGTATCCATCTTGCCAGCTCACCCCTGATCCTGTGTGACTTCACCTTTTGTACCAGTCTGCCATGAGGGATCTTGTCAAAGGCCTTACTGAAGTCCATATAGACAACATCCACTGCCCTACCTGCATCAATCATCTTTGTGACCTCTTCGAAAAACTCTATCAAGTTAGTGAGACACGACCTCCCCTTCACAAAACCGTGCTGCCTCTTGCTAATGCAAATTAGAATGCAAACGAGCGGGGGTTTCGATCATGTCTAGCTATGTGGGTTGCAAGTACACACACAAGCTCTGAATCTGTCTGAGTCCTGGGTTGGCCATAATTCCCATGGTCCTTTGCAAGTGGCCATCTGAGATGGCTACAGCAGTAATTTCATTTGAAGCCTACTAGTGACACTAAGCGATTTTCATTTCATTTCATTTCATTTCCCCATGTCTGCGTGGGTTTCCTCCGGGTGCTCCGGTTTTCTCCCACAGTCCAAAGATGTGCGGGTTAGGTGGATTGGCCATGCTAAATTGCCCCTTAGTATTCAAAGGTTGTCGAAATTGTCCAACGGTTAGGTGGAGTTATGGAGATACAGGGATAGGGCGGGGGAGTGGGCTTAGGTTTGATGCTCTTTCGGAGGGTCGGAATAGACTCAATGGGCTGAATGGCCTCCTTCTACACTGTAGAGTTTCTATGATTCTAATCTGCATCCGTCAACCTCGTGTATTTTAAATCCATCTACCCAACGTCGAAGCACTTCTTTCTAATTTGCCTTTGATTATTTGACCAATTACCTTTAAGCTGTAAGCTCTGATTATCACAATTTCAACCTTTAGAAAAGTTTTCTCTTTTTCCTCTCTACCTAACCCCTTCATGATTTTAAACAGCAAATCAAATCTCCTCTTAACCTACTTGGCATAAGGTGAACAACCCCAGATTCTGTCATGTGACTGTAATCCCCCATTTCTGGAGCTATTTAGTAAATCTGCTCCGTATAGAAAGCATAGAATCCTTACAGTGCAGAAGGAGATTATGTGGCCCATCGAGTCTGTACCAAACATCTGAAAGACTGCCCAACCGATGCCCACTCCCCTGCCCTATCCCTGAAACCCTGCTCATCGATTATGGCCAATCCACCTAACCTGCATGTCTTTGGACTGTCAGAGGAAACCGGTGGACATGGAGGAAAACCATGCAGAAGTGGGGAGAATCCAGAAGAAACTCCACACAGGCAGTCACTCAAGACAGGAATCGAACCCAGGTCCCTGGCGTGTGAGGCAGCCGTGCTAACTATTGTGCCACCCTCTCCAAAGCTTCCACAGCCTTTCAAACGTATGGGGCTGGATTCTCCAATCTCAGACGGCAAAATTGCATTCGTCGATGGGGCGGAGAATCCCCGTTTGCGACGGAATCAGGGGCGGCGCACAGCGTAAGCGGCATAATGCTCCGCCCCCTGAAAAGCAGCGTACTCAGAGAGTATGCCAAGCGCCATCTCCACGGCCTCCGAATGTTGGCTGAGGCCCGCCCTGCGATGCTCCATCCCCGACCGGCTGAGTTCCCGACGGTGTGTATCTCTCATGGTCTCACCCATCAGGAACTCGGCATGGCGGTCTCAGTCCCGTGCTGCCAGTCTGGGGATGGCCGATCCGCGGGCAGGGAGGGACATATTCGGGGCTGGGGGCACTGTGGTGGGGCGGTCCGGTGTGTGTGAGCCCGCCGAAGGGGGGGACTATTTTGCGGGCCGGGTCCATGAGCGGCATCCGCAATGAAGCACGGCACAGCAGCTGCAGGCTGCCGCCGTGCGCATGCGCAGCCACGGACCCAGCAATTCTCCAGGCCGCATCGGCAGCTAGAGCTGGGAGCTCTACGTGGCCTGGCTGCTAGCCACACCGAAACTGGGAATCGGTGGCCGTTTTACCGCCGCCGTAGGAACTCCAGAACAGAGAATCCAGCCCATGGTGTTTGGAATAAAACACTCCAGCTGGGGCTAAACAAGTGTTTCATAGTTTTTAGTGTCCTGGCTTTTTAATCATTACCTCTACTTATAAAGCCGAGGATCCCATATCCTGAATTCTCCCTCTGTGTACCCGAACAGGCACCGGAGTGTGGCTACTAGGGGATTTTCACAGGAACTTAATTGCAGTATTAATGTAAGCCTACTTGTGACATTAATGAAGATTATTGTATGAGCTTTTTTTAACTGCATATTAAACCTGTTGAGCCACATTCAAAGATTTGTGGATAAACACCTGCATTTATACTCATCTCACACTCATCTGTCATGTGCCTGCCATTTTCACCAGCCTGTTCACATCTGCCCGAAGTCTAATCCTATCTTGCTCATTGTTTTGCAAACTTTGAAGTTGTGCTCTGTTTCCCCAAATGCAAGTCTGTCTCAAAAATACTGGTGATCTTAATTCTAAAACCTTGGGAATAACCTCCCTCCAGTCTTGGGAGGAAATTAGTCATCCTTTTCTCACCTGGACCAGATATGACTCCAGACCCTGACCATTGTTAAGGAGGTTATAGCAGGTCACCTTGAAAATCATAATGGGATCGGCAGAGTCAACATGGATTCATGAAAGGGAAATAATGTTTAATTAAGTTGTCAGCATTCTTTGAGGAAGTAACTTGTTGCAATCCTGTTACAGTGAAGTGCATGTTCTAGTTGTGAGAGCTAATTGGGGAAATATTAGGGGATTATTCTCCAGTATATATAAGAACCGGTTTCCACCTGTGTGGGGGAGGGAAAGGGAATATGTGCCTTTGTTAGATAGATAGATAGAGAAATACAGCACAGAACAGGCCCTTCAGCCCACGATGTTGTGCCGAACTTTTGTCCTAGGTTAATCATAGAATTTTGGACACTAAGGGCAATTTATCATGGCCAATCCACCCAACCTGCACATCTTTGGACTGTGGGAGGAAACCGGAGAACCCGGAGGAAACCCACGCACACAGGGGGAGGATGTGGAGACTCCACACAGACAGTGACCCAAGTCAAAATCGAACTTGGGACCCTGGAGCTGTGAAGCAATTGTGCTATCCACAATGCTGCCGTGCTGCCCTTAAGAAGAAATTAATCTACACTCCATTATTCTACCCTAATCCATGTACCTATCCAATAGCCGCTTGAAGGTCCCTAACGTTTCCGACTCAACTACTTCCACAGGCAGTACATTCCATGCCCCACTACTCTCTGGATAAAGTACCTACCTCTGACATCCCCTCTATATCTTCCACCATTTACCTTAAATTTATGTCCCCTTGTAATGGTTTGTTCCACCCGGGAAAAAAGTCTCTGACTGTCTACTTTATCTATTCCCCTGATCATCTTATAAACCTCTATCAAGTCGCCACTCATCCTTCTCCTGGTTATGTGAATAAACCCATGTTAAGAATAGGTAAGCTCAAGAGTTCCCCTTTATTCAGTGAATGAACAGTGTAACAAGTTGGATAAAAGGTAACATGTACACGTGGTATATTTGGATTCCCAAAATCTATTTGATAAGGTACTACATCAAAATACTCCGACAAAATAAGTGCAATTGATGAAGGGAACGTAGAGTAGCATGTTGGTTAGCTAACATCTTCAGATAGTAGGAACAAACGGGTCTTTTTTGGGTTGGCAATCTGTAACCAGTGGAGTGCCGTAGGATCAGTGCTGGGGCCTGAACTATTTATAAGTTACATCAATGACTTAGTTGAAGGGAGCAATTGTATCTAAGTTACATTTTCTGATGACACTAAGATAGGTAAGAAAGTAAGTTATCAAAGAGATATAAAGAGTCAATAAAGGGGTATAGACAGAAAGTGAGAAGGCAAACTCACCTCCCCGTGTGTGCGTGGGTTTCCTCCGGGTGCTCCGGTTTCCTCCCACAGTCCAAAGATGTGCGGGTTAGGTGGATTGGCCATGCTAAATTGCCCGTAGTGTCCTAAAAAAAAAAGTAAGGTTAAGGGGGGTGTTGTTGGGTTACGGGTATAGGGTGGATACGTGGGTTTGAGTAGGGTGATCATGGCTCGGCACAACATCGAGGGCCGAAGGGCCTGTTCTGTGCTGTACTGTTCTAAAAAAAAACATTGGCAGGTGGTGTATAATGTTGGAAAATGTGAATTTATTCACTTTGACAGGAAGAATAGAAAAACAAAACCAAAATGGAGAGAGATTTTAGAACTCGGTGTACAGAAGAATTTGTGTGCCCTGGTGCATGAATTACATAAAGTTAGTCTGCAGGTATGACATTGAAATGAAATGTTGGTGTTGATTGCGAGGGGAATGAATATAAAAGTAGGAAGGTTTTACTGTAGCAGTACAGGGCCTTGGTGAGAACATATCTGGAATACTGTATACAGTATTGGTCTCTTTGTTTGGAAAAGGATATCATTACTTCAGAAGCAGTTCAGAGAAGATCCACTTGGCTGATTCCTGTGATGAAGGCTTATCTCATGATGAAAGGATAAACAGGTTGGGCCCATACCCATTAGAGTTCCGAAGAATGAGGGAGAATCATATTGAAACATATAAGATCCTAGGGACCTTGATCAGGTGAAAACTAGGAGGATGTTTCATCTTGTGTGGCAGAGTAGAACTGTGCGACACAGTTTAAGAATGAGGACTTCCTTTTAAAATGGAGATAAGGAGATTTTGTTTTCTGTAGATTGCTCTTCCCCAGAAAGGAGTGAAGGCTGGGCCATTACATTTATTCAGTGCTGAGTTGCATGGATGTTTGATAGACCAGGGAGTCAAAGGTTATGGGGAACACTCGGAAAGGTGAAGTTGAGACGACAATCAGATCAGCCATGATCTTAACAAATGGTGTAGCAGACCTGAAGGCCAATTCCTGCTCCTAAGTTCTGAGTTCCTATGATTCTTAACTGCCTGCTGAAATGTCCTAGCAAGCTAATCAGATCTATCACACTGCAGTAGAAAAGTTGAATAAGTATAATACTGGACAGAGTACTCAGTACCAATCTAGGCACCGGAAATGATAAAGACACACCCAGCCCAGTCAACGCTGCACTAACATCTGGAGACTTGTTCCAAAATTAGGAGAACTAGACTAGACAAGCAGCAGTCTCACTGATATTCACTGAATCATTCCTTACAGCCAGCGTCCCAGACCTTTCCATCATCATCCCTGAGACAGTCACAGCAGACGTTGCTGCACAATGATATACAATCAGGATGCAGTGACTCTGAAAACGTTTAGCATTGACTCTGGACCCCATGAAGTCTCATGACCTCAGGTCAAATATGTACAGGAAAACCTGCTGCTAATGATCATTTACCACCCTCCTTCTGCTGCTGAATACATACTCCTCCATGAGTAACACCACTTGGAAGATGCACTGAGGGGAGAAAGGTCGTACAATATACTCTGAGCAGGGTATTTAATATCTATCACCAAAGTTGCTTGGTAGCACCACTACTGACCAAACTAGCTGAGTATATCAAACTGGGCCTGCAATAGGTGGCAACAGAATTGGCAAGAGGAAAAACCTCAACTTGACCTCAAACTCGCCAATATATCTGTCACAGATGCATTTGTCCTTGAATTTGTAGAAGTGACAACCTTGTGGAGATGGAGCCCTTTTTCACACTGAGAACCTTTTCCATTGTGTTATGTGGCACTACCCAGTGTCGTAAATGGGAAATATCCAGAACAGATTTTGCAGATCGAAACTGGGCATCCATGAGGCATCCAAATCAGCAGCAGGACAATTGTATTAAATCACATTCTGGAACATCATGGGTCAGTTTATCCTCCACTATATCATTACCATCAAGCTGACGGACCAGCCCTGGATCAATGGGAAGTGCTATCGAGCACACCAGGTGCAGTAACAGCCATACAGGAAAAAATGTGTGCAAAACAACAGAAACAAACCATAAAAGAGCTAAGTGATCCTACAATAACTAGATCAGGGGTTGGATTCTCTGTTCTGGAGACTAAGTCCCAACGCCGGCGTGAAAACGGTGCTGTTTTAAGCCAGGGAATCTGGCGCAAAACAGCCACCGATTCCCTGCTCCAAGGGAGGCTAGGAGCCAGGTAGTGTAGAGCTCCCAGCTCTAGCTGCCGATACGGCCTGGAGAGTTGCCGGGTCCGTGGCTGCGCATACGCACGGCGGCTGCTTGCAGCGGCCGAGCCGTGCTTCATGGCGGACACAGCCTGCAGACCCGACCCGCATAAATAGTCCCTCTCTTCGGCCGGCTCGCGCGCCCCGAACCGCCCCACCACAGTGCCCTCAGCCCTGAGTAATGCCGCACCCTGCCCATGGATCAGACCTCCCCCGACTGTGGCAGCGCTGGACTGAGTCCACAGCCGCCACCCTGAGTTTCCGACAGGTGAGACCACACGCGACCAACGGCATCGGGTACTCGGCCGGTCGGGGATGGAGCATCGCGGGGCGGCCCTCAGCCAATGTTCGGAGGCCGTGGAGATGGCACACGGGTTACTCTGCACGTACACTGCTTTTCAGGGGGCGGAACATCGCGATTTCGGCATCGGGGATCGGGGAATCCAACCCCAGATCAAAACTCTATCTCATCTCGTTGTGAAGGAACAATTAGACACTTAATTTTTATAATCTTTATTGTCACAAATATGCTTACATTAACACTGCAACGAAGTTACTGTGAAAAGTCCGCAGTCGCCACATTCTGGCGCCTGTTCGGGTACACAGAGGTAGAATTCAGAATATCCAAATTACCTAATAGCATGTCTTTCAGGACTTGTGGGAGGTAACTGGAGCACCCGGAGGAAACCCACGCAGACACAGGGAGAATGTGCAGACTCCACACAGACAGTGACCCAAGCCGAGAATCGATCCTGGGACCCTGGAGCTGTAAAGCAACAGTGCTACCCACTGTGTTACCATGCTGCCCCATTAACAGAATAAAGGGATGACTCTACAAATATCCCTCATCCTCAAAGATGAGGGGCCCAGAACGTCAATGCAAAAGACAAGGCTGAAGAATTTGCAACTATCTTTAACCAGAACTCCTGAGTGGGTGAACGAAGGCGATATCCAGATCGCGCCAAGTGGAGTCTGGTGACTCACGATTGGCCCTGAGTGGAGCCCAATTTGGGGCTGTCCCGTCATTCACCTGGCTGGGCAGAACACGATCACAGAATAGCGCGCAGAGTTAACGGCTGCAATTCTCTGACCTCTCTCGCGGCTGGGTCCCGCTGAATATGAATGGAGGTTTGGCTAGGACGCCAAATACTCTGTTCTCTCTTGCAGCGGGGAAACAATTAACAAAATGGGAGAAAATCGGCCCATGATTCCGGTCCCTATGATTCTTCTTCAGACCTAAAGAGAGGGAGAAATGTGATGGATTTTAAATTGTTTGAGAGTGGGTGGAGCAGGTAGAGCAAAATAGCAAATCAGGGATAGCTTGGAGCTCAGGAAAGATTTGACAAACATGTCATTGGCACAAGACAAAGTGAGTATTAATGGCAATGTTAAAGAATAAAGAAGGTGCTGATAGTGGCATAAAGGGTCAGCGCACTCAGAAAAGAAGTTTATGTCAGATTCTCCAGGTGTTTCATATTGAATCCGTTCTCCACTGTTAACAATCATAAGTAACATTCACTTCAAATCAATTTAAGGAAATAAGTAAAATTGAGAAGTGAAATCTTTTGTCAGCTGCCAAGGGAGAAGTCCTGGTTAAAGTCTGACTGCATTTGTTTATTGTGGATGCGGTTTACAGTTGTTCCCTTCTGGAGACTCTTTGAAAACAAGAACTGAAATGTCCTGAATCAGATCATCACAGAAACTTCTGCCTATCCAACCAGTGACACAGCCCAGGAATAGATTGCCATTGGGTAGAGCTCTGTCTGGTCCTCAGTTCACTGAGGAACATGTTAAACGGCAGATGGATCTGTCTCCTGTAGATGGTGTCAGGCACCTCGGTAACATACAGGATCGGAGGAGTCTGAAAGCTTCAGAAACGGCCTCTACCTGCCAATACATGACTCGCACAGTGAGCTGGCTCCTCATTGGATATTAATGTTTGACTGATTGTTGTTGTGCGAGAGTTTCTGATATCACCCTGCCTCAGGTCATGTTCCACAAATACACCCAGAGTAACGAGAATACGCAATCTGCTGAATGAGTTGCGGTTTGATTTGATGTGGTTAAGTGAGAATGTGTGCGTCTGACGCTATCCAGCATCAAGAATCAGAGCCAAACACAAAGAGCATTTCAAAAGCAAACCTTCCCCGGTTCCGATGAAAGATCACCGACCTGAAACAATAACTCTTTTTCCCAATAATAGATGCAGCCCGATCTGCTGTGTGATTCCAGTCATCAGAATCAATGGCTGTATTCTCCGATTCTGCGGCTATGTCCCCACGTCGGCGTGGAAATGGTAGCGTTTTACAACAGAAACAAATGGCGTGAAATGGCCACCGATCCTTCATTTGGCTGGGGGCTAGCATCAAGGCAGTGTAGAGGATCTAGCTGTCAATATGGCCGGGAGGATTGCAGCGTCCGTGGCTGCGCGTGCGGATGGCGGCAGCACGTGCGGATGGCGGCAGCCTGCAGTGGCCGCGCCGTACAACATGGCGCCAGCCGCTCACAGACCCGGCCTGTGAAATAGTGCTCCTCTTAGGCCGGCCGCACACCCCGGACCAACCCCCCCACAGTGTCCCCAGCCCCTGGCAAAGTGCCTCCTGCCCGCAGATTGGCCCTTTCCCGACTGCAGTGGTGCTGGACCGAGTCCGCAGCCGCCATGCCGAGTTCCCGACGGGTGAGACCATGAGAGACCCACACCATCGGGAACTTGGCCGGTTGGGGGCGGAGCATTGGGGGGCGGTCCTCAGGCAGCTCCGGCACGTCTGAAACCCCAAAGATCGCCACCATGGGGTCCAGCTTCACCCTACTACCCTCGAATGGTCCCAAACAGCACCTCCCAGTAGATCTCCAACCTCTCTTGGAGGGATCGGAGCATCACGAAAGCGGTGCTGTCCGATTTGGTCGGAAACTTTGATTCTCTGCCCAATTGCCGAACACGATTTCGGCATCGGCGACCGGAGAATCCGCCCAATGATTTTTGTGAAAAATATCCTGCTCTCCCGACCACCTGTATATATCCCCAATCCTGCCCTCCCCCACCATATCTGGAAGCAGCAATTTCTCCAGCAGCCTGTACTCCGCTAGTTGGGGAAACGTCGGCTGCTCCTTTCGCGCTAGTCCTGGACCTGCCAATACCTAAACTCGCTCCCCTCGGTGGAATTCCCAGCGAATTTCCCCTCTGGGAACATATCCCTGACCCACTTCAACCACTCCACTGCCTACACATCCTATCCATGTGTGGTTCCCCTACAGTGGCATCAACATGGACTTGTGGCCAGCTTAAAGTGCCTCCTCAACTGATTCCAGATCTTAACAGTCTACTCCACCACTCGGCTCCCCGTATACTTCCTCGGAGCCAACGGCAATGGGGTCGTCATCAGAGCCCTCAAAATCGATCCCCAACAAGACTCCTCGTCCAACCTGATCCATTCTGCTCCCTCCTCACCCCGCCCCCTCCACCAACGCGTCCCCTCAACATTCACTGCCCAATAGTAGTGCATCAGGATCGGGAGGGCCAACCCCCCTCCCTACCGCTGCTTTTCGAGCAGGACCCCCCTCGCCCTCAGCCCACATAAAATCTGAGACCAGCGCCTCCATCTTCTGGGAAAAGACCGGCCTCATTAACTGGGAACACCTCACTCTTCCCTATATTCAACTTATAGCCGGAAAATGCCCCAAATCTCTCCAACAAGCCCATAATTCTGTCCATACGTTCCAATGGGTCTGACACAAGCAACAATAGCTGGTCCACATACAATGATATCTGGTGCTCCCTAACCCCTTACAATCCATCGACATTCAGCTGACGCCTGAAGAACCATCACCAGGAGCTCTATTGCAACACAAACAACAGCTGCGGCAGCGGGCACCCCTGCCTCGTCCCTCTATGCAACTCAAAATGTCCCAAACTTGTCTTGTTCGTTCGAACACTAACCATGGGGAATGCATACAATAATCGCACCCAGGTCATAAACTTCCGCCCAAACCCACACCTTCCCAGAACTTCAAACAGATATCTGCACTCTACCCGATCGAATGGCTTCTCCGCGTCCATGGACACAATCACCTCTGGCTTCCATCCCCCTGATGGAGTCATTATTACACTTAACAACCTCCTAATGTTACTAGAGAGCTGCCTCCCCCCAACAAAATCCGTTTGGTCCTCAGAAACCATCTCTGGACGCACCCCTACACGCCAACACCTCTGCCAGGATTTCACATCTGTGTTTAACAGAGAAATGGGCCTGTCAGATCCACACTCCAATGGGTCCTTCCCCTTTTTCGGGATCAATGAAATTGACACCTGTGCCAACGTAGCTGGCAGATCCCCTTTTCCACCACGTCACTAAATGTACCCACCAGGTGAGGGCCAATTCCATCACAAACAGTTTGTAAAACTCCACCGGAAAGCTGTCTGGATCCGGAGCTTTCCCCGACTGCATTCTACCGATACATTCCATCACCTCCCTTAATCCCAACGGCTACTGCAATGCCTGCCTCTTCCCATCCTCCAATACTGGGAACTCCAATTCATCCAGAAACTGCCCCAGATTCTCCACCTCCCCAACCAGCTCAGCCCTATATCATCCCTCTTAGAAAGCCTTAAACACCTCATTCATCTTTTCCAGGTCCAACACCAACTCTCCATTCTCCGCCTTCACCTGCAAAAT
The DNA here is from genome assembly GCF_902713615.1 of Scyliorhinus canicula. Classification (NCBI taxonomy): domain Eukaryota; kingdom Metazoa; phylum Chordata; class Chondrichthyes; order Carcharhiniformes; family Scyliorhinidae; genus Scyliorhinus; species Scyliorhinus canicula. Next base: position 42,962,284 of record NC_052158.1, read on the forward strand.
TTCCCTGGTCGCTGCCTGATGCGGCAACTGGTGGGCCAACATACGACTCGCCTTCTCCCCATACTCATACTGCACCCCCCTCACCCTCCTCAGCTGCCCCACTGCCTTGCCGGTTGTCAACCAATCAAATTGTCTTTATAACTTCTTCCTTTCTGCTAACAATTACCTCGTGGGGACCGCCGAGTATCTCCGACAACCTCAACTATCTCGTTCAATAACCGCAAGTGTTGTTCCATCCTCACCCTATCTCTGTGGGCCTTGAACAAAATAATTTGCCCTCGGTACACCGCTTTCAAGGTCTCCCAAAAAGTAGCAGCTGATACCTCCCCATTTTGGTTAAGCTGCACATAGTTCTTAATTCCCACTCTCAACCTCCCCCAAAATTCCTTGGGCAGTATTGTCTGTTGGCTGATGACAAAATTGGGAAATGTGATTAGGCAGAGAATCGGTTCCGATGCCACAATCGCTGGCGCCGATTTTATGCCAAATCGTGATTCTCCATCACCTCGACAGCGGCGTCAATGTGTTCTGGAACGCATGTAGAGTCGACACCGTCTGCATGTCATTAGTGGGCCCGATCCGGTATTCTCCGGGGCCTCTGCGATTCTCTGCCTCCGATGGGCAGGGTTCTCGACGGCGCAGTTCACTTATGCTTTTAAAAATCGTGAAACATGTGTGATGGCTGCTGCGGGAGAGAGAGAGGAGGAAGGACCTGGAGAGGATTGACTGCGGGCTGTCGGGCTGGACATTGCCAGGGACGGGGAGGGGGGTGGGAGGGATATGGGGGAAGAGGCCGAGTGGCCGGGGTGACACCCCCTCTCCCACAGGACTGTGGCAGTGTCCAGGCAAGGGCCCAATTACAGCGGCCATCTTGCTGCACACCTACTGACCACCCACCTTGGCCCCTGGTTCTGCAGAGTGACATCAGTCATTATGGGTGCCTCAACACCTGACCCCACACGCCACCGCCCCAACACCCCCCCTCACCCAAACACCCTCCAACCCAGCCGACATCACCGGTGGCCCATAGTAGTGCCTGGCGAGGGCAGTGCCAGCCAATGGTACCCCTGGCATCAGGACGATACCAGGGCCAGAGGCCCCCATGGTGCCAGGCATCAATGGGGTCAGAGGTGCAGGGGGGGAAGGGACATGCGGGGGTGGATCCCACAGTGCTAACCCAGGCCTTGGATGCTGATCCACAGCCAAAATTGTCAACCCCCCAATGCCTACACCGCGGACACCACTCTTGCAGTGTTGGCCTGGGTGACACGCATTGTTGGCACCACCTCCTGCTACTGCATGTGGTTGGGCTCCTCCAACTGTGCCTGTAGGTACTGAATACTCACCGACAACCCCTCATGTAGTCCCTGGCTCTGCGACTGCATCTCCACTATGGATGGGACTGTCTGTTCCAGAAGCCCGAAGCCTGGCTGGGTGGCAGCTGGTTCCAGGGGCTGGGCTGCCCTCCGACCGTCCGCCCACTCGGCTGCTCCAACCTCCACCTGCTGTACCGGAGCAGCTGTGTGGCGAGCTTCAGATAGTGTCCCAGGAACCTCTTCACTAAAGTTCCCAACCGAGGTGAGTATCTCTGGGATGGTGGCGGGTGTTGAAGACAGCTGTGACGGGAAATCAGTGCCATCTTCCCACACAAGCACTGGGGCGTCCTGAGTCTCGGGCGGAGAGCTGGTGTCTGAGCTGCTCCCATCGCTGCTCAGCTCACGGTGGGGCTCTGGCTGTGGCACTGTCTGGGGGCGGGGGGAGGGGTGGGGCACCAAATGGACCTGCCCCATCTCCAGCAGATCCTGCAAAACACAAGGCAAGACGCATCAATCCTAGAGTATACCTTATACATGTGCGAGAAGAAAGAGGGCTCTCTCTCTCCTGGTGCCCAAACCTGTGCGGATCCACCATCCCCAGCCTATCCATGAACCCGCAAAGCTCGTTCGCCATTCTCGACCTTCCCATAGACTTAGGGCGGTATTCTCCGCTCCCGATAAAAATCGGGATGGCCGTCGTGAAATCGGCCGAGGTTCACGACGGCCACGGGGCCCGTTCCCCGTACCTAATCCCCCCCCACCCGGGGGGCTAGGGGCCCGCTCCCCGTACCTAATTCACCCCCACCCGGGGGGCTAGGGGCCCGCTCCCCGCACCTAATTCACCCCCACCCGGGGGGCTAGGGGCCCGCTGCCCGCACCTAATTCACCCCCACCCGGGGGGCTAGGGGCCCGCTCCCCGTGCCTAATTCACCCCCACCCGGGGGGCTAGGGGCCCGCTCCCCGTACCTAATTCACCCCCACCCGGGGGGCTAGGGGCCCGCTCCCCGCACCTAATTCACCCCCACCCGGGGGGCTAGGGGCCCGCTCCCCGCACCTAATCCACCCCCACCCGGGGGGCTAGGGGCCCGCTCCCCACACCTAATTCACCCCCACCCGGGGGGCTAGGAGCCCGCTCCCCGCACCTAATTCACCCCCACCCGGGGGGCTAGGAGCCCGCTCCCCGCACCTAATTCACCCCCACCCGGGGGGCTAGGGGCCCGCTCCCCGCACCTAATTCACCCCCACCCGGGGGGCTAGGGGCCCGCTCCCCGCACCTAATTCACCCCCACCCGGGGGGCTAGGAGCCCGCTCCCTGTACCTAATACACCCCCACCTGGGGGGCTAGGGGCCCGCTCCCCGTACCTAATTCACCCCCACCCGGGGGGCTAGGAGCCCGCTCCCCGCACCTAATTCACCCCCACCCGGGGGGCTAGGAGCGGGCCTCCGTCGATCCCGGCCGCGACCTTGTCGAGCCGGAAATGACGTGCAAAACGGCGCATTTGTGAGGTCACCTGCGCATGCACGGATGACTTCATCGCGCAGACGGCGCGAACCGCGCATGCGCGGTGGCCGTCTTTCTCCTCAGCCACCCGGAAAGACGTGGCGGCTTGATCTTGCCGGGCGGCGGAAGGGGAAGAGTGCGTCCGTTTTGGATGCTGGCCCGACGATCGGTGGGCACCGATCGCGGACCTGTCCCCTCCTGAGCACAATCACGGTGCTCCCGTGCCAATCAGACCCTTAGATGCCCCAAACGGGCATCTGGCGCCCATTTCACGAATGCAGCGACCAGATGTGGTTGCTGCCGTGGTGAAACGGGCGTGAAGGGCCGGCCGCTCGGCCCATCGGGCGCAGAGAATCGCCGTTCGCCGTGAAAAACGGGGAGCGGCGATTTTTCCGAGGGGAGGGGGGGGAGAATCGCTTGGGGCGCCAGGGGGCGTAAAAAATGTCGGGAGGCCCTCCCACGATTCTCCCACACCACGTGGGGAGCGGAGAATTCCGCCCTTAGGGCTCGACCTGTCCAACCTCGGATCTATTACACAATTAAAATCCCGCCTGATTATCAACTGGTGAGCGTCCAGGTTCAGAATGACCCCAGTAACTTCCTTACAAAACCAACATCATCCCAATTAGTCGCATACACGTTTACCAACACCACCGCCATCCCCTCTAACACCCCACTCACGATCATGATCACATACCTCCCCCCTCCCACAGGGTCCCAAATCTCCCTAGTCCCCGTAAACCCCGTTTTCTTACTCAACAAAATGGTCACCCCCGCTTTGACTTTGAATCAAACTCCAAGTGAAACACTTGTCCCACCCATCCCTTCCTCAGTCTGATATGATCCTTCACCAGAGATGCGTGTCCTGCAAGAAAAGCTACTACGCTCTCAAGCTGTTCCGATGTGTGATCACCCAGGACCTCTTGATCGGTCCATTCAGCCCATGGACATTCCATGTATGATTCTCGTTGGAGGCTTATGCCTCCACCCCCTCTCGTATCTGCCTTCACCACCCATAGGTTACACCTCTCCCATTCCCACTTTAAACCGGGCCCATCCAAGATGGCCCCGCTGCCACCCACAACAACACATCCTCCATACTTGCCATGTCGTATTCACCCCTCTCCCCCCCCCCCCCCCACAATGGCTCACCATCGTGGCCTCCCTCCCACTGCACTTCTGTTCACGAGCATTACTCACAAGCGTGATGACGCCTGCCCAATGGCCCCCTCCAACACTCCCCCCCCCATCCCCCAATCAACCCCAGAAAGCCCCAACAGTACAACCTTTACCAAAACAAAACATCAAAAAGCACAAAAGATCTCCTGAAAAAAATAGACCCCTTACAAATTTACAACTTAACTTCCCCCAACATCGGCAAACAGGAACAATAACAAAAAAACCAACTTTCTTAGACGCAACTCCTCCCATCCAAGTCACCATTCAGCTCGGTCCCAGCTTATGGTCATTTGCCTCCTCCAGCATCCCAAAGTAATAGATAGATAGAGAAATACAGCACAGAACAGGCCCTTCGGCCCACGATGTTGCGCCGAACTTTTGTCCTAGGTTAATCAAAGAATTTTGGACAATTTTTCATGGCCAATCCACCCAACCTGCACATCTTTGGACTGTGGGAGGAAACCGGAGTACCCAGAGGAAACCCACGCAGTCACAGGGAGGATGTGCAGACTCCACACAGACAGTGACCCAAGTCGAAATCAAACTTGGGACCCTGGAGCTGTGAAGCAATTGTGCTATCCACAATGCTACCGTGCTGCCCTTAAGAAGTTAACCTACACTCCATTATTCTACCCTAATCCATGTACCTATCCAATAGCCGCTTGAAGGTCCCTAACGTTTCTGACTCAACTACTTCCACAGGCAGTGCATTCCATGCCCCCACTACTCTCTGGGTAAAGAACCTACCTCTGACATCCCCTCTATATCTTCCACCATTTATCTTAAATTTATGTCCTCTTGTAATGGTGTGTTCCACCCGGGGAAAAAGTCTCTGACTGTCTACTCTATCTATTCCCCTAATCATCTTATAAACCTCTATCAAGTCGCCCCTCATCCTTCTCCGTTCTAATGAGAAAAGGCCCAGCACCCTCAACCTTTCCTCGTATGACCTACTCTCCATTCCAGGCAACATCCTGGTAAATCTCCTTTGCACCTTTTCCAAAGCTTCCACATCCTTCCTAAAATGAGACGACCAGAACTGCACACAGTACTCCAAATGTGGCCTGACCAAGGTTTTGTACAGCTGCATCATCACCTCACGGCTCTTAAATTCAATCCCTCTGCTAATGAACGCTAGCACACCATAGGCCTTCTTCACAGCTCTATCCACTTGAGTGGCAACTTTCAAAGATCTATGAACATAGACCCCAAGATCTCTCTGCTCCTCTACATTGCCAAGAACCCTACCGTTAACCCTGTATTCCACATTCATATTTGTCCTTCCAAAATGGACAACCTCACACTTGTCAGGGTTAAACTCCATCTGCCACTTCTCAGCCCAGCTCTGCATTCTATCTATGTCTCTTTGAAGCCGACAACAGCCCTCCTCACTATCCACAACTCCACCAATCTTCGTATCATCTGCAAATTTACTGACCCACCCTTCAACTCCCTCATCCAAGTCGTTAATGAAAATCACAAACAGCAGAGGACCCAGAACTGATCCCTGTGGTACACCACTGATAACTGGGCTCCAGGCTGAATATTTGCCACCCACCACCACTCTCTGTCTTCTATCGGTTAGCCAGTTTGTTATCCAACTGGCCAAATTTCCCACTATCCCATGCCTCCTTACTTTCTGCACAAGCCTACAATGGGGAACCTTATCAAATGCCTTACTAAAATCCATGTACACTACATCCACTGCTTTACCTTCATCCACATGCTTGGTCACCTCCTCAAAGAAGTCAATAAGACTTGTAAGGCAAGACCTACCCCTCACAAATCCGTGCTGACTATCCCTAATCAAGCAGTTCCTTTCCAGATGCTCAGAAATCCTATCCCTCAGTACCCTTTCCATTACTTTGCCTACCACCGAAGTAAGACTAACTGGCCTGTAATTCCCAGGGTTATCCCTATTCCCTTTTTTAAACAGGGGCACGACATTCGCCACTCTCCAATCCTCTGGTACCACCCCTGTTGACAGCGAGGACGAAAAGATCATTGCCAACGGCTCTGCAATTTCATTTCTTGCTTCCCATAGAATCCTTGGATATATCCCGTCAGGCCCGGGGGACTTGTCTATCCTCAAGTTTTTCAAAATGCACAACACATCTTCCTTCCTGACAAGTATCTCCTCGAGCTTATCAGTCTGTTTCACACTGTCCTCTCCAACAATATGGCCCCTCTCGTTTGTAAATACTGAAGAAAAATACTTGTTCAAGACCTCTCCTATCTCTTCAGACTCAATACACAATCTCCCGCTACTGTCCTTGATCGGACCTACCCTCGCTCTAGTCATTCTCATATTTCTCACATATGTGTAAAAGGCCTTGGGGTTTTCCTTGATCCTACCAGCCAAAGATTTTTCATGCCCTCTCTTAGCTCTCCTAATCCCTTTCTTCAGTTCCCTCCTGGCTATCTTGTATCCTTCCAGCGCCATGTCTGAGCCTGGTTTCTTCAGCCTTACATAAGTCTCCTTCTTCCTCTTAACAAGACATTCAACCTCTCTTGTCAACCATGGTTCCCTCACTCGACCATCTCTTCCCTGCCTGACAGGGACATACTTATCAAAGACACGCAGAACCTGTTCCTTGAACAAGTTCCACATTTCACTTGTGTCCTTCCCTGACAGCCTATGTTCCCAACTTCTACACTTCAATTCTTGTCTGACAGCATTGTATTTACCCTTCCCCCAATTATAAACCTTGCCATGTTGCACGCACCTATCCCTCTCCATAACTAAAGTGAAAGTCACAGAATTGTGGTCACTGCCTCCAAAATGCTCCCCCACTAACAAATCTATCACCTGCCCTGGTTCATTACCAAGTACTAAATCCAATATGGCCTCCCCTCTGGTCGGACAATCTACATACTGTGTTAGAAAAGCTTCCTGGACACACTGCACAAACACTACCCCATCCAAACTATTTGATCTAAAGAGTTTCCACTCAATGTTTGGGAAGTTGAAGTCACCCATGACTACTACCCTGTGACTTCTGCACCGTTCCAAAATCTGTTTCCCAATCTGTTCCTCCACATCTCTGCTACTATTGGGGGGCCTATAGAAAACTCCCAACAAGGTGACCGCTCCTTTCCTATTTCTGACTTCAACCCATATTACCTCAGTAGGCAGATCCCCCTCGAACTGCCTTTCTGCAGCTGTTATACTATCTCTAATTAACAATGCCACTCCCCCACCTCTTTTACCATCCTCCCTAATCTTGTTGAAACATCTATAACCAGGGACCTCCAACAACTATTTCTGCCCCTCTTCTATCCAAGTTTCTGTGATGGCCACCACATCGTAGTCCCAAGTACCGATCCATGCCTTAAGTTCACCCACCTTATTCCTGATGCCTCTTGCATTAAAGTATACACACTTCAACCCATCTCCTTGCCTGCAAGTACTCTCCTTTGTCAGTGTTACCTTCCCCACTGCATCACTACGTGCTTTGGCGTCCTGAATATCGGCTTCCTTAGTTGCTGGACTACAAATCCGGTTCCCATTCCCCTGCCAAATTAGTTTAAACCCTCCCGAAGAGTACTAGAAAATCTCCCCCCCAGGATATTGGTGCCCCTCTGGTTCAGATGCAACCCGTCCTGCTTGTACAGGTCCCACATTCCCCAGAATGCGCTCCAATTATCCAAATACCTGAAGCCCTCCCTCCTACACCATTCCTGCAGCCACGTGTTCAACTGCACTCTCTCCCTATTCCTAGCCTCGCTATCACGTGGCACCGGCAACAAACCAGAGATGACAACTCTGTCTGTCCTGGCCTTTAACTTCCAGGCTAACTCCCTAAACTTGTTTATTAACTCCACACCCTTTTTCCTACCTATGTCGTTGGTACCAATGTGCACCACGACTTCTGGCTGCTCACCCTCCCCCTTCAGGATCCTGAAGACACGATCCGAGACATCCCTGGCCCTGGCACCCGGGAGGCAACATACCTTTCGGGAGTCTCGCTCGCGACCACAGAATCTCCTATCTATTCCCCTAACCATTGAATCTCCTATTACTATTGCTTTTCTATGCTCCCCCTTCCCTTCTGAGCCCCAGAGTCAGACTCAGTGCCAGAGACCTGGCCGCTGGGGCCTTCCCCCGGTAGGTCATCCCCCCCAACAGCATCCAAAACGGTATACTTGTTTTGAAGGGGAACGGCCACGAGGGATCCCTGCACTGTCTGCCTGTTAGTTTTTTTTCCCCTGACTGTAACCCAGCTACTTATGTCCAGTACCTTTGGTGTGGCTACCTCCCTGTAACTCTTCTCGATAACCCCCTCTGCCTCCCAGATGATCCGAAGTTCATCCAGCTCCAGCTCCAGTACCTTAACACGGTCTCTGAGGAGCTGGAGCTGGGTGCACTTCCCGCAGGTATAGTCAGCGGGGACACCAGTGGTTTCCCTCACCACCCACATCCTACAGGAGGAGCATGCAACTGCCCTAGCCTCCATCCCCTCTTACTTTACAGAATTAGCTGCCCTGTAGACCAACTGGACCTCTGCCCTCTGACTATGCTTCCAGTCAGCTGTACTCTAAACTCCTGGCTCCCTTCACGCTCTTTGATAAATATAGGAAATTAAATGTCAGGAGCACCTTACTCCCTCCTCACCTAACTCCCTCAGTCACCAAACTCTCACTGTCGCACTCAAATGCCACAAGTTCAGCACTCCCTCAGTCACCAAACTCTCACTGTCGCACTCAAATGCCACAAGTTCAGCACTCCCTCAGTCACCAAACTCTCACTGTCGCACTCAAATGCCACAAGTTCAGCACTCCCTCAGTCACCAAACTCTCACTGTCGCACTCAAATGCCACAAGTTCAGCACTCTAGTGCAAACAAAGTCTGCACTGTAACTAGGTCCTATTTATGCTGTGCTTCTAGCCTCTGAAAAGTGGCCTAATGCAATTAACTAATTAACAAGCTCCAGCTGCAAGTAATTACAAGTAGAACCTTGTTTAAAGCTGATTCAAATATTCACCTTCTTATAGACCAAACAGCAACTTTTAAGTTAATTAACTAAATAAAAGAAATACTAGACTTTAAGTAAAAATAAACCCTTAATATCCCTCAGTCACCAAACTCTCACTGTCGCACTCAAATGCCACAAGTTCAGCACTCTAATATTCCCAGCCATCAGAGACTACCCAAATTGAATCTGTCACCGGTCAGCATTGTCTGGCCTTGTTGAACCCCGCTCGCATCCTGGCCAACTCCACTCCAATGTCCTGATAAATCCCGACTCAATTTCTTTCCCATTCACAAACCGTTTCACCTTGGCCCACCTCAGAATCTTCTCCTTGTCCAACGCCTTCTCCTCCACCAATCTGGCCAATATCCTGGTGACATAATTTGTGATGCCTGTTCCCTCCACTCCCTCCGGCAGACCCACAATCCGCAGATTTTGCAGCCTAGGTCTATTCTCCTGGTCCTCCACCTTTGTTCGAGCGACTTGCAGAGATCCCCCAGAATCGTCACCTTTGTTTCCAAAGACACAATGAGGTCACTCTGCATCACTTCTCCATCTCCCGGATCATTGCCCCCTGTGCTTCAAGGCACTTTTCCACCCACTCCAGGGACCTGCGAAGAGGTGACACTGCTCCCTCAATCGCCATCAACCAGTCGCTCTGCATCTCTTTCCTTTGCTGACAAAGCTCCTCTTTAATGAAATCCATCAATTGCTTCATCTGCAACATTCCCACCCTTCATAAGTTTGTATGTTTTAATGAAATCACCTCTCTTTCTTTCAAACTCCGAGAATATATATCCAATTTACTACACCCAGCGTGCCAAATTGAAACTTCCCCTTTGTCCCTATTCTATTCTTCCTGCCTGTTAGCCAATCCTCTATCTATGACAAAGATTGTTCCCAATCCATCAACCCCATCTTGTTCATGAACCTTTTGTGCGGTACCTTATCAAATGGCTTTTGGAAATCTAAAAAATCTACTGGTTCCCCTCATCTACCCAACTTGCACATTCTCAACAAACTCTGATAAATTTGTCAAACATATTTCTCTTTCATAAAACCATCTTGGCTTTGTTTGTTTAAACTATGGTTTTAAGTACGTTGTTAAGACTTCATAGATTCCAATATTTTCCTGACAACTGATCTCAGACTAACTGGCCTATAGTTCCCTGTGTTCATTCCCCTTCCTTTCTTGAGTAATGGTGTTATAACCAGTAGATCCACTATCTCTAAAGCTGACAGAACCCTAAGATTTAGGCATCAGACCTGGGGTTTTGTCAGATTTTAGTCATTCAAACTTCTCCAATACTTGTAATCTGCTGTTGTTAATTAGTTAATTACCTGAAGTTCTTCAATCTTATTAGCTCCTTGGTTACCATCTAATTCTGATATGTATGTTGTGTCCTCTATTACGAAGACAGGCACGGTAGCATTGTGGATAGCACAATCACTTCACAGCTCTAGGGTCCCAGGTTCGATTCCGGCTTGGGTCACTGTCTGTGCGGAGTCTGCACATCCTCCCCGTGTGTGCGTGGGTTTTCTCCGGGTGCTCCGGTTTCCTCCCAAAGTCCAAAGATGTGCAGGTTAGGTGGATTGGACATGATAAATTGCCCTTAGTGTCCAAAATTGCCCTTAGTGTTGCGGGTGTGGGTGGGTTATGGGGATAGGGTGGAGGTGTTAACCTTGGGTAGGGTGCTCTTTCCAGGAGCCGGTGCAGACCCGATGGGCTGAATGGCCTCTTTCTGCACTGTAAATTCTATAAAAAATATTTGTTCAATGTCTGTTTTTTCCTTCATTCACCATTTTTCCTGTATCTGCTTCTAAGGGAGTGACATATACTTTAGTTACTCTCTTCCTTCATTTATGCTTGTGAATTCTCCTAACTGTTTTTATATCCATGGCTTGTTTATTTTATTATTTTATTTCCTTTCTATCAACTTCTTTGGTGGCCCTTTGCTAGTTTCTAATGCACTGTCAATCCTCAGATTTATTACTATTCTTTTCAAAATTATCAGCCTCTTCTTTTAATCTAATGTGATACAAAATTTCTTTAATAAGCCATGGGTGGATTCTTCTTGTTGAGTCCTTATTTTTCAATGGAATACATTTATGTTGAGTATTTTGAATATTTACTTAAATGTTCCCCATTGTTTATGTATAGCCATATCTCTTTGGGCGGGACTTTCCGATCTTTCCTGCTGGCTGGTTCTCCCAGTCCTGCCAGTGTTACCCCCGCTGCTGGGGAACAAACAAGCCATGCAAATTGTCATTGACTTGTCAACGGTCAATAGCGAGCTGCCTCTGCCATGAAAATACCAGTTGTGGGAGGGTGGGGGCAGTTTGAAAGTTCCAGCCTTCGTCTATTTACCGAATCAACCTTAGCCAGCTCTCCCCTTATATCTATGCAATTGGCTTTGTTTCAGCTTAAGGTTCTTGTTCAGGACTCACATTTGTCATTACAAACATAAAATGGAATTCAGCTGTATTAGATCACTATTTCACAGAGAATATTTTACTACGAGGTTACCAATTAACGTTACCTTATTATTGAACATTAGATCTAAAATAGACTTACGCCTAGTTGGTTCCACAATGTATTGCTCCAGGAAAATGTCACAAAAACATTCTATAACCTCATCTGCCAGACCATTTTTTCCAATTTGATTGGTCCGATCGATGTGAAGACTAAAGTCACCCACAATTATTACTTCGTATTTATTACAAACCTTCCCAAACATTGTATTATTCATGGGTCCCTCCAATATTTATTGTTTGACCTGAGTGTCCCATTCACACATCGCCATAATCCTGTTGACCCTGAGGCCTGTGTCAGGTTCTTCAGTTGTGCTATATACAACCTGTACTAATAATCACAAGCAACACTTATTCTGAGTCAAATTTATGGAACAACCAAGATTGAGAAACACAATTCATCTGAATTCCTGTTTAAATGTGGTTTACATTCCTTCCACTTTGAAAAGTCCCCATAAACAGGAAACAGAAACCTCTGCCTGACAATCAGTCACACAGTCCAAGGACAGATTACTGTTGGGTATAACTCTATTGGTTTCCTAACCAGGTCACTGAGGGACATGTGAAAATGCAGATGGATCTGTCTCCTGTAGATGGTGTCGGTGGCTTCAGGGTTATAGTAGTCTGAAACCTTCAGAAATACTCTCTACTTGGCAATATGTGACTCACAAGGTAAACTAGCTCCTTATAGGCGGTTAGTGTTTGACTGACAGTGGGTTGTTGTGCTTGAGTTTCTGATATTTTCCTACCTCATGTTACACAACCACACCCGGTATAACAAGAATACAGAACATGACAGCTCCTGTATGGTCTGCAGTTTGAACTGATATGGTTGACTGGGATGTGTGGCTGTCTGATGGAGTCTCAACAGAACACAGATCAGAGATAACCACTTCAGACCAGGTTTCCAACTCAAACAAAGCCCCATCCACACACAGAGAACAAAGAGACAGACACCCCAGCCACAAGGCTCGGTAATTCCGACATTGAAGGAGGAGGATTGAACATGAGCTGGGAATTGGAGAATCACCTCAATGCAGAAGGAGGCAATTAGGCCCTTCAAGTCAGCACCTACCCTCCGAAAGGGCACCCTATCGAGACCCACTCCCCCACCTGTGGGCAGCACGATAGCACGCTGGTTAGCACTGTTGCTTCACAGCGCAAGGGTCCGCGGTTCGATTCCCGGCTTGGGTCATTGTCTGTTCGGAGTCTGCATGTTCTCCCTGTATCTCCGTGGGTTTCCTCTGGGTGCTCCCACAAGTCCCGAAAGACATACTGTTAGATGAATTGGACATTCTGAATTCTCCCTCAGTGTACCCGAACAGGCGCCAGAGTGTGGCGACTCGGGATTTTCCACAGTAACTTCATTGCAGTGTTAATGTAAGCCAACTTGTGACAATAATATAGATTATTATTATTATTATTATTAACCCCACCTAACCTTTGCACACTTGGGGAAAATGTAGCATGGCCAATCCACATCTTTGGACTGAGGAAGGAAATCGGAGGACCCGGAGGAAACCCACATGGAGACACGTGGAAAACGTACAAACTACACCTAGACAGTCACCCAAGGTGGAATCAAACCTTGGTCCCTGGCACCATGAGGCAGCAGTGTTAACCACTGTGCCACCCTCTAACATTAGTGATGGGAAAAGTAATGGAATCTCTCTTAAAAGTGCAAATATAAGAAATGAATAATATAGGCCAGGATTTTTCGGATGGTGGCGTTTCCCAACGTGCCATCATCACCACCAGCAGGAATGCAGCAGGGAACACATCTGTGCCGGTCCTGCAGCTATTTAACCGTCCAACACTGGAGGTGAGATTTCCACTCCTGACCCATCTGATTAACCAGCAGTTTACTTACCCCTGCAGTGCCAGGAGCTGTGGTGGACAAAACTCAGACTGCATGCAGTCCCCAGAGTCCATGTCCTGGGAGTTCAGGGACAGGTAAGTTCAGTTTTGGGGTGAGCGGGGAGGGTAACAGAGGCTGGGGTGGGGTAGATAGAGGGGGAATTAGGTGTGGCCGGAGAGGCTGGAGGGGGTGCGTACGGGCGGCACAGTGGTGCAGTGGTAAGCACTGCTGCCTCACAGCGTCAGGGACTCGGGTTCAATTCCAGCCTTGGATGGAGTTTGCACGTCCTCCCCATGTCTGCGTGGGTTTCCTCCGGGTGCTCCGGTTTCCTCTCACAGTTCAAAGATGTGAAGGTGAGGTGGATTGGCCATCCTAAATGACCCTTAGTGTCCAGGTTAGGTAGGGTTACTGGGTTAGGGTGGAGCTCTTTCAGAGGGTTGGTGCAGACTCGATGGGCCAAATGGCCTCTTTCTGCACTGTAGGGAGTCTATGTTTCTATGAGTCTAAGATATTATTCAAACATATGGGGTCCTGGGGTGGGGATATAGGGTTAGGTATGGATGTTTCCACTTGTGGGAGAAACACTAGAACCAAGGGACACAGTGGAAATGAGGAGAATTTCTTTCTCAAAGGGTGGCTAGTATATGGAATGTGTCTTCCCAGAAAGCAGTGGAGGCTGGGTCATTGAATATATTCATTGTAGAATTAGACAGAATTTTGACAGACAAGGGGATCAATGTGGTTGAGGGACAGGGGCTGGAGGGGGGGGCAGCGGGAAGGGGGAGAGATGGCAGAGTGGAAACCACAACCAGATCAGCAATTATCTTATTGAATGATGGAGCTGGCTCAAAGAGCTGAATGGCCTACTCCTGCTTCTAAATCCTATGGACGGGATACTCCATCCCACCAGCTGGCCAATAGGGTTTCCCATTGTGGGCTCCCCCATGCAGTCAGGGGGACTCACAACATACCACATACTACAGTCAAAATTACAGTTACACAAGACAAATCAAATACAGCAGGGCTGCAGTGACTAGAAAATGTAATTATTAACTATTAGATAAAGCCAGACACAGAGCTGTTTTACCTACCAGTGTTTTGTTTACTATCCATGGTGACACTATTTATTCCATCTCAAGATTACACATTAAACACTTCCTTCTTACAAACAGACTAAGAATTCAAATAAATCACCACATTGTAGAACAAACTATTTTATTCAGTCACAAAATAAGAGTGGGTGGTGCAGGTAGAGCAAAATAGCAAATCAGGGATAGTGGGAGCTCAGGAAAGATTTGACAAACATGTCATTGGCACAAGACAAAGTGAGTATTAATGGCAATGTTAAAGAATAAAGAAGGTGCTGATAATGGCATAAAGGGTCAGCGCACTCAGAAAAGAAGTTTATGTCAGATTCTCCAGGTGTTTCATATTGAATCCGTTCTCCACTGTTAACAATCATAAGTAACATTCACTTCAAATCAATTTAAGGAAATAAGTAAAATTGAGAAGTGAAATCTTTTGTCAGCTGCCAAGGGAGAAGTCCTGGTTAAAGTCTGACTGCATTTGTTTATTGTGGATGAGGTTTACAGTTGTTCCCTTCTGGAGACTGTTTGAAAACAAGAACTGAAATGTCCTGAATCAGATCATCACAGAAACTTCTGCCTATCCAACCAGTGACACAGCCCAGGAATAGATTGCCATTGGGTAGAGCTCTGTCTGGTCCACAGTTCACTGAGGAACATGTTAAACGGCAGATGGATCTGTCTCCTGTAGATGGTGTCAGGCACCTCGGTAACATACAGGATCGGAGGAGTCTGAAAGCTTCAGAAACGGCCTCTACCTGACAATACATGACTCGCACAGTGAGCTGGCTCCTCATTGGATATTAATGTTTGACTGATTGTTGTTGTGCGAGAGTTTCTGATATCACCCTGCCTCAGGTCATGTTCCACAAATACACCCAGAGTGACGAGAATACGCAATCTGCTGAATGAGTTGCAGTTTGATTTGATGTGGTTAAGTGAGAATGTGTGCGTCTGACGCTATCCAGCATCAAGAATCAGAGCCAAACACAGAGCATTTCAAAAGCAAACCTTCCCCGGTTCTGATGAAAGATCACCGACCTGAAACAATAACTCTTTTTCCCAATAATAGATGCAGCCCGATCTGCTGTGTGATTCCAGTCATCAGAATCAATGGCTGTATTCTCCGATTCTGCGGCTATGTCCCCACGTCGGCGTGGAAATGGTAGCGTTTTACAACAGAAACAAATGGCGTGAAACGGCCACTGATCCTTCATTTGGCTGGGGGCTAGCATCAAGGCAGTGTAGAGGATCTAGCTGTCAATATGGCCGGGAGGATTGCAGCGTCCGTGGCTGCGCATGCGGATGGCGGCAGCCTGCAGTGGCCGTGCCGTACAACATGGCACCAGCCGCTCACAGACCCGGCCTGTGAAATAGTGCTCCTCTTAGGCCGGCTCGCACACCCCGGACCAACCCCCCCACAGTGTCCCCAGCCCCTGGCAAAGTGCCTCCTGCCCGCAGATTGGCCCTTTCCCGACTGCAGTGGTGCTGGACCGAGTCCGCAGCCGCCATGCCGAGTTCCCGACGGGTGAGACCATGAGAGACCCACACCATCGGGAACTTGGCCGGTTGGGGGCGGAGCATTGGGGGGTCGGTCCTCAGGCAGCTCCGGCACGTCTGAAACCCCAAAGATCGCCACCATGGGGTCCAGCTTCACCCCACTATCCTCGAATGGTCCCAAACAGCACCTCCCAGTAGATCTCCAACCTCTCTTGGAGGGATCGGAGCATCACGAAAGCGGTGCTGTCCGATTTGGTCGGAACCTTTGATTCTCTGCCCAATTGCCGAACACGATTTCGGCATCGGCGACCGGAGAATCCGCCCAATGATTTTTGTGAAAAATATCCTGCTCTCCCTACCACCTGTATATATCCCCAATCCTGCCCTCCCCCACCTTATCTGGAAGCAGCAATTTCTCCAGCAGCCTGTACTCCGCTAGTTGGGGAAACGTCGGCTGCTCCTTTCGCGCTAGTCCTGGACCTGCCAATACCTAAACTCGCTCCCCTCGGTGGAATTCCCAGCGAATTTCCCCTCTGGGAACATATCCCTGACCCACTTCAACCACTCCACTGCCTACACATCCTATCCATGTGTGGTTCCCCTACAGTGGCATCAACACGGACATGTGGCCAGCTTAAAGTGCCTCCTCAACTGATTCCAGATCTTAACAGTCCACTCCACCACTCGGCTCCCCGTATACTTCCTCGGAGCCAGTGGCAATGGGGTCGTCATCAGAGCCCTCAAAATCGATCCCCAACAAGACTCCTCGTCCAACCTGATCCATTCTGCTCCCTCCTCACCCCGCCTCCTCCACCAACGCGTCCCCTCAACATTCACTGCCCAATAGTAGCGCATCAGGATCGGGAGGGCCAACCCCCCTCCCTACCGCTGCTTTTCGAGCAGGACCCCCCTCGCCCTCAGCCCACATAAAATCTGAGACCAGCGCCTCCATCTTCTGGGAAAAGACCGGCCTCATTAACTGGGAACACCTCACTCTTCCCTATATTCAACTTATAGCCGGAAAATGCCCCAAATCTCTCCAACAAGCCCATAATTCTGTCCATACGTTCCAATGGGTCTGACACAAGCAACAATAGCTGGTCCACATACAATGATATCTGGTGCTCCCTAACCCCTTACAATCCATCGACATTCAGCTGACGCCTGAAGAACCATCACCAGGAGCTCTATTGCAACACAAACAACAGCTGCGGCAGCGGGCACCCCTGCCTCGTCCCTCTATGCAACTCAAAATATCCCAAACTTGTCTTGTTCGTTCGAACACTAACCATGGGGAATGCATACAATAATCGCACCCAGGTCATAAACTTCCGCCCAAACCCACACCTTCCCAGAACTTCAAACAGATATCTGCACTCTACCCGATCGAATGGCTTCTCCGCGTCCATGGACACAATCACCTCTGGCTTCCATCCCCCTGATGGAGTCATTATTACACTTAACAACCTCCTAATGTTACTAGAGAGCTGCCTCCCCCCAACAAAATCCGTTTGGTCCTCAGAAACCATCTCTGGACGCACCCCTACACGCCAACACCTCTGCCAGGATTTCACATCTGTGTTTAACAGAGAAATGGGCCTGTCAGATCCACACTCCAATGGGTCCTTCCCCTTTTTCGGGATCAATGAAATTGACACCTGTGCCAACGTAGCTGGCAGATCCCCTTTTCCACCACGTCACTAAATGTACCCACCAGGTGAGGGCAAATTCCATCACAAACAGTTTGTAAAACTCCACCGGAAAGCTGTCTGGCTCCGGAGCTTTCCCCGACTGCATTCTACCGATACATTCCATCACCTCCCTTAATCCCAACGGCTACTGCAATGCCTGCCTCTTCCCATCCTCCAATACTGGGAACTCCAATTCATCCAGAAACTGCCCCAGATTCTCCACCTCCCCAACCAGCTCAGCCCTATATCATCCCTCTTAGAAAGCCTTAAATACCTCATTCATCTTTTCCAGGTCCAACACCAACTCTCCATTCTCCGCCTTCACCTGCAAAATTTCCCTGGTCGCTGCCTGATGCGGCAACTGGTGGGCCAACATACGACTCGCCTTCTCCCCATACTCATACTGCACCCCCCTCGCCCTCCTCAGCTGCCCCACTGCCTTGCCGGTTGTCAACCAATCAAATTGTCCCTATAACTTCTTCCTTTCTGCTAACAATTCCCTCGTGGGGACCGCCGAGTATCTCCGACAACCTCAACTATCTCGTTCAATAACCGCAAGTGTTGTTCCATCCTCACCCTATCTCTGTGGGCCTTGAACAAAATAATTTGCCCTCGGTACACCGCTTTCAAGGTCTCCCAAAAAGTAGCAGCTGATACCTCCCCATTTTGGTTAAGCTGCACATAGTTCTTAATTCCCACTCTCAACCTCCCCCAAAATTCCTTGGGCAGTATTGTCCGTTGGCTGATGACAAAATCGGGAAAGGTGATTAGGCAGAGAATCGGTTCCGATGCCACAATCGCAGGCGCCGATTTTATGCCAAATCGTGATTCTCCATCACCTCGACAGCGGCGTCAATGTGTTCTGGAACGCATGTAGAGTAGACACCGTCTGCATGTCATTAGTGGGCCCGACCCGGTATTCTCCGGGGCCTCTGCGATTCTCTGCCTCCGATGGGCAGGGTTCTCGACGGCGCAGTTCACTTATGCTTTTAAAAATCGTGAAACATGTGTGATGGCTGCTGCGGGAGAGAGAGAGGAGGAAGGACCCGGAGAGGATTGACTGCGGGCTGTCGGGCTGGACATTGCCAGGGACGGGGAGGGGGGTGGGAGGGATATGGGGGAAGAGGCCGAGTGGCCGGGGTGACCCCCCCCTCTCCCACAGGACTGTGGCAGTGTCCAGGCAAGGACCCAATTACAGCGGCCATCTTGCTGCACACCTACTGACCACCCACCTTGGCCCCTGGTTCTGCAGAGTGACATCAGTCATTATGGGTGCCTCAACACCTGACCCCACACGCCACCGCCCCAACACCCCCCCTCACCCAAACACCCTCCAACCCAGCCGACATCACCGGTGGCCCATAGTAGTGCCTGGCGAGGGCAGTGCCAGCCAATGGTACCCCTGGCATCAGGACGATACCAGGGCCAGAGGCCCCCATGGTGCCAGGCATCAATGGGGTCAGAGGTGCAGGGGGGGAAGGGACATGCGGGGGTGGATCCCACAGTGCTAACCCAGGCCTTGGATGCTGATCCACAGCCAAAATTGTCAACCCCCCAATGCCTACACCGCGGACACCACTCTTGCAGTGTTGGCCTGGGTGACATGCATTGTTGGCACCACCTCCTGCTACTGCATGTGGTTGGGCTCCTCCAACTGTGCCTGTAGGTACTGAATACTCACCGACAAACCCTCATGTAGTCCCTGGCTCTGCGACTGCATCTCCACTATGGATGGGACTGTCTGTTCCAGAAGCCCGAAGCCTGGCTGGGTGGCAGCTGGTTCCAGGGGCTGGGCTGCCCTCCGACCGTCCGCCCACTCGGCTGCTCCAACCTCCACCTGCTGTACCGGAGCAGCTGTGTGGCGAGCTTCAGATAGTGTCCCAGGAACCTCTTCACTAAAGTTCCCAACCGAGGTGAGTATCTCTGGGATGGTGGTGGGTGTTGAAGACAGCTGTGACGGGAAATCAGTGCCATCTTCCCACACAAGCACTGGGGCGTCCTGAGTCTTGGGCGGAGAGCTGGTGTCTGAGCTGCTCCCATCGCTGCTCAGCTCACGGTGGGGCTCTGGCTGTGGCACTGTCTGGGGGCGGGGGGAGGGGTGGGGCACCAAATGGACCTGCCCCATCTCCCGCAGATCCTGCAAAACACAAGGCAAGACGCATCAATCCTAGAGTATACCTTATACATGTGCGAGAAGAAAGAGGGCTCTCTCTCTCCTGGTGCCCAAACCTGTGCGGATCCACCATCCCCAGCCTATCCATGAACCCGCAAAGCTCGTTCGCCATTCTCGACCTTCCCATAGACTTAGGGCGGTATTCTCCGCTCCCGATAAAAATCGGGATGGCCGTCGTGAAATCGGCCGAGGTTCACGACGGCCTCGGGGCCCGTTCCCCGCACCTAATCCCCCCCCCACCCGGGGGGCTAGGGGCCCGCTCCCCGCACCTAATCCCCCCCCCACCCGGGGGGCTAGGGGCCCGCTCCCCACACCTAATCCCCCCCCACCCGGGGGGCTAGGGGCCCGCTCCCCGCACCTAATTCACCCCCACCCGGGGGGGCTAGGAGCCAGCTCCCCGCGCCTAATTCACCCCCACCCGGGGGGCTAGGGGCCCGCTCCCCGTACCTAATTCACCCCCACCCGGGGGGGCTAGGAGCCCGCTCCCCGCGCCTAATTCACCCCCACCCGGGGAGCTAGGGGCCCGCTCCCCGTACCTAATTCACCCCCACCCGGGGGGCTAGGGGCCCGCTCCCCGCACCTAATTCACCCCCACCCGGGGGGGCTAGGAGCCCGCTCCCCGCACCTAATTCACCCCCACCCGGGGGGCTAGGAGCCCGCTCCCCGTACCTAATACACCCCACCCGGGAGGCTAGGACCCCGCTCCCCGTACCTAATTCACCCCCACCCGGGGGGCTAGGGGCCCGCTCCCCGCACCTAATCCACCCCCACCCGGGGGGCTAGGAGCCCGCTCCCCGCACCTAATTCACCCCCACCGGGGGAGCTAGGAGCCCGCTCCCCGCACCTAATTCACCCCCACCCAGGGGGTTAGGGGCCCGCTCCCCGCACCTAATTCACCCCCCACCCGGGGGCTAGGGGCCCGCTCCCCGTACCTAATACACCCCCACCCGGGAGGCTAGGAGCCCGCTCCCCGTACCTAATTCACCCCCACCCGGGGGGCTAGGGGCCCGCTCCCCACACCTAATCCCCCCCCACCCGGGGGGCTAGGGGCCCGCTCCCGGCACCTAATTCACCCCCACCCGGGGGGGCTAGGAGCCCGCTCCCCGCGCCTAATTCACCCCCACCCGGGGAGCTAGGGGCCCGCTCCCCGTACCTAATTCACCCCCACCCGGGGGGCTAGGGGCCCGCTCCCCGCACCTAATTCACCCCCACCCGGGGGGGCTAGGAGCCCGCTCCCCGCACCTAATTCACCCCCACCCGGGGGGCTAGGAGCCCGCTCCCCGTACCTAATACACCCCCACCCGGGAGGCTAGGACCCCGCTCCCCGTACCTAATTCACCCCCACCCGGAGGGCTAGGGTCCCGCTCCCCGCACCTAATCCACCCCCACCCGGGGGGCTAGGGGCCCGCTCCCCACACCTAATTCACCCCCACCCGGGGGGGCTAGGAGCCCGCTCCCCGCACCTAATTCACCCCCACCCGGGGGGCTAGGAGCCCGCTCCCCGCACCTAATTCACCCCCACCCAGGGGGTTAGGGGCCCGCTCCCCGCACCTAATTCACCCCCACCCGGGGGGCTAGGGGCCCGCTCCCCGCACCTAATTCACCCCCATCCGGGGGGCTAGGAGCCCGCTCCCCGCACCTAATTCATCCCCACCCGGGGGGCTAGGAGCCCGCTCCCCGGACCTAATTCACCCCCACCCGGGGGGCTAGGAGCCCGCTCCCCGCACCTAATTCACCCCCACCCGGGGGGCTAGGGGCCCGCTCCCCGCACCTAATTCACCCCCACCCGGGGGGCTAGGGGCCCGCTCCCCGCACCTAATTCACCCCCACCCGGGGGGCTAGGAGCCCGCTCCCTGTACCTAATACACCCCCACCCGGGGGGCTAGGGGCCCGCTCCCCGTACCTAATTCACCCCCACCCGGGGGGCTAGGAGCCCGCTCCCCGCACCTAATTCACCCCCACCCGGGGGGCTAGGAGTGGGCCTCCGTCGATCCTGGCCGCGACCTTGTCGAGCCGGAAATGACGTGCAAAACGGCGCATTTGTGAGGTCACCTGCGCATGCACGGATGACTTCATCGCGCAGACGGCGCGAACCGCGCATGCGCGGTGGCCGTCTTTCTCCTCAGCCACCCGGAAAGACGTGGCGGCTTGATCTTGCCGGGCGGCGGAGGGGGAAGAGTGCGTCCGTTTTGGACGCTGACCCGACGATCGGTGGGCACCGATCGCGGACCTGTCCCCTCCTGAGCACAATCACGGTGCTCCCGTGCCAATCAGGCCCTTAGATGCCCCAAACGGGCATCTGGCGCCCGTTTCACGAATGCAGCGACCAGGTGTGGTTGCTGCCGTGGTGAAACGGGTGTGAAGGGCCGGCCGCTCGGCCCATCGGGCGCAGAGAATTGCCGTTCGCCGTGAAAAACGGGGAGCGGCGATTTTTCCGAGGGGAGGGGGGGAGAATCGCTTGGGGCACCAGGGGGCGTAAAAAATGTCGGGAGGCCCTCCCACGATTCTCCCACACCACGTGGGGAGCGGAGAATTCCGCCCTTAGGGCTCGACCTGTCCAACCTCGGATCTATTACACAATTAAAATCCCGCCTGATTATCAACTGGTGAGCGTCCAGGTTCAGAATGACCCCAGTAACTTCCTTACAAAACCAACATCATCCCAATTAGTCGCATACACGTTTACCAACACCACCGCCATCCCCTCTAACACCCCACTCACGATCATGATCACATACCTCCCCCCTCCCACAGGGTCCCAAATCTCCCTAGTCCCTGTAAACCCCGTTTTCTTACTCAACAAAATGGTCACCCCCGCTTTGACTTTGAATCAAACCCCAAGTGAAACACTTGTCCCACCCATCCCTTCCTCAGTCTGATATGATCCTTCACCAGAGATGCGTCTCCTGCAAGAAAAGCTACTACGCTCTCAAGCTGTTCCGATGTGTGATCACCCAGGACCTCTTGATCGGTCCATTCAGCCCATGGACATTCCATGTATGATTCTCGTTGGAGGCTTATGCCTCCACCCCCTCTCGTATCTGCCTTCACCACCCATAGGTTACACCTCTCCCATTCCCACTTTAAACCGGGCCCATCCAAGATGGCCCCGCTGCCACCCACAACAACACATCCTCCATACTTGCCATGTCGTATTCACCCCTCCCCCCCCCCCCCCCACAATGGCTCACCATCATGGCCTCCCTCCCACTGCACTTCTGTTCACGAGCATTACTCACTAGCGTGATGACGCCTGCCCAATGGCCCCCTCCAACACTCCCCCCCCATCCCCCAATCAACCCCAGAAAGCCCCAACAGTACAACCTTTACCAAAACAAAACATCAAAAAGCACAAAAGATCTCCTGAAAAAAATAGACCCCTTACAAATTTACAACTTAACTTCCCCCAACATCGGCAAACAGGAACAATAACAAAAAAAACAACTTTCGTAGACGCAACTCCTCCCATCCAAGTCACCATTCAGCTCGGTCCCAGCTTATGGTCATTTGCCTCCTCCAGCATCCCAAAGTAATAGATAGATAGAGAAATACAGCACAGAACAGGCCCTTCGGCCCACGATGTTGCGCCGAACTTTTGTCCTAGGCTAATCAAAGAATTTTGGACAATTTTTCATGGCCAATCCACCCAACCTGCACATCTTTGGACTGTGGGAGGAAACCGGAGTACCCGGAGGAAACCCACGCAGTCACGGGGAGGATGTGCAGACTCCACACAGACAGTGACCCAAGTCGAAATCAAACTTGGGACCCTGGAGCTGTGAAGCAATTGTGCTATCCACAATGCTACCGTGCTGCCCTTAAGAAGTTAACCTACACTCCATTATTCTACCCTAATCCATGTACCTATCCAATAGCCGCTTGAAGGTCCCTAACGTTTCTGATCAACTACTTCCACAGGCAGTGCATTCCATGCCCCCACTACTCTCTGGGTAAAGAACCTACCTCTGACATCCCCTCTATATCTTCCACCATTTATCTTAAATTTATGTCCTCTTGTAATGGTGTGTTCCACCCGGGGAAAAAGTCTCTGACTGTCTACTCTATCTATTCCCCTAATCATCTTATAAACCTCTATCAAGTCGCCCCTCATCCTTCTCCGTTCTAATGAGAAAAGGCCTAGCACCCTCAACCTTTCCTCGTATGACCTACTCATCCATTCCAGGCAACATCCTGGTAAATCTCCTTTGCACCTTTTCCAAAGCTTCCACATCCTTCCTAAATGAGGCGACCAGAACTGCACAACAGTACTCCAAATGTGGCCTGACCAAGGTTTTGTACAGCTGCATCATCACCTCACGGCTCTTAAATTCAATCCCTCTGCTAATGAACGCTAGCACACCATAGGCCTTCTTCACAGCTCTATCCACTTGAGTGGCAACTTTCAAAGATCTATGAACATAGACCCCAAGATCTCTCTGCTCCTCTACATTGCCAAGAACCCTACCGTTAACCCTGTATTCCACATTCATATTTGTCCTTCCAAAATGGACAACCTCACACTTGTCAGGGTTAAACTCCATCTGCCACTTCTCAGCCCAGCTCTGCATTCTATCTATGTCTCTTTGAAGCCGACAACAGCCCTCCTCACTATCCACAACTCCACCAATCCTTCGTATCATCTGCAAATTTACTGACCCACCCTTCAACTCCCTCATCCAAGTCGTTAATGAAAATCACAAACAGCAGAGGACCCAGAACTGATCCCTGTGGTACACCACTGATAACTGGGCTACAGGCTGAATATTTGCCATCCACCACCACTCTCTGTCTTCTATCGGTTAGCCAGTTTGTTATCCAACTGGCCAATTTCCCACTATCCCATGCTCTCCTTACTTTCTGCACAAGCCTACAATGGGGAACCTTATCAAATGCCTTACCTAAAATCCATGTACACTACATTCCACTGCTTTACCTTCATCCACATGCTTGGTCACCTCCTCAAAGAAGTCAATAAGACTTGTAAGGCAAGACCTACCCCTCACAAATCGTGCTGACTATCCCTAACAAGCAGTTCCTTTCCAGATGCTCAGAAATCCTATCCCTCAGTACCCTTTCCTTACTTTGCCTACCACCGAAGTAAGACTAACTGGCCTGTAATTCCCAGGCGTTATCCCTATTCCCTTTTTTTAAACAGGGGCACGACATTCGCCACTCTCCAATCCTCTGGTACCACCCCTGTTGACAGCGAGGACGAAAAGATCATTGCCAACGGCTCTGCAATTTCATTTCTTGCTTCCCATAGAATCCTTGGATATATCCCGTCAGGCCCGGGGGACTTGTCTATCCTCAAGTTTTTCAAAATGCACAACACATCTTCCTTCCTGACAAGTATCTCCTCGAGCTTATCAGTCTGTTTCACACTGTCCTCTCCAACAATATGGCCCCTCTCGTTTGTAAATACTGAAGAAAATACTTGTCAAGACCTCTCCTATATCTTCAGACTCAATACACAATCTCCCGCTACTGTCCTTGATCGGACCTACCCTCGCTCTAGTCATTCTCATATTTCTCACATATGTGTAAAAGGCCTTGGGGTTTTCCTTGATCCTACCAGCCAAAGATTTTTCATTGCCCCTCTCTTAGCTCTCCTAATCCTTTCTTCAGTTCCCTCCTGGCTATCTTGTATCCTCCAGCGCCATGTCTGTACCTGGTTTCTTCAGCCTTACATAAGTCTCCTTCTTCCTCTTAACAAGACATTCCAACCTCTCTTGTCAACCATGGTTCCCTCACTCGACCATCTCTTCCTGCCTGACAGGGACATACTTATCAAAGACACGCAGTACCTGTTCCTTGAACAAGTTCCACATTTCACTTGTGTCCTTCCCTGACAGCCTATGTTCCCAACTTCTACACTTCAATTCTTGTCTGACAGCATGTATTTACCCTTCCCCCAATTATAAACCTTGCCATGTTGCACGCACCTATCCCTCTCCATAACTAAAGTGGAAAGTCACAGAATTGTGGTCACTGCCTCCAAAATGCTCCCCCACTAACAAATCTATCACCTGCCCTGGTCATTACCAAGTACTAAATACAATATGGCCTCCCCTCTGGTCGGACAATCTACATACTGTGTTAGAAAAGCTTCCTGGACACACTGCACAAACACTACCCCATCCAAACTATTTGATCATAAAGAGTTTCCACTCAATGTTTGGGAAGTTGAAGCTCACCCATGACTACTACCTGTGACTTTCGTGCACCGTTCCAAAATCTGTTTCCCAATCTGTTCCTCCACATCTCTGCTACTATTGGGGGCCTATAGAAAACTCCCAACAAGGTGACCGCTCCTTTCCTATTTCTGACTTCAACCCATACTTACCTCAAGTAGGCAGCTCCCCTCGAACTGCCTGTTCTGCAGCTGTTATACTATCTCTATATTAACAATGCCACTCCCCCACCTCTTTTACCATCCGCCCTATCTTGTTGAAACATCTATAACCAGGGACCTCCAACAACCATTTCTGCCCCTTCTTCTATTCAAGTTTCTGTGATGGCCACCACATCGTAGTCCCAAGTACCGATCCATGCCTTAAGTTCACCCACCTTATCCTGATGCCTCTTGCATTAAAGTATACACACTTCAACCCCATCTCCTTGCCTGCAAGTACTCTCCTTTGTCATGTGTACCTTCCCCACTGCATCACTACGTGCTTTGGCGTCCTGAATATCAGCTTCCTTAGTTGCTGGACTACAAATCCGGTTACCCATTCCCCTGCCAAATTAGTTTAACCCCTCCACGAAGAGTACTAGAAAATCTCCCCCCCAGGATATTGGTGCCCCTCTGGTTCAGATGCAACCCGTTCCTGCTTGTACAGGTCCCACATTCCCCAGAAATGCGCTCCAATTATCCAAATACCTGAAGCCCTCCCTCCTACACCATTCCTGCAGCCACGTGTTCAACTGCACTCTCTCCCTATTCCTAGCCTCGCTATCACATGGCACCGGCAACCAAACCAGAGATGACAACTCTGTCTGTCCTGGCCTTTAACTTCCAGCCTAACTCCCTAAACTTGTTTATTAACTCCACACCCCTTTTTCCTACCTATGTCGTGGTACCAATGTGCACCACGACTTCTGGCTGCTCACCCTCCCCCTTCAGGACCTGAAGACACGATCCGAGACATCCCTGGCCCTGGCACCCGGGAGGCAACATACCTTTCGGGAGTCTCGCTCGCGACCACAGAATCTCCTATCTATTCCCCTAACCATTGAATCTCCTATTACTATTGCTTTTCTATGCTCCCCCCTTCCCTTCTGAGCCCAGAGTCAGACTCAGTGCCAGAGACCTGGCCGCTGGGGCCTTCCCCCGGTAGGTCATCCCCCCCAACAGCATCCAAAACGGTATACTTGTTTTGAGGGGAATGGCCACGAGGGATCCCTGCACTGTCTGCCTGTTAGTTTTTTTTCCCCTGACTGTAACCCAGCTACTCTTGTCCAGCACCTTTGGTGTGGCTACCTCCCTGTAACTCTTCTCGATAACCCCCTCTGCCTCCCGGATGATCCGAAGTTCATCCAGCTCCAGCTCCAGTACCTTAACACGGTCTCTGAGGAGCTGGAGCTGGGTGCACTTCCCGCAGGTATAGTCAGCGGGGACACCAGTGGTTTCCCTCACCACAACATCCTACAGGAGGAGCATGCAACTGCCTAGCCTCCATCCCCTCTTACTTTACAGAATTAGCTGCCCTGTAGACCAACTGACCTCTGGCCCTCTGACTATGCTTCCAGTCAGCTGTACTCTAAACTCCTGGCTCCCTTCACGCTCTTTGATAATATAGGAAATTAAATGTCAGGAGCACCTTACTCCCTCCTCACCTAACTCCCTCAGTCACCAAACTCTCACTGTCGCACTCAAATGCCCCAAGTTCAGCACTCCCTCAGTCACCAAACTCTCACTGTCGCACTCCAAATGCCACAAGTTCAGCACTCCCTCAGTCACCAAACTCTCACTGTCGCACTCAATGCCACAAGTTCAGCACTCCCTCAGTCACCAAACTCTCACTGTCGCACTCAAATGCCACAAGTTCAGCACTCTAGTGCAAACAAAGTCTGCACTGTAACAAGCTCCTATTTATGCTGTGCTTCTAGCCTCTGAAAAGTGGCCTAATTGCAATTAACTAATTAACAAGCTCCAGCTGCAAGTAATTACAAGTAGAACCTTGTTTAAAGCTGATTCAAATATTCACCTTCTTATAGACCAAACAGCAACTTTTAAGTTAATTAACTAAATAAAGAAATACTAGACTTTAAGTAAAAATAAACCTTAATATCCCTCAGTCACCAACTCTCACTGTCGCACTCAAATGCCACAAGGTCAGCACTCTAATATTCCCAGCCATCAGAGACTACCCAAATTGAATCTGTCACCGGTCAGCATTGTCTGGCCCTTGTTGAACCCCGCTCGCATCCTGGCCAACTCCACTCCAATGTCCTGATAAATCCCGACTCAATTTCTTCCCATTCACAAACCGTTTCACCTTGGCCCACCTCAGAATCTTCTCCTTGTCCAACGCCTTCTCCTCCACCAATCTGGCCAATATCCTGGTGACATAATTTGTGATGCCTGTTCCCTCCACTCCCTCCGGCAGACCACAATCCGCAGATTTTGCAGCCTAGGTCTATTCTCCTGGTCCTCCACCTTTGTTCGAGCGACTTGCAGAGATCCCCAGAATCGTCACCTTGTTTCCAAAGACACAATGAGGTCACTCTGCATCACTTCTCCATCTCCCGGATCATTGCCCCCTGTGCTTCATGGCATTTCTCCACCCACTCCAGGGACCTGCGAAGAGGTGACACTGCTCCCTCAATCGCCATCAACCAGTCGCTCTGCATCTCTTTCCTTTGCTGACAAAGCTCCTCTTTAATGAAAGTCCATCAATTGCTTCATCTGCAACATTCCCACCCTTCATAAGTTTGTATGTTTTAATGAAATCACCTCTCTTTCTTTCAAACTCCGAGAATATATATCCAATTTACTACACCCAGCGTGCCAAATTGAAACTTCCCCTTTGTCCCTATTCTATTCTTCCTGCCTGTTAGCCAATCCTCTGTCTATGACAAAGATTGTTCCCAATCCATCAACCCCATCTTGTTCATGAACCTTTTTTGCGGTACCTTATCAAATGGCTTTTGGAAAATCTAAAAAATCTACTGGTTCCCCTCATCTACCCAACTTGCACATTCTCAACAAACTCTGATAAATTTGTCAAACATATTTCTCTTTCATAAAACCATCTTGGCTTTGTTTGTTTAAACTATGGTTTTAAGTACGTTGTTAAGACTTCATAGATTCCAATATTTTCCTGACAACTGATCTCAGACTAACTGGCCTATAGTTCCCTGTGTTCATTCCCCTTCCTTTCTTGAGTAATGGTGTTATAACCAGTAGATCCACTATCTCTAAAGCTGACAGAACCCTAAGATTTAGGCATCAGACCTGGGGTTTTGTCAGATTTTAGTCATTCAAACTTCTCCAATACTTGTAATCTGCTGTTGTCAATTAGTTAATTACCTGAAGTTCTTCAATCTTATTAGCTCCTTGGTTACCATCTAATTCTGATATGTATGTTGTGTCCTCTATTACGAAGACAGGCACGGTAGCATTGTGGATAGCACAATCACTTCACAGCTCTAGGGTCCCAGGTTCGATTCCGGCTTGGGTCACTGTCTGTGCGGAGTCTGCACATCCTCCCCGTGTGTGCGTGGGTTTTCTCCGGGTGCTCCGGTTTCCTCCCACAGTCCAAAGATGTGCAGGTTAGGTGGATTGGACATGATAAATTGCCCTTAGTGTCCAAAATTGCCCTTAGTGTTGCGGTGTGGGTGGGTTATGGGGATAGGGTGGAGGTGTTAACCTTGGGTAGGGTGCTCTTTCCAGGAGCCGGTGCAGACCCGATGGGCTGAATGGCCTCTTTCTGCACTGTAATTCTATAAAAATATTGTTCAATGTCTGTTTTTTCCTTCATTCACAATTTTTCCTGTATCTGCTTCTAAGGGAGTGACATATACTTTAGTTACTCTCTTCCTCATTTATGCTTGTGAATTCTCCTAACTGTTTTTATATCCATGGCTGTTTATTTTATTATTTTATTCCTTTCTATCAACTTCTTTGGTGGCCCTTTGCTAGTTTCTAATGCACTGTCAATCCTCAGATTTATTACTATTCTTTTCAAAATTATCAGCCTCTTCTTTTAATCTAATGTGATACAAACTTTCTTTAATAAGCAATGGGTGGATTCTTCTTGTGAGTCCTTATTTTTCAATGGAATACTTTATGTTGAGTATTTTGAATATTTACTTAAATGTTCCCCATTGTTTATGTATAGCCATATCCTCTTGGGCGGGACTTTCGATCTTTCTGCTGGCTGGTTCTCCAGTCCTGCAGGTGTTACCCCCGCTGCTGGGGAACAAACAAGCCATGCAAATGTCATTGACTTGTCAACGGTCAATAGCAAGCGCCTCTGCCGTGAAAATCCAGTTGTGGGAGGGTGGGGGCAGTTTGAAAGTTCCAGCCTTCGTCTATTTACCGAAATCAACCTTAGCCAGCTCTCCCCTTATATCTATGCAATTGGCTTTGTGTCAGCTTAAGGTTCTTGTTCAGGACTCACATTGTCATTACAAACATAAAATGGAATTCAGCTGTATTAGATCACTATTTCACAGAGGAATATTTTACTACGAGGTTACCAATTAACGTTACCTTATTATTGAACATTAGATCTAAAATAGACTTACGCCTGTTGGTCCACAAGTTTGCTCCAGGAAAATGTCACAAAACATTCTATAACCTCAATCTGCCAGACCATTTTTTCCAATTTGATTGGTCCGACGATGTGAAGGACTAAAGTCACCCACAATTATTACTTCGTATTTATTACAAACCTTCCCAACATTGTATTATTCATGGGTCCCTCCAATATTATTGTTTGACCTGAGTGTCCCATTTCACACATCGCCATAATCCTGTTGACCCTGAGGCCCTGTGTCAGGTTCTTCAGTTGTGCTATATACAACCTGTACTAATAATCACAAGCAACACTTATTCTGAGTCAAATTATGGAACAACCAAGATTGAGAAACACAATTCATCTGAATTCCTGTTTAAATGTGGTTTACATTCCTTCCACTTTGAAAAGTCCCATAAACAGGAAACAGAAACCTCTGCCTGACAATCAGTCACACAGTCCAAGGACAGATTACTGTTGGGTATAACTCTATTGGTTTCCTAACCAGGTCACTGAGGGACATATGAAAATGCAGATGGATCTGTCTCCTGTAGATGGTGTCGGTGGCTTCAGGGTTATAGTAGTCTGAAACCTTCAGAAATACTCTCTACTTGGCAATATGTGACTCTCAAGGTAAACTAGCTCCTTCATGGCGGTTAGTGTTGACTGACAGCGGGTTGTTGTGCTTGAGTTTCTGATATTTTCCGGCCTCATGTTACACAACCACACCCGGTATAACAAGAATACAGAACATGACAGCCCTGTATGGTCTGCAGTTTGAACTGATATGGTGACTGGGATGTGTAGCCGTCTGACGGAGTCTTCAACAGAACACAGATCAGAGATAACCACTTCAGACAGGTTTCCAACTCAAAACAAAGCCCCATCCACACACAGAGGAACAAAGAGACAGACACCCCAGCCACAAGGCTCGGTAATTCCGATATTGAAGGAGGAGGATTGAACATGAGCTGGGAATTGGAGAATCACCTCAATGCAGAAGGAGGCATTAGGCCCATCAAGTCAGCACCTACCCTCCGAAAGGGCACCCTATCGAGACCCACTCCCCCACCTGTGGGCAGCACGATAGCACTCTGGTTAGCACTGTTGCTTCACAGCGCCAGGGTCCGCGGTTCGATTCCCGGCTTGGGTCATTGTCTGTTCGGAGTCTGCATGTTCTCCCTGTATCTCCGTGGGTTTCCTCTGGGTGCTCCCACAAGTCCTGAAAGACATACTGTTAGATGAATTGGACATTCTGAATTCTCCCTCAGTATACCCGAAACAGGCGCAGAGTGTGGCGACTCGGGATTTTCCACAGTAACTTCATTGCAGTGTTAATGTAAGCCAACTTGTGACAATAATATAGATTATTATTATTATTATTATTACCCCAACCTAACCTTTGCACACTTGGGGAAAATGTAGCATGGCCAATCCACATCTTTGGACTGAGGAAGGAAATCGGAGGACCCGGAGGAAACCCACATGGAGACACGTGGAAAACGTACAAACTACACCTAGACAGTCACCCAAGGCGGAGTCAAACTTGGTCCCTGGCACCATGAGGCAGCAGTGTTAACCACTGTGCCACCCTCTAACATTAGTGATGGGGAAAAAGTAATGGAATCTCTCTTAATAGTGCAAATATAAGAAATGAATAATATAGGCCAGGATTTTTCGGATGGTGGCGTTTCCCAACGTGCCATCATCACCACCAGCAGGGAATGCAGCAGGGAACACATCTGTGCCGGTCCTGCAGCTATTTAAACCGTCCAACACTGGAGTGAGATTTCCACTCCTGACCCATCGATTAACCAGCAGTTTACTTACCCCTGCAGTGCCAGGAGCTGTGGTGGACAAAACTAAGACTGCATGCAGTCCCCAGAGTCCATGTCCTGGGGAGTTCAGGGACAGGTAAGTTTCAGTTGTGGGGTGAGCGGGGAGGGTAACAGAGGCTGGGGGTGGGGTAGATAGAGGGGGAATTAGGGTGTGGCCGGAGAGGCTGGAGGGGGTGCGTACGGGCGGCACAGGTGGTGCAGTGGTAAGCACTGCTGCCTCACAGCGTCAGGGACTCGGGTTCAATTCCCAGCCTTGGATGGAGTTTGCACGTCCTCCCCATGTCTGCGTGGTTGTCCGCCGGGTGCTTCCGTTCCTCTCACAGTTCAAAGATGTGAAGGTGAGGTGGATTGGCCATCCTAAATGACCCTTAGTGTCCAGGTTAGGTAGGGTTACTGGGTTAGGGTGGAGCTCTTCAGAGTGTTGGTGCAGACTCGATGGGCCAATGGCCTCTTTCTGCACTGTAGGGAGTCTAGTTCTATGAGTCTAAGTATATTATTCAAACATATGGGTCCTGGGGTGGGGATATAGGGTTAGGTATGGATGTTTCCACTTGTGGGAGAAACACTGCGAACCAAGGGACACAGTGGAAATGAGGAGAATTTCTTTACTCAAAGGGTGGTAGTATATGGAATGTGTCTTCCCAGAAAGCAGTGGAGGCTGGGGTCATTGAATATATTCATTTGTAGAATTAGACACGACTATTTTGACAGACAAGGGATCAATGTGTTGAGGGACAGGGGTGGAGGGGGGGGGGGCAGCCGGGAAGGGGAGAGATTGCAGAGTGGAAACCCACAACCAGATTCAGCAATTATCTTATTGAATGATGGAGCTGCTCAAAGAGCCTGAATGGCCTACTCCTGCTTCTAAATCCTATGGACCGGGAAACTCCCATCCCCACCAGCTGGCCAATAGGGTTTCCCCATTGTGGGCTCCCCCAGGCAGTAGGGGGACTCACAACATACCACATACTACAGTCAAAATTACAGTTACACAAGACAAATCAAAGTACAGCAGGGCTGCAGTGACTAGAAAAATGTAATTATTAACTATTAGATAAAGCCAGACACAGAGCTGTTTTACCTACAGTGTTTTGTTTACTATCCATGGTGACACTATTTATTCCAATCTCAAGATTACACATTAAACACTTCCTTCTTACAAACAAGCACCTAAAGAATCAAATAATCACCACATTGTAGAACAAACTATTTTATTTCATCACAAATAAGAGTGGGTGGTGCAGGTAGAGCAAAATAGCAAATCAGGGATAGTGGGAGCTCAGGAAGATTTGACAAACATTCATTGGCACAAGACAAAGTGAGTATTAATGGCAATGTTGAAAGAATAAAGAAGGTGCTGATAATGGCATAAAGGGTCAGCGCACTCAGAAAAGAAGTTTATGTCAGATTCTCCAGGTGTGTCATATTGAATCCGTTCTCCACTGTTACCAATCATAAGTAACATTCACTTCAAATCAATTTAAGGAAATAAGTAAAATTGAGAAGTGAAATCTTTTGTCAGCTGCCAAGGGAGAAGTCCTGGTTAAAGTCTGACTGCATTTGTTTATTGTGGATGAGGTTTACAGTTGTTCCCTTCTGGAGACTGTTTGAAAACCAAGAACTGAAATGTCCTGAATCAGATCATCACAGAAACTTCTGCCTATCCAACCAGTGACCACAGCCCAGGAATAGATTGCCATTGGGTAGAGCTCTGTCTGGTCCACAGTTCACTGAGGAACATGTTAAAACGGCAGATGGATCTGTCTCCTGTAGATGGTGTCAGGCACCTCGGTAACATACAGGATCGGAGGAGTCTGAAAGCTTCAGAAACGGCCTCTACCTGACAATACATGACTCGCACAGTGAGCTGGCTCCTCATTGGATATTAATGTTTGACTGATTGTTGTTGTGCGAGAGTTTCCTGATATCCACCCTGCCTCAGGTCATGTTTCCACAAATACACCCAGAGTGACGAGAATACGCAATCTGCTGAATGAGTTGCAGTTTGATTTGATGTGGTTAAGTGAGAATGTGTGCGTCTGACGCTATCCAGCATCAAGAATCAGAGCCAAACACAGAGCATTTCAAAAGCAAACCTTCCCCGGTTCTGATGAAAGATCACCGACCTGAAACAATAACTCTTTTTCCCAATAATAGATGCAGCCCGATTCTGCTGTGTGATTCCAGTCATCAGAATCAATGGCTGTATTCTCCGATTCTGCGGCTATGTCCCCACGTCGAGCGTGGAAATTGTAGCGTTTTACAACAGAAACAAATGGCGTGAAACGGCCACTGATCCTTCATTTGGCTGGGGGCTAGCATCAAGGCAGTGTAGAGGATCTAGCTGTCAATATATGGCCGGGAGGATTGCAGCGTCCGTGGCTGCGCATGCGGATGGCGGCAGCCTGCAGTGGCCGTGCCGTACAACATGGCACCAGCCGCTCACAGACCCGGCCTGTGAATAGTGCTCCTCTTAGCCGGCTCGCACACCCCGGACCAACCCCCCACAGTGTCCCCAGCCCCTGGCAAAGGTGCCGCTCTGCCCGCAGATTGGCCCTTTCCCGACTGCAGTGGTGCTGGACCGAGTCCGCAGGGCCGCCAGGGCCGAGTGTCCCGACGGGTTGAGACCAGTAGAGACCCACAACCATCGGAACTTGGCCGGTTGGGGCGGAGCATTGGGGGGGTCGTTCCTCAGGCAGCTCCGGCACGTCTGGAAAACCCCAAAGATCGCCACCATAGGGTCCACGTCACCCCACTATCCTCGAATGGTCCCAAACAGAGCACCTCCAGTAGATCTCCAACCTCTCTTGGAGGGAGTCGGAGCATCACGAAAGCGGTGCTGTCCGATTTGGTCGGAACCTTTGATTCTCTGCCCAATTGCCGAACACGATTTTCGGCATCGGCGACCGGAGAAGATCCGCCCAATGATTTTGTGAAAAATATCCTGCTCTCCCTACCACCTGTATATATCCCCAATCCTGCCCTCCCCCACCTTATCTGGAAGCAGCAATTTCTCCAGCAGCCTGTACTCGCTAGTTGGGGAAACGTCGGCTGCTCCTTTCGCGCTAGTCCTGGACCTGCCAATACCTAAACTCGCTCCCCTCGGTGGAATTCCCAGCGAATTTCCCCTCTGGGAACATATCCCTGACCCACTTCAACCACTCCACTGCCTACACATCCTATCCATGTGTGGTTCCCCTACAGTGGCATCAACACGGACATGTGGCCAGCTTAAAGTGCCTCCTCACTGATTCCAGATCTTACAGTCCACTCCACCACTTCGGCTCCCCGTATACTTCCTCGGAGCCAGTGGCAATGGGGTCGTCATCAGAGCCCTCAAAATCGATCCCCAACAGACTCCTCGTCCAACCTGATCCATTCTGCTCCCTCCTCACCCCGCCTCCTCCACCAACGCGTCCCCTCAACATTCACTGCCCAATAGTAGCGCATCAGGATCGGGAGGGCCAACCCCCCTCCCTACCGCTGCTTTTCGAGCAGGACCCCCCTCGCCCTCAGCCCACATAAAATCTGAGAACCAGCGCCTCCATCTTCTGGGAAAAGACCGGCCTCATTAACTGGGAACACCTCACTCTTCCCTATATTCAACTTATAGCCGAAAATGCCCCAAATCTCTCCAACAAGCCCATAATTCTGTCCATGACGTGCCAATGGGTCTGACACAAGCAACAATAAGCTGGTCCACATACAATGATATCTGGTGCTCCCTAACCCCTTGCAATCCATCGACATTCAGCTGACGCCTGAAGGAAACCATCACCAGGAGCTCTATTGCAACACAAACAACAGCTGCGGCAGCGGGCACCCCTGCCTGTCCCTCCTGCAACCTCAAAATATCCCAAACTTGTCTTGTTCGTTCGAACAATAACCATGGGGAATGCATACAATAATCGCACCCAGGTCATAAACTTCCGCCCAAACCCACACCTTCCCAGAACTTCAAACAGATATCTGCACTCTACCCGATCGAATGGCTTCTCCGCGTCCATGGACACAATCACCTCTGGCTTCCATCCCCCTGATGGAGTCATTATTACACTTAACAACCTCCTAATGTTACTAGAGAGCTGCCTCCCCCCAACAAAATCCGTTTGGTCCTCAGAAACCATCTCTGGACGCACCCCTACACGCCACACCTCTGCCAGGATTTCACATCTGTGTTTAACAGAGAAATGGGCCTGTCAGATCCACACTCCAATGGGTCCTTCCCCTTTGTCGGGATCAATGAAATTGACACCTGTGCCAACGTAGCTGGCAGATCCCTTTTTCCACCACGTCACTAAATGTACCCACCAGGTGAGGGCAAATTCCATCACAAACAGTTTGTAAAACTCCACCGGAAAGCTGTCTGGCTCCGGAGCTTTCCCCGACTGCATTCTACCGATACATTCCATCACCTCCCTTAATCCCAACGGCTACTGCAATGCCTGCCTCTTCCCATCCTCCAATACTGGGAACTCCAATTCATCCAGAAACTGCCCCAGATTCTCCACCTCCCCAACCAGCTCAGCCCTATATCATCCCTCTTAGAAAGCCTCTAAATACCTCATTCATCTTTCCAGGTCCAACACCAACTCTCCATTCTCCGCCTTCACCTGCAAATTTCCCTGGTCGCTGCCTGATGCGGCAACTGGTGGGCCAACATACGACTCGCCTTCTCCCCATACTCATACTGCACCCCCCTCGCCCTCCTCAGCTGCCCCACTGCCTTGCCGGTTGTCAACCAATCAAATTGTCCCTATAACTTCTTCCTTTCTGCTAACAATTCCCGCGTGGGACCGCCGAGTATCTCCGACAACCTCAACTATCTCGTTCAATAACCGCAAGTGGTTGTTCCATCCTCACCCTATCTCTGTGGGCCTTGAACAAAATAATTTGCCCTCGGTACACCGCTTTCAAGGTCTCCCAAAAAGTAGCAGCTGATACCTCCCCATTTTGGTTAAGCTGCACATAGTTCTTAATTCCCACTCTCAACCTCCCCCAAAAATTCCTTGGGCAGTATGTCCGTTGGCTGATGACAAAATCGGGAAAGGTGATTAGGCAGAGAATCGGTTCCGATGCCACAATCGGCAGGCGCCGATTTTATGCCAAATCGTGATTCTCCATCACCTCGACAGCGGCGTCAATGTGTTCTGGAACGCATGTAGAGTAGACACCGTCTGCATGTCATTAGTGGGCTCGACCCGGTATTCTCCGGGGCCTCTGCGATTCTCTGCCTCCGATGGCAGGGTTCTCGACGGCGCAGTTCACTTATGCTTTTAAAAATCGTGAAACATGTGTGATGGCTGCTGCGGGAGAGAGAGAGGAGGAAGGACCCGGAGAGGATTGACTGCGGGCTGTCGGGCTGGACATTGCCAGGGACGGGGAGGGGGGTGGGAGGGATATGGGGGAAGAGGCCGAGTGGCCGGGGTGACCCCCCCCTCTCCCACAGGACTGTGGCAGTGTCCAGGCAAGGACCCAATTACAGCGGCCATCTTGCTGCACACCTACTGACACCCACTTGGCCCCTGGTTCTGCAGAGTGACAATCAGTCATTATGGGTGCCTCAACACCTGACCCCCACAACGCCACCGCCCCAACACCCCCCCTCACCCAAACACCCTCCAACCCAGCCGACATCACCGGTGGCCCATAGTAGTGCCTGGCGAGGGCAGTGCCAGCCAATGGTACCCCTGGCATCAGGACGATACCAGGGCCAGAGGCCCCCATGGTGCCAGGCATCAATGGGGTCAGAGGTGCAGGGGGGGAAGGGACATGCGGGGGTGGATCCCACAGTGCTAACCCAGGCCTTGGATGCTGATCCACAGCCAAAATTGTCAACCCCCCAATGCCTACACCGCGGACACCACTCTTGCAGTGTTGGCCTGGTGACATGCATTGTTGGCACCACCTCCTGCTACTGCATGTGGTTGGGCTCCTCCAACTGTGCCTGTAGGTACTGAATACTCACCGACAAAACCTCATGTAGTCCCTGGCTCTGCGACTGCATCTCCCACTATGGATGGGACTGTCTGTTCCAGAAGCCCGAAGCCTGGCTGGGTGGCAGCTGGTTCCAGGGCTGGGCTGCCCTCCGACCGTCCGCCCACTCGGCTGCTCCAACCTCCACCTGCTGTACCGGAGCAGCTGTGTGGCGAGCTTCAGATAGTGTCCCAGGAACCTCTTCACTAAAGTTCCCAACCGGAGGTGAGTATCTCTGGGATGGTGGTGGGTGTTGAAGACAGCTGTGACGGGAAATCAGTGCCATCTTCCCACACAAGCACTGGGGCGTCCTGAGTCTTGGGCGAGAGCTGGTGTCTGAGTGCTCCCATCGCTGCTCAGCTCACGGTGGGGCTCTGGCTGTGGCACTGTCTGGGGGCGGGGGGAGGGGTGGGGCACCAAATGGACCTGCCCCATCTCCCGCAGATCCTGCAAAACACAAGGCAAGACGCATCAATCCTAGAGTATACCTATACATGTGCGAGAAGAAAGAGGGCTCTCTCTCTCCTGGTGCCCAACCTGTGCGGATCCACCATCCCCAGCCTATCCATGAACCCGCAAATGCTCGTTCGCCATTCTCGACCTTCCCCATAGACTTAGGGCGGTATTCTCCGCTCCCGATAAAAATCGGGATGGCCGTCGTGAAATCGGCCGAGGTTCACGACGGCCTCGGGGCCCGTTCCCCGCACCTAATCCCCCCCACCCGGGGGCTAGGGGCCCGCTCCCCGCACCTAATCCCCCCCCCACCCGGGGGGCTAGTGGGCCCGCTCCCCACACCTAATCCCCCCCCCCACCCGGGGGGCTAGGGGCCCGCTCCCCGCACCTAATTCACCCCCACCCGGGGGGCTAGGAGCCAGCTCCCCGCGCCTAATTCACCCCCACCCGGGGGGCTAGGGGCCCGCTCCCCGTACCTAATTCACCCCCACCCGGGGGGGCTAGGAGCCCGCTCCCCGCGCCTAATTCACCCCCACCCGGGGAGCTAGGGGCCCGCTCCCCGTACCTAATTCACCCCACCCGGGGGGCTAGGGGCCCGCTCCCCGCACCTAATTCACCCCCACCCGGGGGGGCTAGGAGCCCGCTCCCCGCACCTAATTCACCCCCACCCGGGGGGCTAGGAGCCCGCTCCCCGTACCTAATACACACCCCACCCGGGAGCTAGGACCCCGCTCCCCGTACATAATTCACCCCCACCCGGGGGGCTAGGGGCCCGCTCCCGCACCTAATCCACCCCCACCCGGGGGGCTAGGAGCCGCTCCCCGCAACGTAATTCACCCCCACCGGGGGAGCTAGGAGCCCGCTCCCCGCACCTAATTCACCCCCACCCAGGGGTTAGGGGCCCGCTCCCCGCACCTAATCACCCCACCCGGGGGCTAGGGGCCCGCTCCCCGGACCTAATACACCCCCACCCGGGAGGCTAGGAGCCCGCTCCCCGTACCTAATTCACCCCACCCGGGGGGCTAGGGGCCCGCTCCCCACACCTAATCCCCCCCCACCCGGGGGCTAGGGGCCCGCTCCCGGCACCTAATCACCCCCACCCGGGGGGGCTAGGAGCCGCCTCCCCGCGCCTAATCACCCCCACCCGGGGAGCTAGGGGCCCGCTCCCCGTACCTAATTCACCCCCACACCGGGGGTAGGGGCCCGCTCCCCGCCCTAATTCACCCCCACCGGGGGGGCTAGGAGCCCGCTCCCCGCACCTAATTCACCCCCACCCGGGGGGCTAGAGCCCGCTCCCGTACCTATACACCCCCACCCGGGCAGGCTAGGACCCCGCTCACCCGTACCTAATTCACCCCACCCGGAGGGCTAGGGTCCCGCTCCCCGCACCATAATCCACCCCCCACCCGGGGGCTAGGGGCCCGCTCCCCACACCTAATTCACCCCACCCGGGGGGGCTAGG
Organism: Scyliorhinus canicula; assembly: GCF_902713615.1. Lineage (NCBI taxonomy): Eukaryota > Metazoa > Chordata > Chondrichthyes > Carcharhiniformes > Scyliorhinidae > Scyliorhinus > Scyliorhinus canicula. Next base: position 43,002,563 of record NC_052158.1, read on the forward strand.
AGCCCGCTCCCCGCACCTATTCACCCCCACCCGGGGGGCTAGGAGCCCGCTCCCCGCACCTAATTCACCCCAACCAGGGGGTTAGGGGCCCCGCTCCCCCGCACCTAATTCACCCCCACCCGGGGGGCTAGGGGCCCGCTCCCCGCACCTAATTCACCCCCATCCGGGGGGCTAGGAGCGCGCTCCCCGCACCTAATTCATCCCACCCGGGGGGCTAGGAGCCCGCTCCCCGGACCTAATTCACCCCCACCCCGGGGGGCTAGGAGCCCGCTCCCCGCACCTAATTCACCCCCACCCGGGGGGCTAGGGGCCCGCTCCCCGCACCTAATTCACCCCCACCCGGGGGGCTAGGGGCCCGCTCCCCCGCACCTAATTCACCCCCACCCGGGGGGCTAGGAGCCCGCTCCCTGTACCTAATACACCCCCACCCGGGGGGCTAGGGGCCCGCTCCCCGTACCTAATTCACCCCCACCCGGGGGGCTAGGAGCCCGCTCCCCGCACCTAATTCACCCCCACCCGGGGGGCTAGGAGTGGGCCTCCGTCGATCCTGGCCGCGACCTTGTCGAGCCGGAAATGACGTGCAAAACGGCGCATTTGTGAGGTCACCTGCGCATGCACGGATGACTTCATCGCGCAGACGGCGCGAACCGCGCATGCGCGGTGGCCGTCTTTCTCCTCAGCCACCCGGAAAGACGTGGCGGCTTGATCTTGCCGGGCGGCGGAGGGGGAAGAGTGCGTCCGTTTTGGACGCTGACCCGACGATCGGTGGGCACCGATCGCGGACCTGTCCCCTCCTGAGCACAATCACGGTGCTCCCGTGCCAATCAGGCCCTTAGATGCCCCAACGGGCATCTGGCGCCCGTTTCACGAATGCAGCGACCAGGTGTGGTTGCTGCCGTGGTGAAACGGGTGTGAAGGGCCGGCCGCTCGGCCCATCGGGCGCAGAGAATTGCCGTTCGCCGTGAAAAACGGGGAGCGGCGATTTTTCCGAGGGGAGGGGGGGAGAATCGCTTGGGGCACCAGGGGGCGTAAAAAAATGTCGGGAGGCCCTCCCACGATTCTCCCCACACCACGTGGGGAGCGGAGAATTCCGCCCTTAGGGCTCGACCTGTCCAACCTCGGATCTATTACACAATTAAAATCCCGCCTGATTATCAACTGGTGAGCGTCCAGGTTCAGAATGACCCCAGTAACTTCCTTACAAAACCAACATCATCCCAATTAGTCGCATACACGTTTACCAACACCACCGCCATCCCCTCTAACACCCCACTCACGATCATGATCACATACCTCCCCCCTCCCACAGGGTCCCAAATCTCCCTAGTCCCTGTAAACCCCGTTTTCTTACTCAACAAAAATGGTCACCCCCGCTTTGACTTTGAATCAAACCCCAAGTGAAACACTTGTCCACCCATCCCTTCCTCAGTCTGATATGATCCTTCACCAGAGATGCGTCTCCTGCAAGAAAAGCTACTACGCTCTCAAGCTGTTCCGATGTGTGATCACCCAGGACCTCTTGATCGGTCCATTCAGCCCATGGACATTCCATGTATGATTCTCGTTGGAGGCTTATGCCTCCACCCCCTCTCGTATCTGCCTTCACCACCCATAGGTTACACCTCTCCCATTCCCACTTTAAACCGGGCCCATCCAAGATGGCCCCGCTGCCACCCACAACAACACATCCTCCATACTTGCCATGTCGTATTCACCCCTCCCCCCCCCCCCCCCCACAATGGCTCACCATCATGGCCTCCCTCCCACTGCACTTCTGTTCACGAGCATTACTCACTAGCGTGATGACGCCTGCCCAATGGCCCCCTCCAACACTCCCCCCCATCCCCCAATCAACCCCAGAAAGCCCCAACAGTACAACCTTTACCAAAACAAAACATCAAAAAGCACAAAAGATCTCCTGAAAAAATAGACCCCTTACAAATTTACAACTTAACTTCCCCCAACATCGGCAAACAGGAACAATAACAAAAAAAACAACTTTCGTAGACGCAACTCCTCCCATCCAAGTCACCATTCAGCTCGGTCCCAGCTTATGGTCATTTGCCTCCTCCAGCATCCCAAGTAATAGATAGATAGAGAAATACAGCACAGAACAGGCCCTTCGGCCCACGATGTTGCGCCGAACTTTTGTCCTAGGCTAATCAAAGAATTTTGGACAATTTTTCATGGCCAATCCACCCAACCTGCACATCTTTGGACTGTGGGAGGAAACCGGAGTACCCGGAGGAAACCCACGCAGTCACGGGGAGGATGTGCAGACTCCACACAGACAGTGACCCAAGTCGAAATCAAACTTGGGACCCTGGAGCTGTGAAGCAATTGTGCTATCCACAATGCTACCGTGCTGCCCTTAAGAAGTTAACCTACACTCCATTATTCTACCCTAATCCATGTACCTATCCAATAGCCGCTTGAAGGTCCCTAACGTTTCTGACTCAACTACTTCCACAGGCAGTGCATTCCATGCCCCCACTACTCTCTGGGTAAAGAACCTACCTCTGACATCCCCTCTATATCTTCCACCATTTATCTTAAATTATGTCCTCTTGTAATGGTGTGTTCCACCCGGGGAAAAAGTCTCTGACTGTCTACTCTATCTATTCCCCTAATCATCTTATAAACCTCTATCAAGTCGCCCCTCATCCTTCTCCGTTCTAATGAGAAAAGGCCTAGCACCCTCAACCTTTCCTCGTATGACCTACTCTCCATTCCAGGCAACATCCTGGTAAATCTCCTTTGCACCTTTTCCAAAGCTTCCACATCCTTCCTAAAATGAGGCGACCAGAACTGCACACAGTACTCCAAATGTGGCCTGACCAAGGTTTTGTACAGCTGCATCATCACCTCACGGCTCTAAATTCAATCCCTCTGCTAATGAACGCTAGCACACCATAGGCCTTCTTCACAGCTCTATCCACTTGAGTGGCAACTTTCAAAGATCTATGAACATAGACCCCAAGATCTCTCTGCTCCTCTACATTGCCAAGAACCCTACCGTTAACCCTGTATTCCACATTCATATTTGTCCTTCCAAAATGGACAACCTCACACTTGTCAGGGTTAAACTCCATCTGCCACTTCTCAGCCCAGCTCTGCATTCTATCTATGTCTCTTTGAAGCCGACAACAGCCCTCCTCACTATCCACAACTCCACCAATCTTCGTATCATCTGCAAATTTACTGACCCACCCTTCAACTCCCTCATCCAAGTCGTTAATGAAAATCACAAACAGCAGAGGACCCAGAACTGATCCCTGTGGTACACCACTGATAACTGGGCTCCAGGCTGAATATTTGCCATCCACCACCACTCTCTGTCTTCTATCGGTTAGCCAGTTTGTTATCCAACTGGCCAAATTTCCCACTATCCCATGCCTCCTTACTTTCTGCACAAGCCTACAATGGGGAACCTTATCAAATGCCTTACTAAAATCCATGTACACTACATCCACTGCTTTACCTTCATCCACATGCTGGTCACCTCCTCAAAGAAGTCAATAAGACTTGTAAGGCAAGACCTACCCCTCACAAATCCGTGCTGACTATCCCTAATCAAGCAGTTCCTTTCCAGATGCTCAGAAATCCTATCCCTCAGTACCCTTTCCATTACTTGCCTACCACCGAAGTAAGACTAACTGGCCTGTAATTCCCAGGGTTATCCCTATTCCCTTTTTTAAACAGGGGCACGACATTCGCCACTCTCCAATCCTCTGGTACCACCCCTGTTGACAGCGAGGACGAAAAGATCATTGCCAACGGCTCTGCAATTTCATTTCTTGCTTCCCATAGAATCCTTGGATATATCCCGTCAGGCCCGGGGGACTTGTCTATCCTCAAGTTTTTCAAAATGCACAACACATCTTCCTTCCTGACAAGTATCTCCTCGAGCTTATCAGTCTGTTTCACACTGTCCTCTCCAACAATATGGCCCCTCTCGTTTGTAAATACTGAAGAAAAATACTTGTTCAAGACCTCTCCTATCTCTTCAGACTCAATACACAATCTCCCGCTACTGTCCTTGATCGGACCTACCCTCGCTCTAGTCATTCTCATATTTCTCACATATGTGTAAAAGGCCTTGGGGTTTTCCTTGATCCTACCAGCCAAAGATTTTTCATGCCCTCTCTTAGCTCTCCTAATCCCTTTCTTCAGTTCCCTCCTGGCTATCTTGTATCCCTCCAGCGCCATGTCTGTACCTTGTTTCTTCAGCCTTACATAAGTCTCCTTCTTCCTCTTAACAAGACATTCAACCTCTCTTGTCAACCATGGTTCCCTCACTCGACCATCTCTTCCCTGCCTGACAGGGACATACTTATCAAAGACACGCAGTACCTGTTCCTTGAACAAGTTCCACATTTCACTTGTGTCCTTCCCTGACAGCCTATGTTCCCAACTTCTACACTTCAATTCTTGTCTGACAGCATTGTATTTACCCTTCCCCCAATTATAAACCTTGCCATGTTGCACGCACCTATCCCTCTCCATAACTAAAGTGAAAGTCACAGAATTGTGGTCACTGCCTCCAAAATGCTCCCCCACTAACAAATCTATCACCTGCCCTGGTTCATTACCAAGTACTAAATCCAATATGGCCTCCCCTCTGGTCGGACAATCTACATACTGTGTTAGAAAGCTTCCTGGACACACTGCACAAACACTACCCCATCCAAACTATTTGATCTAAAGAGTTTCCACTCAATGTTTGGAAGTTGAAGTCACCCATGACTACTACCCTGTGACTTCTGCACCGTTCCAAAATCTGTTTCCCAATCTGTTCCTCCACATCTCTGCTACTATTGGGGGGCCTATAGAAAACTCCCAACAAGGTGACCGCTCCTTTCCTATTTCTGACTTCAACCCATACTACCTCAGTAGGCAGATCCCCCTCGAACTGCCTTTCTGCAGCTGTTATACTATCTCTAATTAACAATGCCACTCCCCCACCTCTTTTACCATCCTCCCTAATCTTGTTGAAACATCTATAACCAGGGACCTCCAACAACCATTTCTGCCCCTCTTCTATTCAAGTTTCTGTGATGGCCACCACATCGTAGTCCCAAGTACCGATCCATGCCTTAAGTTCACCCACCTTATTCCTGATGCCTCTTGCATTAAAGTATACACACTTCAACCCATCTCCTTGCCTGCAAGTACTCTCCTTTGTCAGTGTTACCTTCCCCACTGCATCACTACGTGCTTTGGCGTCCTGAATATCAGCTTCCTTAGTTGCTGGACTACAAATCCGGTTCCCATTCCCCTGCCAAATTAGTTTAAACCCTCCCGAAGAGTACTAGAAAATCTCCCCCCCAGGATATTGGTGCCCCTCTGGTTCAGATGCAACCCGTCCTGCTTGTACAGGTCCCACATTCCCCAGAATGCGCTCCAATTATCCAAATACCTGAAGCCCTCCCTCCTACACATTCCTGCAGCCACGTGTTCAACTGCACTCTCTCCCTATTCCTAGCCTCGCTATCACATGGCACCGGCAACAAACCAGAGATGACAACTCTGTCTGTCCTGGCCTTTAACTTCCAGCCTAACTCCCTAAACTTGTTTATTAACTCCACACCCTTTTTCCTACCTATGTCGTTGGTACCAATGTGCACCACGACTTCTGGCTGCTCACCCTCCCCCTTCAGGATCCTGAAGACACGATCCGAGACATCCCTGGCCCTGGCACCCGGGAGGCAACATACCTTTCGGGAGTCTCGCTCGCGACCACAGAATCTCCTATCTATTCCCCTAACCATTGAATCTCCTATTACTATTGCTTTTCTATGCTCCCCCCTTCCCTTCTGAGCCCCAGAGTCAGACTCAGTGCCAGAGACCTGGCCGCTGGGGCCTTCCCCCGGTAGGTCATCCCCCCCAACAGCATCCAAAACGGTATACTTGTTTTGAAGGGGAACGGCCACGAGGGATCCCTGCACTGTCTGCCTGTTAGTTTTTTTTCCCCTGACTGTAACCCAGCTACTCTTGTCCAGCACCTTTGGTGTGGCTACCTCCCTGTAACTCTTCTCGATAACCCCCTCTGCCTCCCGGATGATCCGAAGTTCATCCAGCTCCAGCTCCAGTACCTTAACACGGTCTCTGAGGAGCTGGAGCTGGGTGCACTTCCCGCAGGTATAGTCAGCGGGGACACCAGTGGTTTCCCTCACCACCCACATCCTACAGGAGGAGCATGCAACTGCCCTAGCCTCCATCCCCTCTTACTTTACAGAATTAGCTGCCCTGTAGACCAACTGGACCTCTGCCCTCTGACTATGCTTCCAGTCAGCTGTACTCTAAACTCCTGGCTCCCTTCACGCTCTTTGATAAATATAGGAAATTAAATGTCAGGAGCACCTTACTCCCTCCTCACCTAACTCCCTCAGTCACCAAACTCTCACTGTCGCACTCAAATGCCACAAGTTCAGCACTCCCTCAGTCACCAAACTCTCACTGTCGCACTCAAATGCCACAAGTTCAGCACTCCCTCAGTCACCAAACTCTCACTGTCGCACTCAAATGCCACAAGTTCAGCACTCCCTCAGTCACCAAACTCTCACTGTCGCACTCAAATGCCACAAGTTCAGCACTCTAGTGCAAACAAAGTCTGCACTGTAACAAGCTCCTATTTATGCTGTGCTTCTAGCCTCTGAAAAGTGGCCTAATGCAATTAACTAATTAACAAGCTCCAGCTGCAAGTAATTACAAGTAGAACCTTGTTTAAAGCTGATTCAAATATTCACCTTCTTATAGACCAAACAGCAACTTTTAAGTTAATTAACTAAATAAAAGAAATACTAGACTTTAAGTAAAAATAAACCCTTAATATCCCTCAGTCACCAAACTCTCACTGTCGCACTCAAATGCCACAAGTTCAGCACTCTAATATTCCCAGCCATCAGAGACTACCCAAATTGAATCTGTCACCGGTCAGCATTGTCTGGCCTTGTTGAACCCCGCTCGCATCCTGGCCAACTCCACTCCAATGTCCTGATAAATCCCGACTCAATTTCTTTCCCATTCACAAAACCGTTTCACCTTGGCCCACCTCAGAATCTTCTCCTTGTCCAACGCCTTCTCCTCCACCAATCTGGCCAATATCCTGGTGACATAATTTGTGATGCCTGTTCCCTCCACTCCCTCCGGCAGACCCACAATCCGCAGATTTTGCAGCCTAGGTCTATTCTCCTGGTCCTCCACCTTTGTTCGAGCGACTTGCAGAGATCCCCCAGAATCGTCACCTTTGTTTCCAAAGACACAATGAGGTCACTCTGCATCACTTCTCCATCTCCCGGATCATTGCCCCCTGTGCTTCATGGCATTTCTCCACCCACTCCAGGGACCTGCGAAGAGGTGACACTGCTCCCTCAATCGCCATCAACCAGTCGCTCTGCATCTCTTTCCTTTGCTGACAAAGCTCCTCTTTAATGAAGTCCATCAATTGCTTCATCTGCAACATTCCCACCCTTCATAAGTTTGTATGTTTTAATGAAATCACCTCTCTTTCTTTCAAACTCCGAGAATATATATCCAATTTACTACACCCAGCGTGCCAAATTGAAACTTCCCCTTTGTCCCTATTCTATTCTTCCTGCCTGTTAGCCAATCCTCTGTCTATGACAAAGATTGTTCCCAATCCATCAACCCCATCTTGTTCATGAACCTTTTTTGCGGTACCTTATCAAATGGCTTTTGGAAATCTAAAAAATCTACTGGTTCCCCTCATCTACCCAACTTGCACATTCTCAACAAACTCTGATAAATTTGTCAAACATATTTCTCTTTCATAAAACCATCTTGGCTTTGTTTGTTTAAACTATGGTTTTAAGTACGTTGTTAAGACTTCATAGATTCCAATATTTTCCTGACAACTGATCTCAGACTAACTGGCCTATAGTTCCCTGTGTTCATTCCCCTTCCTTTCTTGAGTAATGGTGTTATAACCAGTAGATCCACTATCTCTAAAGCTGACAGAACCCTAAGATTAGGCATCAGACCTGGGGTTTTGTCAGATTTTAGTCATTCAAACTTCTCCAATACTTGTAATCTGCTGTTGTCAATTAGTTAATTACCTGAAGTTCTTCAATCTTATTAGCTCCTTGGTTACCATCTAATTCTGATATGTATGTTGTGTCCTCTATTACGAAGACAGGCACGGTAGCATTGTGGATAGCACAATCACTTCACAGCTCTAGGGTCCCAGGTTCGATTCCGGCTTGGGTCACTGTCTGTGCGGAGTCTGCACATCCTCCCCGTGTGTGCGTGGGTTTTCTCCGGGTGCTCCGGTTTCCTCCCACAGTCCAAAGATGTGCAGGTTAGGTGGATTGGACATGATAATTGCCCTTAGTGTCCAAAATTGCCCTTAGTGTTGCGGGTGTGGGTGGGTTATGGGGATAGGGTGGAGGTGTTAACCTTGGGTAGGGTGCTCTTTCCAGGAGCCGGTGCAGACCCGATGGGCTGAATGGCCTCTTTCTGCACTGTAAATTCTATAAAAAATATTTGTTCAATGTCTGTTTTTTCCTTCATTCACCATTTTTCCTGTATCTGCTTCTAAGGGAGTGACATATACTTTAGTTACTCTCTTCCTTCATTTATGCTTGTGAATTCTCCTAACTGTTTTATATCCATGGCTTGTTTATTTTATTATTTTATTTCCTTTCTATCAACTTCTTTGGTGGCCCTTTGCTAGTTTCTAATGCACTGTCAATCCTCAGATTTATTACTATTCTTTTCAAAATTATCAGCCTCTTCTTTTAATCTAATGTGATACAAAATTTCTTTAATAAGCCATGGGTGGATTCTTCTTGTTGAGTCCTTATTTTTCAATGGAATACATTTATGTTGAGTATTTTGAATATTTACTTAAATGTTCCCCATTGTTTATGTATAGCCATATCTCTTTGGGCGGGACTTTCCGATCTTTCCTGCTGGCTGGTTCTCCCAGTCCTGCCAGTGTTACCCCCGCTGCTGGGGAACAAACAAGCCATGCAAATTGTCATTGACTTGTCAACGGTCAATAGCAAGCTGCCTCTGCCGTGAAAATACCAGTTGTGGGAGGGTGGGGGCAGTTTGAAAGTTCCAGCCTTCGTCTATTTACCGAATCAACCTTAGCCAGCTCTCCCCTTATATCTATGCAATTGGCTTTGTTTCAGCTTAAGGTTCTTGTTCAGGACTCACATTTGTCATTACAAACATAAAATGGAATTCAGCTGTATTAGATCACTATTTCACAGAGAATATTTTACTACGAGGTTACCAATTAACGTTACCTTATTATTGAACATTAGATCTAAAATAGACTTACGCCTAGTTGGTTCCACAATGTATTGCTCCAGGAAAATGTCACAAAAACATTCTATAACCTCATCTGCCAGACCATTTTTTCCAATTTGATTGGTCCGATCGATGTGAAGACTAAAGTCACCCACAATTATTACTTCGTATTTATTACAAACCTTCCCAAACATTGTATTATTCATGGGTCCCTCCAATATTTATTGTTTGACCTGAGTGTCCCATTCACACATCGCCATAATCCTGTTGACCCTGAGGCCTGTGTCAGGTTCTTCAGTTGTGCTATATACAACCTGTACTAATAATCACAAGCAACACTTATTCTGAGTCAAATTTATGGAACAACCAAGATTGAGAAACACAATTCATTTGAATTCCTGTTTAAATGTGGTTTACATTCCTTCCACTTTGAAAAGTCCCCATAAACAGGAAACAGAAACCTCTGCCTGACAATCAGTCACACAGTCCAAGGACAGATTACTGTTGGGTATAACTCTATTGGTTTCCTAACCAGGTCACTGAGGGACATATGAAAATGCAGATGGATCTGTCTCCTGTAGGTGGTGTCGGTGGCTTCAGGGTTACAGTCGTCTGAAACCTTCAGAAATATTCTCTACTTGGCAATATGTGACTCTCAAGGTAAACTAGCTCCTCATTGGCGGTTAGTGTTTGACTGACAGCGGGTTGTTGTGCTTGAGTTTCTGATATTTTCCGGCCTCATGTTACACAACCACACCCGGTATAACAAGAATACAGAACATGACAGCCCCTGTATGGTCTGCAGTTTGAACTGATATGGTTGACTGGGATGTGTAGCCGTCTGACAGAGTCTTAACACAACACAGATCAGAGATAACCACTTCAGACCAGGTTTCCAACTCAAACAAAGCCCCATCCACACACAGAGGACAAAGAGACAGACACCCCAACCACAAGGCTCGGTAATTCCGATATTGAAGGAGGAGGATTGAACATGAGCTGGGAATTGGAGAATCACCTCAATGCAGAAGGAGGCCATTAGGCCCATCAAGTCAGCACCTACCCTCCGAAAGGGCACCCTATCGAGACCCACTCCCCCACCTGTGGGCAGCACAATAGCACTCTGGTTAGCACTGTTGCTTCACAGCGCCAGGGTCCGCGGTTCGATTCCCGGCTTGGGTCATTGTCTGTTCGGAGTCTGCATGTTCTCCCTGTATCTCCGTGGGTTTCCTCTGGGTGCTCCCACAAGTCCTGAAAGACATACTGTTAGATGAATTGGACATTCTGAATTCTCCCTCAGTATACCCGAACAGGCGCCAGAGTGTGGCGACTCGGGATTTTCCACAGTAACTTCATTGCAGTGTTAATGTAAGCCAACTTGTGACAATAATATAGATTATTATTATTATTATTATTATTAACCCCACCTAACCTTTGCACACTTGGGGAAAATGTAGCATGGCCAATCCACATCTTTGGACTGAGGAAGGAAATCGGAGGACCCGGAGGAAACCCACATGGAGACACGTGGAAAACGTACAAACTACACCTAGACAGTCACCCAAGGCGGAGTCAAACCTTGGTCCCTGGCACCATGAGGCAGCAGTGTTAACCACTGTGCCACCCTCTAACATTAGTGATGGGAAAAGTAATGGAATCTCTCTTAATAGTGCAAATATAAGAAATGAATAATATAGGCCAGGATTTTTCGGATGGTGGCGTTTCCCAACGTGCCATCATCACCACCAGCAGGAATGCAGCAGGGAACACATCTGTGCCGGTCCTGCAGCTATTTAACCGTCCAACACTGGAGGTGAGATTTCCACTCCTAACCCATCTGATTAACCAGCAGTTTACTTACCCCTGCAGTGCCAGGAGCTGTGGTGGACAAAACTCAGACTGCATGCAGTCCCCAGAGTCCATGTCCTGGGAGTTCAGGGACAGGTAAGTTCAGTTTTGGGGTGAGCGGGGAGGGTAACAGAGGCTGGGGTGGGGTCGATAGAGGGGGAATTGGGTGTGGCCGGAGAGGCTGGAGGGGGTGCGTACGGGCGGCACAGTGGTGCAGTGGTAAGCACTGCTGCCTCACAGCGTCAGGGACTCGGGTTCAATTCCAGCCTTGGATGGAGTTTGCACGTCCTCCCCATGTCTGCGTGGGTTTCCGCCGGGTGCTCCGGTTTCCTCTCACAGTTCAAAGATGTGAAGGTGAGGTGGATTGGCCATCCTAAATTACCCTTAGTGTCCAGGTTAGGTAGGGTTACTGGGTTAGGGTGGAGCTCTTTCAGAGGGTTGGTGCAGACTCGATGGGCCAAATGGCCTCTTTCTGCACTGTAGGGAGTCTATGTTTCTATGAGTCTAAGATATTATTCAAACATATGGGGTCCTGGGGTGGGGATATAGGGTTAGGTATGGATGTTTCCACTTGTGGGAGAAACACTAGAACCAAGGGACACAGTGGAAATGAGGAGAATTTCTTTCTCAAAGGGTGGCTAGTATATGGAATGTGTCTTCCCAGAAAGCAGTGGAGGCTGGGTCATTGAATATATTCATTGTAGAATTAGACAGAATTTTGACAGACAAGGGGATCAATGTGGTTGAGGGACAGGGGCTGGAGGGGGGGGCAGCGGGAAGGGGGAGAGATGGCAGAGTGGAAACCACAACCAGATCAGCAATTATCTTATTGAATGATGGAGCTGGCTCAAAGAGCTGAATGGCCTACTCCTGCTTCTAAATCCTATGGACGGGATACTCCATCCCACCAGCTGGCCAATAGGGTTTCCCATTGTGGGCTCCCCCATGCAGTCAGGGGGACTCACAACATACCACATACTACAGTCAAAATTACAGTTACACAAGACAAATCAAATACAGCAGGGCTGCAGTGACTAGAAAATGTAATTATTAACTATTAGATAAAGCCAGACACAGAGCTGTTTTACCTACCAGTGTTTTGTTTACTATCCATGGTGACACTATTTATTCCATCTCAAGATTACACATTAAACACTTCCTTCTTACAAACAGACTAAGAATTCAAATAAATCACCACATTGTAGAACAAACTATTTATTCAGTCACAAAATAAGAGTGGGTGGTGCAGGTAGAGCAAAATAGCAAATCAGGGATAGTGGGAGCTCAGGAAAGATTTGACAAACATGTCATTGGCACAAGACAAAGTGAGTATTAATGGCAATGTTAAAGAATAAAGAAGGTGCTGATAGTGGCATAAAGGGTCAGCGCACTCAGAAAAGAAGTTTATGTCAGATTCTCCAGGTGTTTCATATTGAATCCGTTCTCCACTGTTAACAATCATAAGTAACATTCACTTCAAATCAATTTAAGGAAATAAGTAAAATTGAGAAGTGAAATCTTTTGTCAGCTGCCAAGGGAGAAGTCCTGGTTAAAGTCTGACTGCATTTGTTTATTGTGGATGCGGTTTACAGTTGTTCCCTTCTGGAGACTGTTTGAAAACAAGAACTGAAATGTCCTGAATCAGATCATCACAGAAACTTCTGCCTATCCAACCAGTGACACAGCCCAGGAATAGATTGCCATTGGGTAGAGCTCTGTCTGGTCCTCAGTTCACTGAGGAACATGTTAAACGGCAGATGGATCTGTCTCCTGTAGATGGTGTCAGGCACCTCGGTAACATACAGGATCGGAGGAGTCTGAAAGCTTCAGAAACGGCCTCTACCTGACAATACATGACTCGCACAGTGAGCTGGCTCCTCATTGGATATTAATGTTTGACTGATTGTTGTTGTGCGAGAGTTTCTGATATCACCCTGCCTCAGGTCATGTTCCACAAATACACCCTGAGTGACGAGAATACGCAATCTGCTGAATGAGTTGCAGTTTGATTTGATGTGGTTAAGTGAGAATGTGTGCGTCTGACGCTATCCAGCATCAAGAATCAGAGCCAAACACAGAGCATTTCAAAAGCAAACCTTCCCCGGTTCCGATGAAAGATCACCGACCTGAAACAATAACTCTTTTTCCCAATAATAGATGCAGCCCGATCTGCTGTGTGATTCCAGTCATCAGAATCAATGGCTGTATTCTCCGATTCTGCGGCTATGTCCCCACGCCGGTGTGGAAATGGTAGCGTTTTACAACAGAAACAAATGGCGTGAAATGGCCACCGATCCTTCATTTGGCTGGGGGCTAGCATCAAGGCAGTGTAGAGGATCTAGCTGTCAATATGGCCGGGAGGATTGCAGCGTCCGTGGCTGCGCATGCGGATGGCGGCAGCCTGCAGTGGCCGCGCCGTACAACATGGCGCCAGCCGCTCACAGACCCGGCCTGTGAAATAGTGCTCCTCTTAGGCCGGCCGCACACCCCGGACCAACCCCCCCACAGTGTCCCCAGCCCCTGGCAAAGTGCCTCCTGCCCGCAGATTGGCCCTTTCCCGACTGCAGTGGTGCTGGACCGAGTCCGCAGCCGCCATGCCGAGTTCCCGACGGGTGAGACCATGAGAGACCCACACCACCGGGAACTCGGCTGGTTGGGGGCGGAGCATTGGGGGGGGCGGTCCTCAGGCAGCTCCGGCACGTCTGAAACCCCAAAGATCGCCACCATGGGGTCCAGCTTCACCCCACTATCCTCGAATGGTCCCAAACAGCACCTCCCAGTAGATCTCCAACCTCTCTTGGAGGGATCGGAGCATCACGAAAGCGGTGCTGTCCGATTTGGTCGGAAACTTTGATTCTCTGCCCAATTGCCGAACACGATTTCGGCATCGGCGACCGGAGAATCTGCCCAATGATTTTTGTGAAAAATATCCTGCTCTCCCGACCACCTGTATATATCCCCAATCCTGCCCTCCCCCACCTTATCTGGAAGCAGCAATTTCTCCAGCAGCCTGTACTCCGCTAGTTGGGGAAACGTCGGCTGCTCCTTTCGCGCTAGTCCTGGACCTGCCAATACCTAAACTCGCTCCCCTCGGTGGAATTCCCAGCGAATTTCCCCTCTGGGAACATATCCCTGACCCACTTCAACCACTCCACTGCCTACACATCCTATCCATGTGTGGTTCCCCTACAGTGGCATCAACACGGACATGTGGCCAGCTTAAAGTGCCTCCTCAACTGATTCCAGATCTTAACAGTCTACTCCACCACTCGGCTCCCCGTATACTTCCTCGGAGCCAACGGCAATGGGGTCGTCATCAGAGCCCTCAAAATCGAGCCCCAACAAGACTCCTCGTCCAACCTGATCCACTCTGCTCCCTCCTCACCCCGCCCCCTCCACCAACGCGTCCCCTCAACATTCACTGCCCAATAGTAGCGCATCAGGATCGGGAGGGCCAACCCCCCTCCCTACCGCTGCTTTTCGAGCAGGATCCCCCTCGCCCTCAGCCCACATAAAATCTGAGACCAGCGCCTCCATCTTCTGGGAAAAGGCCGGCCTCATTCACTGGGAACACCTCACTCTTCCCTACATTCAACTTATAGCCGGAAAATGCCCCAAATCTCTCCAACAAGCCCATAATTCTGTCCATACTTTCCAATGGGTCTGACACAAGCAACAATAGCTGGTCCACATACAATGATATCTGGTGCTCCCTAACCCCTTACAATCCATCGACACTCAGCTGACGCCTGAAGAACCATCACCAGGTGCTCTATTGCAACACAAACAACAGCTGCGGCAGCAGGCACCCCTGCCTCGTCCCTCTATGCAACTCAAAATACCCCAAACTTGTCTTGTTCGTTCGAACACTAACCATGAGGAATGCATACAATAATCGCACCCAGGTCATAAACTCCCGCCCAAACCCACACCTTCCCAGAACTTCAAACAGATATCTCCACTCTACCCGATCGAATGGCTTCTCCGCGTCCATGGACACAATCACCTCTAGCTTCCATCCCCTGATGGAGTCATTATTACACTTAACAACCTCCTAATGTTACTAGAGAGCTGCCTCCCTCCAACAAAATCCGTTTGGTCCTCAGAAACCATCTCTGGACGCACCCCTACACGCCAACACCTCTGCCAGGATTTCACATCCGTGTTTAACAGGGAAATGGGCCTGTCAGATCCACACTCCAATGGGTCCTTCCCCTTTTTTGGGATCAATGAAATTGACACCTGTGCCAACGTAGCTGGCAGATCCCCTTTTCCACCACGTCACTAAATGTACCCACCAGGTGAGGGCCAACTCATTAACAAAACTCCACCGGAAAGCTGTCTGGCTCCGGAGCTTTCCCCGACTGCATTCTACCGATACATTCCATCACCTCCCTTAATCCCAACGGCTACTGCAATGCCTGCCTCTTCCCATCCTCCAATACTGGGAACTCCAATCCATCCAGAAACTGCCCCAGATTCTCCGCCTCCCCAACCAGCTCAGCCCTATATCATCCCTCTTAGAAAGCCTTAAACACCTCATTCACCTTTTCCAGGTCCAACACCAACTCTCCATTCTCCGCCTTCACCTGCAAAATTTCCCTGGTCGCTGCCTGATGCGGCAACTGGTGGGCCAACATACAACTCGCCTTCTCCCTATACTCATACTGCACCCCCCTCGCCCTCCTCAGCTGCCCCACTGCCTTGCCGGTTGTCAACCAATCAAATTGTCATTTAACTTCTTCCTTTCTGTGAACAATTCCCCCGTGGGGACCTCCGAGTATCTCCGACAACCTCAACTATCTCGTTCAATAACCGCCAGTGCTGTTCCATCCTCACCCTATCTCTGTGGGCCTTGAACAAAATAATTTGCCCTCGGTACACCGCTTTCAAGGCCTCCCAAAAAGTAGCAGCTGTTACCTCCCCATTTTGGTTAAGCTGCACATAGTTCTTAATTCCCACTCTCAACCTCCCCCAAAATTCCTTGACAGTATTGTCTGTTGGCTGATGACAAAATCGGGAAATGTGATTAGGCAGAGAATCGGTTCCGATGCCACAATCGCAGCAGGCGCCGATTTTATGCCAAATCGTGATTCTCCATACCTCGACAGCGGCGTCAATGTGTTCTGGAACGCATGTAGAGTAGACACCGTCTGCATGTCATTAGTGGGCTCGACCCGGTATTCTCCGGGGCCTCTGCGATTCTCTGCCTCCGATGGGCTGAGTTCTCGACGGCGCAGTTCACTTATGCTTTTAAAAATCGTGAAACATGTGTGATGGCTGCTGAGGGAGAGAGAGAGGAGGAAGGACCCGGAGAGGATTGACTGCGGGCTGCCGGGCTGGACATTGCCAGGGACGGGGAGGGGGGTGGGAGGGATATGGGGGAAGAGGCCGAGTGGCCGGGGTGACACCCCCTCTCCCACAGGACTGTGGCAGTGTCCAGGCAAGGGCCCAATTACAGCGGCCATCTTGCTGCACACCTACTGACCACCCACCTTGGCCCCTGGTTCTGCAGAGTGACATCAGTCATTATGGGTGCCTCAACACCTGACCCCACACGCCAACCCCCCCCCTCCACAACACCCCCCTCACCCAAACACCCCCCAACCCGGCCGACATCACCGGTGGCCCATAGTAGCGCCTGGCGAGGTCAGTGCCAGCCAATGGTACCCCTGGCATCAGGACGATACCAGGGCCAGAGGCCCCCATGGTGCCAGGCATCAATGGGGCCAGAGGTGCAGGGGGGGAAGGGACATGCGGGGGTGGATCCCACAGTGCTAACCGGGGCCACCATGTAGCACGGTGGACCCACATGGGCACATGGGGCATGCACATAGTAACATGTTGGCCTTTTACCCCAGCAATCAATGAATATTGGATTCAACCAGCAATAGTGTCCTTCTTGCTGGTCACCGCAGCCCTGGGGGATGCCCTGCGACTGTATGAGCGGACGCTGCTCAAGGAGGAGGAGGAAGCTGCAGCAGAGACGCGTGAAGCAGAGGGGCAGGTGGCAGCCACCTAGGACGGAGAGCGAGCTGCCCAACAGGTCGAGGAGGAGGTGTCAAGGAGGCGTCTCATGATACCTCGTGTGTGCCGGCATCGTCTGTCATGTGAGGACCGGGCATGCCGTTGAAGGCTCCGGCTGAGCAGAGAGAAAATGCAGCATATCTGCCAGTGATGGCACACCTGGAAACATGGGGGAATGGGGGAGGACACTCCATAGGCTGGAGGATGATGCTCTCATTCCATCACAGGGCCCCATCAGAGTGGAGGTGCCCTGCTGTGATTCCCACCCTGCGATCTGGGTCCCCATTGGTGGGAATCTTCTAGGTTGACTGGGCCTGGATGGCCCGGCTGCTGCTCGGGTGTCCCAGGTGGCATGGTGCTGCCCTGTTCTGCCTGCAACCCGCCAGATGCACCAGGGACAGGAGGGGGTAGGGGAGTCCGAGGCGCTGCGCTGTTCCGGTACCTCCCCTGCGGGAGTCACTGACACGGGCCCCTCCTCCTCCTCCTCCTTCTGGGTGCCCGATGACCCCCAGGCTACTCCATGGGACAGGGGTGCGAGCGGAGCCATCCCCTGAGGCTCCCCGACACCTGCCGCTGCCAGTCCTGGAGACCCACTCTGTTCTCGACCAGGTTCCACACGCTCGGGACATGGAGCACAGAGAGTGGATCATCGCCATCTGGGATAGCGCCACATCATCCGTTGACTGTGCCACCACCTTCTGGCTTTGTGTCACATCAGCCAATGACTGCAACATCTCCCTCTCGGCATGGGCCACTCCCCTCTGTGTCTGCGTCACATTGGCCAGTGCCTGGGCAATGCCGCTGATGTTCCCAGCCATGGCCTGCTGTGACTGGGCCATGCTGAGGAGCGCCGCTGCGATTTCCCGATGGCTTTGGGACATGGTCGCCTGTGAGGCGGAAACCCTAGCCAGGGCCTCGGCCAGTGCCTGCACAGAATGCCCCAGGCCTTGGATGCTGATCCACAGCCAAAATTGTCAACCCCCCAATGCCTACACCGCGGACACCACTCTTGCAGTGTTGGCCTGGGTGACATGCATTGTTGGCACCACCTCCTGCTACTGCATGTGGTTGGGCTCCTCCAACTGTGCCTGTAGGTACTGAATACTCACCGACAAACCCTCATGTAGTCCCTGGCTCTGCGACTGCATCTCCACTATGGATGGGACTGTCTGTTCCAGAAGCCCGAAGCCTGGCTGGGCGGCAGCTGGTTCCAGGGCCTGGGCTGCCCTCCGACCGTCCGCCCACTCGGCTGCTCCAACCTCCACCTGCTGTACCGGAGCAGCTGTGTGGTGAGCTTCAGATAGTGTCCCAGGAACCTCTTCACTAAAGTTCCCAACCGAGGTGAGTATCTCTGGGATGGTGGCGGGTGTTGAAGACAGCTGTGATGGGAAATCAGTGCCATCTTCCCACACAAGCACTGGGGCGTCCTGAGTCTTGGGCGGAGAGCTGGTGTCTGAGCAGCTCCCATCGCTGCTCAGCTCACGGTGGGGCTCTGGCTGTGGCACTGTCTGGGGGCGGGGGGAGGGATGGGGCACCAGGTGGACCTGCCCCATCTCCCGCAGATCCTGCAAAACACAAGGCAAGACGCATTATTAGAATGCTGGTGGGGGGGGGGGGGGGGGGGGGGGAGTGGTGTAGCGTGAGGGTGGTGTGGGGAAGAGGGTGGTGTGGGGGTGGTGTAGGGTGAGGTGTGGGTGGGGGTGAGGGTGGTATGGGGATGGTGGTCGTGTTGCAAGGGGGATACATTTGTCACAGGGAACCGCAGCTAAGCAAGGTTTCATTTCCTCATCGTGGCCGAGCTCCATCTCGGTGACCTCCCGTTCCTCTGGGCCACCAACTATGTCCAGGGCCCTCTGTTCTGCCACGGTGAGGAACCACAGGTCCAGCAGTTCCCCTCCTGCCCTCTCCCGCTCCCGGTGGTTGTGCATGGCCTTTGCCTGAGGGTGGGCGGAAACGTAGAATCACAGTGTTGGACAATCCAACGCATATAGCCTAGGGGGTGGGTAGGTGATGGCCTCAGTGGCCAGGTCACCTGGCTATGGCAGCTGATATGGGTACCCGCATGTGGTGCAGAGTGGGTGTTCGGCCATCCTCCAGGGAGTGGGGGTGGGGGGGGGGGGGTAGAGGGAGTGGTTACAGGTGTGCATGACGGGGTTAGTGCCAGGGGCACAGTGCTGCCTACTCACCCTGGCCGCCCTGAGGAGGTCGTGCAGTTTTTTCCAGCACTGCTGGCCAGTCCGGACGGTGTTTCTGGTGGGGCTCACAACCTCTGCCACCTGCACCCAGGCACGACGGACGGCGGCAACTGGCAGCCTCCTTCCCGGACTGGAGTACAGGATCATCAACCACTCCTCCACCGCGTCCAACAGGGTCTCCAGCTTGGTGTCTGTGAACCTCAGGGCTGCACTTCTCGCTGCCATCTTGTTGGCTGGGATGGTGTGTGGGGGGGAAACATTATTTATATGCAGCTGCAGCTTGTTAGCTTTTGGGTGTCAATTGCGAAACTGGCGAATCCGGCACCGTTTCTCATTGGAATGGACTGTGTTCCACGTTGAGTCAGTGCTGGCCCCATAACAGTCGCTGAATTAGTGCAGGTGCAGCGCCTGCTTTTCTGTCGTAAAAGTCCACAGATTCTGCGTTGGGTCAACATTTAAGGCAGGTTTCTCCATCCCACTGCAGCATGCTGTCGGGATTCTCTGTTTCGCCGGCTGGTCATTGGGGTTTCCCATTGTGGGACAGCCCCACGCTGTTGGGAAGCCCCCGGGCTGCTGGCAAAATGGAGCATCACGACGATGGAGAATCCAGCTCATAGTCTCAGAAATGGAGAATCCCGCCTCTCATCCTCCAAATATCCCAAAACCAGCCTCCAACGGCCTCTGCACCTGCCCTGAACAAATCTTCACGTCTTTTTTTAAAATTTAGAGTACCCAATTCATTTTTTCAATGAAGGGGCAATTTAGCATGGCCAATCCACCTACCCAGCACATCTTTTGAGTTGTGGGGGCGAAACCCACGCAAACACGGGAGAATGTGCAAACTCCACACGGACAGTGACCCAGGGCCGGGATCGAACCTGGGACCTCAGCGCCGTGAGGCAGCAGTGCTAACCACTGTGCCACCATGTTACCCCCAAAGCCTCACATCCAACCACTGAGGCGCATGGTCTGAGATCACAATTCCTGAATACTCCGCCCGTACTGCCCAAATCAGCACTGTTCAGCTCACCACGTAAAAAAATCAATCCTAGAGTATACCTTATACATGTGAGAGAAGAAAGAGTGCTCTCTCTCTCCCGGTGGCCGAACCTGTGCGGATCCACCATCCCCATCTATCCATGAACCCTCAAACCTCGTTCGCCATTCTCGACCTTCCCGTAGACTTAGGGCAGTATTCTCCGCTCCCGATAAAAATCGGGATGGCCGTCGTGAAATCGGCCGAGGTTCACGACGGCCTCGGGGCCCGTTCCCCGCACCTAATTCACCCCCACCCGGGGGGCTAGGAGCCCGCTCCCCGCACCTAATTCACCCCCACCCGGGGGGCTAGGGGCCCGCTCCCCGCACCTAATTCACCCCCACCCGGGGGGCTAGGAGCGGGCCTCCGTCTTTCCCGGCCGCGACCTCGTCGCGCTGGAAATAACGCGCAAAACGGCGCATTTGTGAGGTCATCCGCGCATGCGTAGGTTGCCGATTCCAACCCGCGCATGCGCGGATTACTTAATCGCGCAGACGGCGTGAACCCGCATGCGCGGTGGCCGTCTTTCTCCTCAGCCGCCCGGGAAGACGTGGCGGCTTGATCTTGCCGGGCGGCGGAGGGGAAAGAGTGCGTCCATTTTGGACGCTGACCCGACGATCGGTGGGCACCGATCGCGGGCCTGTCCCCTCCCGAGCACAATCACGGTGCTCCCGTGCCAATCAGGCCCTTGGATGCCCCAAACGGGCATCTGGCGCCCGTTTCACGAATGCAGCGACCAGGTGTGGTTGCTGCCGTGGTGAAACGGGCGTGAAGGGCCGGCTGCTTGGCCCATCGGGCTCGGAGAATCACCGTTCACCGTGAAAAACGGCGAGCGGCAATTTTTCCGAAGGGTGGAGAATCGCTGGGGGCGCCGGGGGGGGGGGGGCGTAGAAAATGTCGGGAGGCCTTCCCACGATTCTCCCACGCCACATGGGGAGCGGAGAATTCCGCCCTTAGGGCTCGACCTGTCCAACCTCGGATCTATTACACAATTAAAATCCCGCCTGATTATCAACTGGTGAGAGTCCAAATTCAGAATGACCCCAGTAACTTCCTTACAAAACCAATATCATCCCAATTAGGCGCATACACGTTTACCAACACCACCGCCATCCCCACTAAAACCCCACTCACGATCGTGACCACATACCTCCCCCCCTCCCACAGGGTCCCAAATCTCCCTAGTCCTAGCACGGTAGCATGGTGGTTAGCATAAATGCTTCACAGCTCCAGGGTCCCAGGTTCGATTCCCGGCTGGGTCACTGTCAAGTCTACAAAATTATGAGGGGCATAGACAGAGTGGATAGTCAGAGGCTTTTCCCCAGGGTGGAGGGGTCAATTACTAGAGGGCATAGATTTGAGGGGCAAGGTTTAGAGGGGGATGTATGAGGCAAGTTTTTTTACACAGAGGGTAGTGGGTGCCTGGAACTCGCTGCGGGAGGAGGTGCTGGAAGCAGGGACGACAGGAACATTTAAGGGACATCTTGACAAATACATGAATAGGATGGGAATAGAGAGATACGCAGAAGATTTTAGTTTAGACAGGCAGCATGGTCGGCACGGGCTTGGAGGGCCGAAGGGCCTGTTCCTGTGCTGTACTTTTCTTTGTTCTTGTTCTTTGTTCTTTGGGGCATTGGCTCCTGTGCGACAGGCCTTATCCGCTGCGGTCATGGCTGATGATGCCTATCCGGAAGCCACAGACCGATTTGGAGACCCGCTACAATGACGCCCATGCAGCGTCCATGGGCATGATCTTGTGATGCTTTGGCATTCTGAAGATGCCGTTCAGGTTCATGGACCGCTCTGGAGGGGCCCTCCAGTATAGTGCTGGGAGGATCTCCCACATCATGGTGGCCTGCTGTGTCCTCCACAACATCGTGCAACAGAGAGGCGTGTGCTGGAGGAGGAGCATAAACTTCAGACCTCGTCAGATGACGAGGATGCGGGGGGGGAGGGCAAGGATGGGCAGGACATGGGGCCTGTGCAGGTATGGGAGGCTGCACAGCGTGTGCGCCAGGGCCAATGTGCACAGGACGCTCTAACCCCTCCCCTTCCTTTCTTGAGTAATGGTGTTATAACCAGTAGATCCACTATCTCTAAAGCTTACAGAACCCGAAGATTTAGGCATCAGACCTGGGGTTTTGTCAGATTTTAGTCATTCAAACCTCCAATACTTGTAATCTGCTGTTGTTAATTAGTTAATTACCTGAAGTTCTTCAATCTTATTAGCTCCTTGGTTACCATCTAATTCTGATATGTATGTTGTGTCCTCTATTACGAAGACAGGCACGGTAGCATTGTGGATAGCACAATCACTTCACAGCTCCAAGGTCCCAGGTTCAATTCCAGCTTGGGTCACTGTCTGTGCGGAGTCTGCACGTCCTCCCCGTGTGTGCGTGGGTTTCCTCCGGGTGCTCCGGTTTCCTCCCACAGTCCAAAGATGTGCGGGTTAGGTGGATTGGCCATACTAAATTGCCCGTAGGGTCCTAAAAAGTAAGGTTAGGGGGGGTTGTTGGGTTACGTGGATACGTGGGTTTGAGTAGGGTGATCATTGCTCGGCACAACATCGAGGGCCGAAGGGCCTGTTCTGTGTTGTACTGTTCTAAGTCCCCGTAAACCCCGTTTTCTTACTCAACAAAATGGTCACCGCCGCTTTGACTTTGAATCAAATCCCAAGTGAAACACTTGTCCCACCCATCCCTTCCTCAGTCTGATATGACCCTTCACCAGAGATGCGTCTCCTGCAAGAAAAGCTACTACGCTCTCAAGCTGTTCAGATGTGTGATCACCCAGGACATCTTGACCGGTCCATTCAGCCCATGGACATTCCATGTATGATTCTCGTCAGAGGCTTATGCCTCCACCCCCTCTCGTGTCCGCCTTCACCACCCATAGGTTACACCTCTCCCATTCCCACTTTAAACCAGGCCCATCCAAGATGGCCCTCCTGCCACCCACAACTCATCCTCCATACTTGCCATGTCGTATTCACCCCTCCCCCCCCCCCCCCCACAATGGCTCACCATCGTGGCCTCCCTCCCACTGCACTTCTGTTCATGAGCATTACTCACTAGTGTGGTGACGCCTGCCCAATGGCCCCCTCCAACACTCCCCCCCCATCCCCCAATCACCCCAGAAAGTCCCAACAGTACAACCTTTACCGAAACAAAACATCAAAAAGGACAAAAGACCTCCTGAAAAAAATAGACCCCTTACAAATTTACAACTTCACTTCCCCCAACATCGGCAAACAGGAACAATAACAAAAAAAACAACTTTCATAGACGCAACTCCTCCCATCCAAGTCATCATTCAGCTCTCTCCCAGCTTATGGTCATTTGCCTCCTCCAGCATCCCAAAGTAATACTCCCAGCCATCAGAGACTACCCAAAGTCTGGCTGGGTACAACACCCCAAATTGAATCTGTCACCGGTCAGCATTGTCTGGCCTTGTTGAACCCCGCTCGCATCCTGGCCAACTCCACACCAATGTCCTGATAAATCCCGACTCAATTTCTTTCCCATTCACAAACCGTTTCACCTTGGCCCACCTCAGAATCTTCTCCTTGTCCAACGCCTTCTCCTCCACCAATCTGGCCAATATCCTGGTGACATAATTTGTGATGCCTGTTCCCTCCACTCCCTCCGGCAGACCCACAATCCGCAGATTTTGCAGCCTAGGTCTATTCTCCTGGTCCTCCACCTTTGTTCGAGCGACTTGCAGAGATCCCCCAGAATCATCACCTTTGTCTCCAAAGACACAATGAGGTCACTCTGCATCACTTCTCCATTTCCCGGATCATTGCCCCCTGTGCTTCATGGCATTTCTCCACCCACTCCAGGGACCTGCGAAGAGGTGACACTGCTCCCTCAATCGCCATCAACCAGTCGCTCTGCATCTCTTTCCTTTGCTGACAAAGCTCCTCTTTAATGAAGTCCATCAATTGCTTCATCTGCAACATTCCCACCCTTCATAAGTTTGTATGTTTTAATGAAATCACCTCTCATTCTTTCAAACTCCGAGAATATATATCCAATTTACTAGACCCAGCATGCCAATTTGAAACTTCCCCTTTGTCCCTATTCTATTCTTCCTGCCTGTTAGCCAATCCTCTGTCTATGACAAAGATTGTTCCCAATCCATCAACCCCATCTTGTTCATGAACATTTTTTGCGGTACCTTATCAAATGGCTTTTGGAAATCTAAAAAAATCTACTGGTTCCCCTCATCTACCCAACTTGCACATTCTCAACAAACTCTGATAAATTTGTCAAACAAATTTCTCTATCATAAAACCATCTTGGCTTTGTTTGTTTATACTATGATTTTAAGTACATTGTTAAGACTTCATAGATTCCAATATTTTCCTGACAACTGATCTCAGGCTAACTGGCCTATAGTTCCCTGTGTTCATTCCCCTTCCTTTCTTGAGTAATGGTGTTATAACCAGTAGATCCACTATCTCTAAAGCTTACAGAACCCTAAGATTTAGGCATCAGACCTGGGGTTTTGTCAGATTTTAGTCATTCAAACCTCCAATACTTGTAATCTGCTGTTGTTAATTAGTTAATTACCTGAAGTTCTTCAATCTTATTAGCTCCTTGATTACCATCTAATTCTGATATGTATGTTGTGTCCTCTATTACGAAGACAGGCACGGTAGCATTGTGGATAGCACAATCGCTTCACAGCTCCAAGGTCCCAGGTTCAATTCCAGCTTGGGTCACTGTCTGTGTGGAATCTGCACATCCTCCGTGTGTGTGCGTGGGTTTTCTCCGGGTGCTCCGGTTTCCTCCCACAGTCCAAAGATGTGCGGGTTAGGTGGATTGGACATGATAAATTGCCCTTAGTGTCCAAAATTGCCCTTAGTGTTGTTGGGGGGGGGGGGGTTACTGGGGATAGGGTGGAGGTGTTAACCTTGGGTAGGGTGCTCTTTCCAGGAGCCGGTGATGGGCCGAATGGCCTCCTTCTGCACTGTAAATTCTAGAAAAAATATTTGTTCAATGTCTGTTTTTTCTTCATTCTCCATTTTTCCTGTATCTGCTTCGAAGTGAGTGACATATACTTTAGCTACTCTCTTCCTTCATTTATGCTTGTGAATTCTCCTAACTGTTTTTATATCCATGGCTTGTTTATTTTATTATTTTCTTTCCTTTATATCAACTTGTTTGGTGGCCCTTTGCTGGTTTCTAAAGCACTGTCAATCCTCAGACTTATTACTATTCTTTTCAAAATTATCAGCCTCTTCTTTTAATCTAATGTGATACAAAATTTCTTTAATAAGCCATGGGTGGATTCTTCTTGCTGAGTTCTTATTTTTCAATGGAATACATTTATGTTGAGTATTTTGAATATTTACTTAAATGTTCCCCATTGTTTATATATAGCCATATCTCTTTGGGCGGGACTTTCCGATCTTTCCTGCTGGCTGGTTCTTCCAGTCCTGCCAGTGTTACCCCCGCTGCTGGGGAACAAACAAGCCATGCAAATTGTCATTGACTTGTCAACGGTCAATAGCGAGCTGCCTCTGCCGTGAAAATACCAGTTGCGGGAGGGTGGGGGCAGTTTGAAAGTTCCAGCCTTCGTCTATTTACCGAATCAACCTTAGCCAGCTCTCCCCTTATATCTATGCAATTGGCTTTGTTTCAACTTAAGGTTCTTGTTCAGGACTCACACTGGTCATCACAAACATAAAATGAAATTCAGCTGTATTAGATCACTATTTCACAGAGAATATTTTACTATGAGGTTACCAATTAACCTTACCTTATTATTGAACATTAGATCTAAAATAAACTTATGCCTAGTTAGTTCCACAATGTATTGCTCCAGGAAAATGTCACAAAAACATTCTATTCCCTCATCTTCCAGACCATTTTTTCCAATTTGATTGGTCCGATCGATGTGAAGACTAAAGTCACCCACAATTATTACCTCGTATTTATTACAAACCTTCCCAAACATTGTATTATTCATGGATTCCCTCCAATATTTATTGTTTGACCTTAGTGTCCCATTCACACATCGCCATAATCCTGTTGACCCTGAGGCCTGTGTCAGCAGTGGTGTGCAGAGGTCTGGTGATGCCCGGGACAAATCTTGATTGTATGCCCCAAAGACTCAAGTATAAGGCCTAATATACTGAGAAATATTATGAGAAAGGAAAACATTGTGAATATATAAACATGAAATAAACGCTTTATTCGATTTTAATATAAATCAATCAAATTTATTAAGTTCTTTTCCCCAAATGATACCTCCTGTCACAAAACACCTGAACTACTTCACTTTTTACATCAGCTGTGAGAAATTCTTTTTCAATGCTTATTAAAGCCAGGTTGGTCAGTCGCTCCTGTGACATAGAAGACCGCAGATATGTTTTTATTAATTTCAGTTTTGAAAATGACCTTTCACAGCTTGCGACTGAAAATGCGATTGTAAGCAGTAATCTGTATGAAACACACAGCGTCGGAAAGACATCCCTCCCATACTGCAGTAAAGACTCCAAAGCATCTTTAGGATCAGGGGGAACTCTATTCCCTCCAGCTCGAAGGAGCATCACAAAATCAATAATTTCGTCATATAACTGAATTGCAACCACATCATTGTCATAATAATTTGCAAAGTCTGAACATTCCTTTTTTAATTTCTCTCTTTCTTGTTCATCTTCAATCACTACTGAATTCAAGTTCAGAAGAAAAGAAAATCGGTCACTGAGTCTTTGAAGACGGACACTGCGGTCTTCAATTTCAGTTTTTAATCTGTTCACAATCTCTACCATTACTCTATTCATTTCTTCTTGTGCCGTCAGTCCACTATCTCTTGCTGACTCTCCAGGCATTATTCTTCTTCTCCTTGTTCGTGCAATTGGTATTCCCCAATTTTCACAATATTCATTGGCTAAATCTATTGCATTGTGGATAATTTCGGCATTCTTCAAATTCAAGATATGACTAAGTCCTCTCAGATCACAAGAAGCTTCATGGAACCCCATTTTCGGATCCTGCAAACGTTTTGAGACTTTCTCCACTGATGATAAAACTGAGTACCAAAAATTTAATAAAGCTATAAACGGGAACTGTTGAATAGAGTTCAGTAGCGATCCTGCATCAGATTTAGTTTCCCTTGAAAATTCTCCTTCCAGCAGGTGGTGAAGGCTTGCAATAACGTTGTCACACTCTTCGTGGATTACTTGCACAGCATCATGGCTGGAACTCCATCTTGTGTCACATTGTCTTTTCACAGTCCGAGTGACAAATGATTTTAACACTTCCCAACGAGAAGTAGATGAAGAAAAAAAAGTAAAGAGTTTTTCTAGAATGCCAAAAAATGTAACAACAACAGGTTGCACCTCACTTGCATGGACACAGGCCAAATTGAGGCTGTGGTTCTCGCAGTTCACAAACACAGCTTTTGGGTTAACTTCAAGAATTTTTTGTTGAACACCTCCTCTCACTCCAGCCATAACTGCTGCGTTATCATATGCTTGACCACGACAGTCATTCATGGAAATTTCATCTTCTTCCAATTTTTCCTGAATTTTATTTACCAGGCTGACTGCATCTTTCTTGTTGACTTGAAAAAATCCCAGAAATGTCTCCTTTATTTCTACTTTTCTGTTTTCATCAATATGAACGTAACGCAGAATTTCAGAAACCTGATCTTCATGGGCAATATCTGGAGTTGAATCCAGCATTATGTTAAAATATTTTGCATCCTTAATTTCGGAAATTATATTTTTCTTGACAGTTTCACCAAGAAGATTGATTATTTCGTTTTGAAATCTGTTGGACAAGTAGGTGACACTTTTTGGTTTCTCTTTCCCTCTCTGCAAGTGTTTTGCTAAGATGTCATCATATTTGGCCAAAAGTCTGATTGTTGCTAGAAAGTTTCCTGTATTTTCACTGACTGTCTCCCCTGGCTCTGATAACCCAGATATTCCTTCTCCTCGATGTCCATGATAGGCCAGATTCTGTTTTGACAGAAATGATATAACCCCGACAATCCGTTCAGTTATAGCTTTCCATCTTTTCTTTTCAGCAGACATTTGCTGTTGAAGTTCAGCATCTATCGTAGTTGAATGATGGAGTCGAACTACGGTTTCTTCAAACAGCCAAAATTGCTTCTTTGCAAAAGTATGCTAAAATCTTCTTTATTTTCTTCACATGGATCATCATCCTGACAACGAGACTGAGGAGAGAGAGTATTATGTTCTGACCGAGCTGAATCCGTATCAGAAAAATCCTTCTCTGCACCCACATCATCTTTTACTTCTCCAGGTTCTCCTACTTCTTCTTTACTTCTTTTTATCCATGCATCTAATGCCCCTCTTTGATGGGACTCTTCTTCGACTCTGGCCCTCTTTTTTTTCCTGTTCTGTGCTCCACTCGGTTGTACACGAAATACTCGTAACATTTCATTTTCTATCTCAAAAACCGTAAGACGCATGAGAAAATGGGAAGAAAATGGTAAACAATCGGTCAGTTGCAGACGGATAAACCATATTTCATTTCTTTGTTCCTTTGTATCAAATTATTTCACACTGATTCTCCACTGATAATTTTGTGCAATTTATATCATAGACTTGCAGATTAGTGGTATCTGTATTCGAATATTAGCATGTTAAGGAATAATGTCTCCTATTCCGAGATTAAATGCCATAGCAGTCCTCTGATCATCCAGGCTTCACTCTTACTACATCCCTTGTAAATATTTCATTAAATATCACCAAAAAACCTATAAAAAACGTAGTTGCACCCGTTCTAGAGCTATTCACTGACCTGAGTAGGTAAAAGAACTAATCTAGATGCACAAAAAGCTGAAGAAAAGACAAGTTATGACTCAAGGAAACGCAGGAACGAACAGCCACGTCTGCTTGTTGCTTTTGATGGTTGCACCACGTACATCATGCTCATGCGTGTGGGGGGATGGGGAGAAGCACCATTTTCTCTAGACAGAAAGGGTACACCATGTTAAAGGAATAAAGGAATAAAGGGCTAACAACTGCCTCTGCAGTGCGGTGAGCCTCCAAAAATTGATTTATCACCGCTGAAATTTTAAAATTACTATCTTATTTCCTTCTCTGGGGCAGCACAGTGGCCTAGTGGTTAGCACAACCGCCTCACGGAACTGAGGTCCCAGGTTCGATCCCGGCTCTGGGTCACTGTCCGTGTGGAGTTTGCACATTCTCCCCGTGTCTGCGTGGGTTTCGCCCCCACAACCCAAAAAATGTGCAGAGTAGGTGGATTGGCCACGCTAAATTCCCCCTTAATTGAAAAAAATAATTGGGTAATCTAAATTTAAAAAAAAAATTATTTCCTTCTCTGATTGGATGCCCCCATCCAATGGATGCCCGGGGCCAATGCACCGTCGCCCCCCCCCCCCCCCCCCCCCCCCCCGCACGCCACTGTGTGTCAGGTTCTTCAGTTGTGCTATATACAACCTGTAATAATAATCACAAGCAACCCTTATTCTGAGTCAAATTCATGGAACTACCAAGATTGAGAGACACAATCCATCTGAATTCTTGTTTTAATGTGGTTTACATTCGTTTCACTTTGAAAAGTCCCCATAAACAGGAAACAGAAACCTCTGCCTGACAATCAGTCACACAGTCCAAGGACAGATTACTGTTGGGTATAACTCTATTGGTTTCCTAACCAGGTCACTGAGGGACATGTGAAAATGCAGATGGATCTGTCTCCTGTAGATGGTGTCAGTGGCTTCAGGGTTACAGTCGTCTGAAACCTTCAGAAATACTCTCTACTTGGCAATATGTGACTCTCAAGGTAAACTAGCTCCTCATTGGCGGTTAGTGTTTGACTGACAGCGGGTTGTTGTGCTTGAGTTTCTGATATTTTCCGGCCTCATGTTACACAACTACACCCGGTATAACAAGAATACAGAACATGACAGCCCCTGTATGGTCTGCAGTTTGAACTGATATGGTTGACTGGGATGTGTGGCCGTCTGATGGAGTCTCAACACAACACAGATCAGAGATAACCACTTCAGACCAGGTTTCCAACTCAAACAAAGCCCCATCCACACACAGAGGACAAAGAGACAGACACCCCAACCACAAGGGGCAGCAGGGTAGCATGGCGGTTAGCATAAATGCTTCACAGCTCCAGGGTCCCAGGTTCGATTCCCAGCTGGGTCACTGTCTGTGTGGAGTCTGCACGTCCTCCCCCTGTGTGCGTGGGTTTCCTCCGGGTGCTCCGGTTTCCCCCCACTGTCCAAAGATGTGTGGGTTAGGTGGATTGGCCATGCTAAATTGCCCGTAGTGTCCTAATAAAAGTAAGGTTAAGGGGGGGTTGTTGTGTTACGGGTATAGGGTGGATACGTGGGTTTGAGTAGGGTGATCATGGCTCGGCGCAACATTGAGGGCCGAAGGGCCTGTTCTGTGCTGTACTGTTCTATGTTCTAAGGCTCGGTAATTCCGATATTGAAGGAGGAGGATTGAACATGAGCTGGGAATTGGAAAATCACCTCAATGCAGAAGGAGGCCATTAGGCCCATCAAGTCAGCACCTACCCTCCGAAAGGGCACCCTATCGAGACCCACTCCCCCACCTGTGGGCAGCACGGTAGCACGCTGGTTAGCACTGTTGCTTCACAGCGCCAGGGTCCGCGGTTCGATTCCCGGCTTGGGTCATTGTCTGTTCGGAGTCTGCATGTTCTCCCTGTATCTCCGTGGGTTTCCTCTGGGTGCTCCCACAAGTCCCGAAAGACATACTGTTAGATGAATTGGACATTCTGAATTCTCCCTCTGTGTACCCGAACAGGCGCCGGAGTGTGGCGACTAGGGATTTTCCACAGTAACTTCATTGCAGTGTTAATGTAAGCCTACTTGTGACAATAATATAGATTATTATTATTATTATTAACCCCCACCTAACCTTTGCACACTCGGGGAAAATTTAGCATGGCCAATCCACATCTTTGGACTGAGGAAGGAAATCGGAGGACCCGGAGGAAACCCACGTGGAGACACGTGGCGAACATACAAACTACACATAGACAGTCACCCAAGGCGGAGTCAAACCTTGGTCCCTGGCACCATGAGGCAGCAGTGCTAACCACTGTGCCACCCTCTAACATTAGTGATGGGAAAAGTAATGGAATCTCTATTAATAGTGCAAATATAAGAAATGAATAATATAGGCCAGGATTTTTCGGATGGTGGCGTTTCCCAACGCACCATCATCACCACCAGCAGGAATGCAGCAGGAAACACATCCGTGCCGGTCCTGCAGCTATTTAACCCTCCAACACTGGAGGTGAGATTTCCACTCCTGACCCATCTGATTAACCAGCAGTTTACTTACCCCTGCAGTGCCAGGAGCTGTGGTGGACAAAACTCAGACTGCATGCAGTCCCCAGAGTCCATGTCCTGGGAGTTCAGGGACAGGTAAGTTCAGTTTTGGGGTGAGCGGGGAGGGTAACAGAGGCTGGGGTGGGGTAGATAGAGGGGGAATTAGGTGTGGCCAGAGAGGCTGGAGGGAGTGCGTACGGGCGGCACAGTGGTGCAGTGGTAAGCACTGCTGCCTCACAGCGTCAGGGACCCGGGTTCAATTCCAGCCTTGGATGGAGTTTGCACGTCCTCCCCATGTCTGCGTGGGTTTCCGCCGGATGCTCCGGTTTCCTCTCACAGTTCAAAGATGTGAAGGTGAGGTGGATTGGCCATCCTAAATTACCCTTAGTGTCCAGGTTAGGTAGGGTTACTGGGTTAGGGTGGAGCTCTTTCAGAGGGTTGGTGCAGACTCGATGGGCCAAATGGCCTCTTTCTGCACTGTAGGGAGTCTATGTTTCTATGAGTCTAAGATATTATTCAAACATATGGGGCCCTGGGGTGGGGATATAGGGTTATGTATGGATGTTTCCACTTGTGGGAGAAACACTAGAACCAAGGGACACAGTGGAAATGAGGAGAATTTCTTTCTCAAAGGGTGGGTAGTATATGGAATGTGTCTTCCCCAGAAAGCAGTGGAGACTGGGTCATTGAATATATTCATTGCAGAATTAGACAGAATTTTGACAAACAAGGGGATCACTGTGGTTGAGGGACAGGGGCTGGAGGGGGGGGCAGCGGGAGGGGGGGTGAGATTGTAGAGTGGAAACCACAACCAGATCAGCAATGATCTTATTGAATGATGGAGCAGGCTCAAAGAGCTGAATGGCCTACTCCTGCTTCTAAATCCTATGGACGGGATACTCCATTCCACCAGCTGGCCAATAGGGCTTCCCATTCTGGGCTCCCCATGCAGTCAGGGGGACCCACAACATACCACATACTACAGTCAAAATTACAGTTACACAAGACAAATCAAATACAGCAGGGCTGCAGTGACTAGAAAATGTAATTATTAACTATTAGATAAAGCCAGACACAGAGCTGTTTTACCTATCAGTGTTTTGTTTACTATCCATGGTGACACTATTTATTCCATCTCAAGATTACACATTAAACACTTCCTTCTTACAAACAGACTAAGAATTCAAATAAATCACCACATTGTAGAACAAACTATTTTATTCAGTCACAAAATAAGAGTCCCATTCAATTGCAAAAATTAGACTATGGTCAGGCCAAGATTAAACAGAGCTGAATGTATATAGAGTCTTTCACACCGTCAGGATCTCTGAAAACATAAGAACATAAGAACGAGGAGCAGGAGTAGGCCATCTGGCCCTTCGAGCCTGCTCTGCCATTCAATGAGATCATGGCTGATCTTTTGTGGACTCAACTCCACTTTCCCGCTGAACACCATAACCGTTTATTCCTTTATTCTTCAAAAAACAATCTATCTTTATCTTGAAAACATTTCATGAAGGAGCCTGAACTGCTTCACTGGGCAAGGAATTCCATAGATTCACAACCCTTTGGGTGAAGAAGTTCCTCCTGAGCTCAGTCCTAAATCTACTTCCCCTTATTTTGAGCCTATGTCCCCTAGTTCTGCTTTCACCCGCCAGTGGAGACAACCTGTCCGCATCTATCCTATCTATTCATTCATAATTTTATATGTTTCTGTCAGATCCCCCCTCATCCTTCTAAATTCCAACGAGTACAGTCCCAGTCTACTCAACCTCTCCTCGTAATCCAACCCCTTCAGCTCTGGGATTAACCTAGTGAATCTCCACTGCACACCCTCCAGTGCCAGTACGTCCTATTTCAGGTAAGAAGACCAAAACTGAACACAATACTCCAGGTGTGACCTCACTAACACCTTATACAGTTGAAGCATAACCTCCCTAGTCTTAAACTCCATCCCTCTAGCAATGAAGGAAAAAAACTCCATTAGCCTTCTTAATCACCTGTTGGACCTGCAAACAAACTTTTTGCGACTCATGCACTAGGACACCCAGCATATTTTAATATTTTATCATTTAAATAATAATCCCTTTTGCTGTTATTCCTACCAAAATAGATAACCTCACATTTGTCAACATTGTATTCCATCTGCCAGACCCGAGCCCATTCACTTAAACTATCCAAATCCCTCTGCAGACTTCCAGTATCCTCTGCCCTTTTTGCTTTAGCATTCATCTTAGTGTCGTCTGCAAACTTGGACACATTGCCCTTGGTCCCCAACTCTAAATCATCTATGTAAATTGTGAACAATTGTGGGTGCAACACTGATCCCTGAGGGACACCACTAGCTACTGATTGCCAACCAGAGAAACACCCATTAATCCCCACTCTTTGCTTTCTATTAATTAACTAATCCTCTATCCATGCTATTACTTACCCTTAACGCCATGCATTATCTTATGCAGAAACCTTTTGTGTGGCACCTTGTCAAAGGCTTTCTGGAAATCCAGATATACCACATCCATTGGCTTCCTGTTATCTACCGCAGTAGTAATGTCCTCAAAAAATTCCACTGAATTAGTTAGGCACGACCTGCCCTTTATGAACCCATGCTGCGTCTACCCAATGGGACAATATGTATCCAAATGCCTCACTATTTCTTCCTTGATGATAGATTCCAGCATCTTCCCTACTACCGATGTTAAGCTAACTGGCCTATAATTTCCTGCTCTCTGCCTAGCTCCTTTTTTAAACAGTGGTGTCACGTTTTCTCATTTCCAATCCGCCGGGACCACCCCAGAGTCTAGTGAATTTTGGTAAATTATCACGAGTGCATTTGCAATTTCCCTAGCCATCTCTTTTAGCACTCTGTGATGCATTCCATCAGGGCCAGGAGACTTGTCTACCTTTAGCCCCATTAGCTTGCCCATCACTCCCTCCTTAGTGATAACAATCGTCTCAAGGTCATAGCCTAATTTCCATCAGTCACTGGCATTTATTTGGTTCTTCCACTGTGAAGACCGACCCAAAAAACCTATTCAGTTCCTCAGCCATTTCCTCATCTCCCATTATTACATCTCCCTTCTCATCGTCTGAAGGACCAATATTTACCTTAGCCATTCTTTTTTGTTTTATATATTTGTAGAAACTTTTACTGTTTTTACATTCTGAGCAAGTTTACCCTCATAATCTATCTTACTCTTCTTTATAGCTTTTTTAGTAGCTTTCTGTTGCCCCCTAAATATTTCCCAATCCTCTAGTCTCCCACTAATCTTTGCCACTTTGTATGCTTTTCCCTTCAATTTGATACTCTCCTTTATTTCTTTAGATATCCACGGTCGATTTTCCCTCTTTCTACCGTCCTTCCTTTTTGTTGGTATAAACTTTTGCTGAGCACTGTGAAAAATCGCTTGGAAGGCTCTCCATTATTCCTCAACTGTTTCACCATAAAGTCTTTGCTCCCAGCTTTAGCCAGCTCTTCTCTCAACCCATTGTAATCTCCTTTGTTTAAGTACAAGACACTAGTGTTTGATTTTACCTTCTCACCCTCCATCTGTATTTTAAATGCCACCATATTGTGATTGCTCCTTCTGAGAGGATCCCTAACTATGAGATCATTAATCAATCCTGTCTCATTACACAGGACCAGACCTAGGATCATTTGTTCCCTCGTAGGTTCCGTTACATACTGTTCTTGGAAACTATCGCGAAAACATTCCATATACTTCTCCTCAAAGCTGCCTTGACTGAGCTGGCTAAGCTAATCGACATGTAGATTAAAATCCCCCATGATAACTGCTGTACCATTTCTACATGCATCAGTTATTTCTTTGTTTATTACTTTTTCTGAGTTACAAAGCCAGGGCTCAGAGTGTGGTCAGGGGCGAACCCCTAATCCAGCTCCTTGCCTGCTCCAAAAACCAATTCAAATTGAATCCAATTCATGGTCCCCACAAGAGAGATATAACAGGTCTGAAGCAAAAGGCAGAGCAGACACTACACTTGGTCTTATGCCTGCCCCACTGTAATGTTACTATTTGGTGGCCTATAGACTACTCCTTTCAGTGACTTTTTCACCTTACTATTCCTGATTTCCACCCAAATGGATTCAACCTTATCCTCCAGAGAACTGATGTCATCACTTACTACTGCCTGGATGTCATTCTTAAATAACAGATACTCTGGCATCGGCACTTAGCCTCCCGTTGTGACAATCCCGCCCATAGTCTTTCATGATGATTTGCGCCATCAACTCATTTTACAGTCAATGGAGTATTTCTTAAATGTAGGCGATATTAGTAATTAGGAAATATCACAACATTGTTGCACAAAACAAATTCCCACAAATAGCAATGATCAAATATTCATTGTTCTGATGATGTTGAGGGCTAAATATTGGCAAGGACCTGGGGAGAGCTCCACTGTTATTCTTCAAGGAAGGCCATAAGGTCTTCTCCATCAAACTGAGAGTAAAACAGCTCCCTGAGTTTGTCATCGTATCTGAAGGACGACCTCTGGAAATACACCATTCTCTGAGCGTTAAACCCCTGATAGCCAGTTGGTGAAGAATGAAACCAGAGTCAATCTTTACTAAATTTAACCATAGACGCACAGGAAATAGGAGCAGGAGGAGGCCATTTGGCCCTACGAGCCTGCTCCACCATTTATCACGATCATGGCTGATCATCCAACTCAATAGCCTGTTCTTGCCTTCCCCCTCATAACTTTTGGTCCTCTTAACCCCAAGTGCTCTACCTAACTCCTTTAAAACAATGTTTTTGCCTCAACTGCTTCCTGTGGTAGTGAATTCCACAGACTCACCAGTCTGGGTGAAGAAATTTCTCCTCATCTCAGTCCTAAAAGGTTTACTACCCTTTATAGACTATAATCCCTGGTTTGGACTCCCCCACCATCAGGAACATCCTTCCTGCATCTACCCTGTCTCGTCCTGTTCGAATTTTATAGGTTTCTATGAGACCTACCTTATTCTTCTGAAGTCCAACAAATATCATCCTAACCAACTCAATCTCCCCTCATGGACCAGTTCCACCATTCCAGGAATCAGTCTGGTAAACCTTCTCTGCACTCCCTCTATAGTAAGAACATCCTTCCTCAGGTAAGGAGACCAAAATTGCACACAATAGTCTTGGTGTAGCCTCACAAGGCCCTGTATAATTGCAGCTAGACATCCCCATTCCTGTACTCAAATCCTCTCATTATGAAGGCCAACATACCTTCCTTGTTTTTCAACATGCCTTCTGTTGGTCGTTCTGGGTGAGTGTGCTTAACACTCAATTTGGCTCTGTTTCTTTACTTAGCTCTGGAGTCGCCAGGTATCGTTAAGACACCGCCACAAGTTCAAGGTGAAGTTCAAAGCAATAAAACCATACACCAATTAGTAAGTCCAAACAACTGAGTTTATTATAATACAACTACCCATGCACACGCTAAAAGGATTAAACTTATTCCTACCGCTAAATAAACTAATACTTTTCTCGAAGGAACTGCCGGGTCAGGGAACAAGGCCTCTTGCTCTGCTCTGGTCTGCAGACCTCAGGTTGGTATAAGTTAAAAGGGGTCAGGAGTGTTATCTCTGGTAGCGATCGTTGTGAGACACTTACTTGCTGGCGGCTGCTGTCCGAACCCTCTCCTCTCTCTCGTTCAAGGTCTTCTTGGCAAAAGCTGGTCGAGGTGCTGGTCCACGGAGGAGTGCTAGTCAAAGAGAGAGGAGGGCTGGATGAGAAGAATGAACCATGTGTGGGACCTGTCTTTTATAGGTCCCAGGGATCCGCACCCCTTTGGGCGGACTCCCTTACCTGCTTGGAATTGATTGGGTCTCTTCCCAATCGATATGTTTGAATTTCCCCAATACTGAGGCTGTTCCTTAGCTACTGGGCGGGCCTTCAGGCTCTTTGTTTTCGAACCTTGCTGGTGCCTGAGTGTATGGTATCCTTTCCAATGTTACAGTTGCTTCCCCAATTGTGTTCATTGTCTCTGGAATCGTTCCATTAACATGCTAATTATCCTGGTGATTGCCTCATTAGTATGCGGAATGTTCGTTTCGGTGCTGTCTGCTTTCTTAGCAGACAGAATCCACACCTGCTTGGTGCAGCCTGCTGGTGCTGCAAACATTGTCCATTTTATCCTATATGCTTTGCGTTCCTCCATTTTGTATTCAGGGAATGGCCAACTTCGGTGGCTACACTTCTTTACTGTCTGCTGTAACCTCCATGCTTACCTTCAGTAACTCGTGAACACCCAGGTCTTATTGCACATTTCCTTCTCTCAATATATAGCCATTGAGATAATAATCTGCCATCCTCCTTTTGCTACCGAAGTGAATAACCTCACATTTATCCAGATTATACTGCATCTGTCATGCATTTGCCCACTCACTCAGCCTGTGCCTGTCCAAATCACACTGAAGCATTTCTACATCCTCCTCACAGCTCACCCTCCCAGCTTTGTGTCGTCTGAAAATTTGGAGATATTGCATTTAGTTCCCTCATCTAAATCATTAATATATGCTGTGAATAACTAGGGTCCTAGCACCGATCCCTGCGGTAACCCACTAGTCACTGCCTGCCATTCTGAAAAATATATGGGGCGGGATTCTCTGATCCCCGGGGTCGGAGAATCGCCGGGGGTGGCATGAATCCCGCCCTGCCGCTCCGACGCCGGCTGCCGAATTCTCCTGCGCCGGATTTTTGGCGAGGGCGGGGATCACGCCGCGCCGGTCGGGGGCTGTTGGCTGCTCCCCGATTCACTGCTCCCCGATGGCCTGAGCGGCCGACCGTTTTCGGCCAGACCCGCTGGCATAGATTAGACCAGGTCCGTACCAGCGGGACCTGGCTCTGAGGCGCCTGTGGGGGTGGGGGGGGGGGCGGATTCGGCCCCAGGGGCAGCCCCCATGGTGGCCTGGCCCGCGATCGGGGCCCACCGATCTGCGGACGGGCCTGTGCCGTAGGGGCACATTTTCCCTCCGCGCCGGCCTGTGTAAGACTCCGCAATGGCCGGCATGGAGAAGAAACCTCCTGAGCATACGCAGGAATTATGCTAGTGGTTCTGCGCATGCGCCAGAACACGCTGCACTCCTGTGCATGCACCAACTCACGCTGGCCAGTGGAGGCCCTTCAGTGCCGGTTGGCATGTCGTCAACCACTCCTGCGCCAGCCTTGCCCCCGAAGATGCGGAGGATTCCACACCTTCCGGGCGGCCCGACGCCGGAGTGGTTCACGCCACCCCTTGGGGCCGGTACGACCCACCCAGCCGGTTACCGGAGAATCACAGCAATGTTTATTCCTGCTCTTTGTGTCCTGACTGCCGAGCAGTTTTTCACCCATCTCAGTACTCCATCCGCAATCCCATGGTGATCCCATTTTGATATATTCACAGAGCGAACTATTACAAGCATATACTGCCCAGCTCAATCTTCACTCCAGTGTCACTAGCTCTTTATACTCTATTTTTAAAGAAAACAACAACAAATAAGTTAAACAACAATTACAGAGGTGACAGCACCTGGTGGGCACTATAACTGAAATAGAACGTCAAAAGGAAACTTAAAACAAATCAAAATGTAATTCCTGGGGTGATGATACATTCCAGCCTCCATGGATCACAGAAGACCTGAAGCCTGCTGGCAGATACCTCATCTCCCTCTCCAAGGCCATCTGGAAGGTAGTCACAGTCGAGGGGCAGGCAGCCGGGCCCAATGAAGTATCTCTTTACATGTGCTCAAGTAATCAATGTCCTCCACCTACATATAGTCAACCACAATTATTA
Source organism: Scyliorhinus canicula (assembly GCF_902713615.1). NCBI lineage: Eukaryota > Metazoa > Chordata > Chondrichthyes > Carcharhiniformes > Scyliorhinidae > Scyliorhinus > Scyliorhinus canicula. The sequence goes on from NC_052158.1 coordinate 43,042,046, forward strand.
TGCAATTAAAATGGAGTATTAGTTGATCATGAGCTTTGATTATGTGCTATCTCTGGTGTAGCCCTTGGAAACAGTGACCCTCTGACAAAGATATAATAACGCAGCCACTGACTCAAGTCTACACCTAACCTAATAGTGTGTACGAGGTGGGATTTGATGGCACTGTGAGGTCGGAAAATGCAGCAAACCGCTCAAATCTCCATTGGGCAGCATTTTCCAGCCTCTCCCACCAGCAGGATTTCTCTGCGCTTTCTGACCCAGCATCCCCCCTGCCACAACAGAGCCATAAAACTTTAGCCATTGACTTTGGCAGGACCAGAATACCTCACCAGTGGGATGGGCTGTAAAATTCCATCCATGGTGCACTGTATATGGAGTCCAGTATTATGCACAGTGAAAGCTCTGTCTTACCCAGTGATCAATAACTCTGTGTGGGTGCCTATTCCTGGCTCATATTCCATTCAGCTGATACAGAAGTTTTGTATTCATTCAGTTCTGCTTTTTAGACATGTTGCATACTTCCTATGTAAACCAAAAGCCCCTTTCACTTCTCTCTGAGTCCATTTTGCACCTCTACTAGTTACAATGGTATTCTCTTTTGTGTCGAGGGAGTTTCACTTCAATAGAACCCGGGTTCAATTCCGACCGTGGGCAACTTTCTGTGTGGAATTTGGACGCTCTCTCCGTGTGTGCGTGGGTTTCCTCCGGGTGCTCAGGTTTCCTCCCACAGTCCAAAGATGTGGAGGTTAGGTGGAATGGCCATGCTAAATTGCCCCTTAGAATCCAAAGATGAGGGGTGCGATTCTCCGCTCCCGCGGAAAATCGTGAAGTCCGTCGTGAAATCGGCCGACTTTAACAACGGCCCGATACGGCCCCATTCCCGAGCTATTCATGCCCAGGAAATGGGCTAGGAACGAGGCCGTGCCAATCACGTGGGGAATGACGGCAAAAGTCCACGAGGCCCGGATGACGACAGAATGACGCCCACGTGACGCCGCTCTGCGTCGTAAAAAGGCACGAGCAAGCACAGCAACGGGAGGAGAAAGATGTCGGAGCCATGGAGGGTCGCCCCGAGGTTTGGAGAGGCAGATCTCTAGACGCTCCTGGATGAGGTGGAGCAGAGGAGGAGCATCATCTGCCCTAGAAGAGGACATCACCACCCTGCGAGCGTTGTGAGACGGGCCTGGCGTGAGGTGGGCACTGCCGAGAGTGCTGTGGGGCAGACCCCTCGGTCTGGGGAGCAGTGCCGCAAAAAGCTGCACGACCTCACCAGGGCTGCCAGGGTAAGTGCCAAGAGGGTGTCTACGGGTCACAACCATCCCTCCCCCCATGTACTTAATCACCCACCTCCCCCACTGGCACGAGGGGGGGAGAGGGGCAGAGTGAGTGGAGGGTGGTTTACCAAGTAGTCACAGACCCACAGGAGTGCTGCAACCCCCTGGAGAGATGCAATGGTTTATTAAAACTTGACCCCCCACCCTTTTCCAATATGCGAACGCCCTGATGATACCTGCCGAATTGATGATCTATCTATGCCCCCCCCCCCCCCCCAACAGGACAAGACTGCTCACAATAACCGGGAGCGCAACAGGACCGGAGGGGGTTCACCCATTTTCCACCCCTCACCACATTTCAGCAGAGGGCACTGGACCTTGCTGGGGGATCTGCCACCCGGGAGGTCGCGCAATGCGAGGTTGGAGGTGCTGAACCAAGTGAGACAATCCTGCATGACAACCTCACCCCCTCCCCCCCCCCCCCATCCTCTGTCCCTTCACACTCTGCCCACTGGGACACCCCCCCCCCCCCCATCCTCTGTCCCTTCACACTCTGCCCACCGGACACCCCCCCCCCCCCCCCTCCATCCTCTGTCCCTTCACACCCTGCCCACTGGGACACCTCCCCCCTCCCCATCCCCTGTCCCTTCACACTCTGCCCACTGGACCCCCCCCCCCCGATCCTCTGTCCTTCACACTGCCCACTGGACCCCCCCCCCCCGATCCTCTGTCCTTCACACTCTGCCCACTGGACCCCCCCCCCCCGATCCTCTGTCCCTTCACACTCTGCCCAGTACCCCCCCCCCCATCCTCTGTCCCTTCACACTCTGCCCACTGGACCCCCTCCCCCCATCCTCTGTCCCTTCACACTCTGCCCACTGGACCCCCCCATCCTCTGTCCCTTCACACTCTGCCCACTGAACCCCTTCCCCCCATCCTCTGTCCCTTCACACTCTGCCCACTGGACACCCCCCCCCCATCCTCTGTCCCTTCACACTCTGCCCACTGGACCCCCTCCCCCCATCCTCTGTCCCTTCACACTCTGCCCACTGGACCCCCTCCCCCCATCCTCTGTCCCTTCACACTCTGCCCACTGGACCCCCTCCCCCCATCCTCTGTCCCTTCACACTCTGCCCACTGGACCCCCCCATCCTCTGTCCCTTCACACTCTGCCCACTGGACACCCCCCACCCCCCCATCCTCTGTCCCTTCACACTCTGCCCACTGGACCGTCCAACGCCCGGCCGAGCGTTTCTAAATAACCCCATTTCACTCTCTTCCCTAGGACGTGCTGCCGAACAACTAGGGCCGTCTGCCTCCAGGCAAAGAGATGCATCTGCCCCCACCGCACCCAGGGCCGCACGCCAGAGGGTGCCGGAAGCACAGTCAGTGGTGCCAAACTGAATCTGTGCAGCAGGAGGCGTAGAGGATGGTGACAGAGGGAGAGGGAGAAATGGGCCCCGAAGCCCTGCGGCCACTCATCAGTGGGCCGATGACCTCAAGGAGATTTGTACGGACAAGGACCTCGAACTTGCGGCACTGCTGTCTCCCACACCATCCACCATCCCAGAGACACTCACCTCGGTTGGGCAATTAAGTGATGAGGCTCCCGGGTCATGGTCTGGTTCGCACATCACAGCTGAGCCGGTACAGCAGGTGGAAGTCGGTGCAGCCGAGGGGCTGAACGGTCGAAGGGCAGCCCAGGCCCAGCATCCAGCTGGCTCCCAGATGTTTCCCGGATTCCTGGATTTACTTGACCCACCCGCACAGCCGATGCATGTCGAAACCCAGGGACACAATGACGGGATGAGGGCCGTCTTCCAGCAGCTGCAGACGCAGTTAGAGGAGTCGAACCGCGTCCAGGAGCAGGGAGTGATGCCGCTCATGGCAGCCACCCAGGCCGACACCGCATGGGTGGCATCCGCAGTCAAGGCAATGGGTGAAATGGTTTCGGCCATGGGTCAGGTTAGGCAAGGCGTTGGGCTTCATTTGCATGTGTCATCCTCGGCCCTGGACAGGGCTGCCCTCTCACAGGCAGCAATGCGCCAGAGCCAACATGACATTGCCGGCGCGCTGCGGGCCTTGGCCAAGCCTCACCAGGTCATGGCCCAGTCCCAGCAGGCCATGGCACAGTCCCAGCAGTCAGTCGCGGAGAGCATCGACTGCCTGATGCACGTGCTGGATGGCATCGCGCACTCACAGGTTGAGGTCGCACAGTCCCTGGCGGGAATGTCTCACCCCCTGGACTCCATCACTGCGAACCTTCGGGCCCTGGTCGATACGGTTGCAGACCTCCAGGACTGGCAGCACCAGGTGTCGGTGGGGCGATGGGGCACCTCCCCGCTCGCACCTCCGTCCCACAGTGAGGTCCGGGGGCCACCGGGCTCCCCGAGGAAGGAGGAGGTTCTGGCGCCCGTCCCATTAACTCCATCACGGGACGTCCCTGAACGCTCGGCCTCCCCGCGTCACATCCCTGGTGCATCGGGTGGGCAGAGGGCAGAGCAGGTGGCACCACGTCATCCGAAACGTCCGCAGAGCAGCCTGGCCCATCAAGGCCGGGTCGCCCCAGGAAACGAGTGCCGACGGGGAGACATGTCAAAGGGGGCGATTCGCAGCAGTCCGCCTCCACTCCTGCTCTACCATCTGGGGATTCACTTAGACATAGTGGTAAGGCAACGAAGAGGGACACAAAGTAAGTTGGCACGGGTGAAGGGCACAGATTAGTTGTAGGGGCTCGGGCATCTGTAAATTATGTTAACCATTAAACTCATTGTTGCACCTAACTTGTAAGACTGTGAGATTTTTCCGTTGCCACAGGGATTGTGATGGTGACCGAGTGTTGCTGGGATTGACGAGGGTGAAACTTCGGTGCCGGGTGTGCAGTCCCTTCCCCCCCACCCCCTCCCACAGGTTCCCCACGCGGGCACGTGATGGAGTGTCCCAGACGAACTCAGCGACCACCGATGTGGATGGTTCAGCTATTGCCATGAGTCAGACTTTGTCTAACGATTCTGTGCTCACAGCTCATCGCAGAGCGGGCTGTCATCATTCAACATGGCACTGATCACACCCACTGACACAGCCATCAATGTCGTGCCATACCGTTGTGCCGCAGTGGTAAGGGTGATCTCGAAGTGGAGCAGTGTACACGGAGCGGGGGTGCGGGGTGGGGGGGGGGGGTGGTGGTGGCAGTTGTGTGGTGACCGTCTGTACGACTGGCGATGCAGGTGGTAGTGTTGGTGTTCAGCGGTGCTGTCGCACGTGACGTGTGACTCTGGCTGCCACCAAGGCGTCGCGTGCTCGCCGTCCTTGCCGGGTCCGTCGTGCAGCCTCCTGGGCATGACCAGCACCCGGGTCGTGTCTGCGTGCTGCACCCGATGCAACACCAACCTCCTCTTCCTCCTCCTCCTCCTCCTCTGTGCTGGCACCACTGCCACTAGCTTCTCTCTCCGCCTCCTCCAGCAGGGCATCTCCCCTCTGCATCGCGATGTTGTGCAGCGCACAGCAGACCACAACAATGCGAGCGACCCTTTCGGCCTGGTACTGCAGGGCCCCTCCGGAGCGGTCCAGGCACCTGAATCTCATCTTCAGGAGGCCAAGGCAGCGCTCCACCACACCCCTGGTTGCTGCATGGGCCTCGTTGTATCGTGTTTCCGCATTGGCCTGAGGCCTCCGTATAGGCATCATCAGCCAAGACCTCAGCGGATAACCCCTGTCGCCTAGCAACCAGCCCCTCAGCCGGGGGGGACGTCCCTCAAACATCGCAGGGATGTACGACTGCGCCAGAATGTAAGAGTCATGCACACTCCCTGGGAACCTTGCAGAGACGTTCATGATCCTCATGTGGGGGTCGCATACCACCTGGACATTAATGGAGTATGTCCTCCTTCTGTTTGTGAACACGTCCCTGTCCCCTGCAGGCGGGCGCATGGGGACGTGAACACAATCGATTGCCCCCTGCACCATCGGTATCCCGGCCACGCTGGCAAATCCATGAGCTCGTGAATGTTGACAGGCTCGGTCCTCGGGAAAGGTGATGTAGCGGTCCGCGATGACATAAAGGGCGTCGGTCACATCCCGGATGCACCTGTGCACCGATGGCTGGGAGATCCCGGAGAGGTTCCCGCTCGGAGACTGGAAGGATCCAGTCGCATAGAAGTTAAGAGCGACCGTCACCTTGACGGCAACCGGGATCGCGTGTCCTCCCCCCGTTCCACGTGGGGCGAGGTGCGACACGAGGTGACAGATATGTGTCACCGTCTCTCTCTCTACTCAGCCGGAGTCTCCTCCTGCAGGTGATGTCCGGCATTGTCTGGAAAGGGATCCGGGTACGGTACACCCTCGGCCTCGGTCTTCGCCTCTGGCGCCGTGGCTGCACCCTCACTCTCTCCTCTTCCTCCTCCTCCTCCTCCCCCCATGCTGCTGGACGACGGGCCACTCCTCGGCCCTTCCCTCTGCTGCTGCAGCTGGCCCTGCATCCACTGCGGGTTGTGGCTGTGGATGCTGCTGCATCTCCAAATGCAGTGCAGTGGCCCCAACCACTGCGCTAAATATAGCCGTTCTGTTCGCAGACATTTTGCTAACCTACAGAAGGGTGGTGGGGGGCAGAGAAACGGGACATGTTAGATGGAGGTTATTGGCGTCTCGGCAGCCGCGTGGCATGGGATACCTGTGTGTCCCGGTGGCCTGGTCGCGCTTCTAACACGCGGGCAGCCTAACCCCTGGTCACTTTCTGCATCCAACGGGCAGTTAACTACGTCCTCCTCACCGGTGCATCAGTGTCCTGTGTCCGGAAGCCACAGGGTAAACAGCGGCCGTGTCCTCGTGACCATCATGCCATGGCAGGGCGGCTGACATTTTGTTACGGGGGTGGACGAGTCACTCGCTCCCTCTCTCCCTTCTCCCTCTCCTCCCCCCCCTACTTACCCCCTCTCCTCCCTCCCCCTGTCCCCCTCTCCATCCCCCTCTCCCTCCCCCCTCTTCTCCCCCCTCACTCCCCCCTCTCCTCCCTCCCCCTCTCGCTCCCCCCTCTCCTCCCCCCTTCTCCCTCACTCCCCCACCCTCTCTCCCCCTGCACACTCCCCCCCTTCACCCCCTCTACTCCCCCCTCTCCCTCCCCCCTCTTCTCCCCCCTCACCCCCTACTCCTCCCTCTCCCCCTCTCAATCCCCCCTCTCCTCCCCCCTCCTCCCCCCCTCACTCCCCCCCTACACCTCCCCTCTCCTCCCTCCACCCTCTCCCCCCTCTTCTCCCCCACTCCTCCCCTCCCTCCCCTCCCCCTCTCTCCCCTTCCCCCTCCCTCCCCCCTTCCCCCCTCCCCCCTTCCCCCCCCCCCCCTCTCCCACCCCCACCCCCCCCCCCCCCCCCACCCCCTCCCCACTGTTCGCTGCCTTCCATAGATTCACAATCCTTTGGGTGAAGAAGTTCATCCTAAACTCAGTCCTAAATCTAATTCCCCATATTTTGAGGCTATGCCCCCTAGTTCTGCTTTCACCTGTCAGTGGAAACCACCTACCCACATCTATCCTATCTATTCCCTTCATAATTTTATATGTTTCTATAAGATCCCCCCGCATCCTTCTGAATTCCAACGAGTACAGTCCCAGTCTACTCAACCTCTCCTCGTAATCCAACCCCTTCAGATCTGGGATTAACCTAGTGAATCTCCTCTGCACACCCTCCAGCGCCAGTACGTCCTTTCTCAGGTAAGAAGACCAAAACTGAACACAATACTCCAGGTGTGGCCTCACTAACACCTTATACAATTGCAGCATAACCTCCCTAGTCTTAAACTCCATCCCTCTAGCAATGAAGGACAAAATTCCATTTGCCTTCTTAATCACCTGTTCCACCTGCAAACAACTTTTTGCGACTCATGCACTAGCACACCCACTCTGCACAGCAGCATGTTTTAATATGCTATCATTTAAATAACAATCTCTTTTGCTATTATTCCTACCAAAATGGATAACCTCAGATTTGTCAACATTGTATTCCTTCTGCCAGACCCTAGCCCATTCACTTAACCTACCCAAATCCCTCTGCAGACTTCCAGTATCCTCTGCACTTTTCGCTTTACCACTCATCTTAGTGTCGTCTGCAAACTTGGTCCCCAACTCCAAATCTTCTATGTAAATTGTGAACAATTGTGGGCCCAACACTGAACCCTGAGGGACACCACTAGCTACTGATTGCCAACCAGAGAAACACCCATTAATCCCCACTCTTTGCTTTCTATTAATTAACCAATCCTCTATCCATGCTACTACTTTACCCTAAATGCCATGCATCTTTATCTTATGCAGCAACCTTTTGTGTGGCACCTTGTCAAAGGCTTTCTGGAAATCCAGATATATCACATCCATTGGCTCCCCGTTATCTACTGCACTGGTAATGTCCTCAAAAAATTCCACTAAATTAGTTAGACACGACCTGCCCTTTATGAACACATGCTGCGTCTACCCAATGGGACAGAACGAGGGATGTGGGCTTGAGGTGATTTGAGACAGGACAGGTGTGAGAGGTGGAGGTGAGAGAAATGGGAGAGGCTGAGATGAGTCAGGGTTTAGACAGAACCACTGTTAGAGAATGATGGTGATGAGGATCGGGGAAAGGGGTTGAGAGTCAGGGTGAGAGATTGGACAAGTGCTGTTTCCCACCCGGCCTCCATTTTCAGGATAAAGGGAAGTCCAAACCTACCTGAGTGTCGGCGGGAAGGGTGAATGCCTCCTTCAACAGTTTGCTTTCCATATTAGGCACCACATTCCCACATGGTCTGCCCACCCTGGGTGCTCCCGACCTCCCTGGCTTCTCCATTAATAACCCTATCCTCTCTCCCTACTACCATTGGGTCGCATCTCCTCTGTTCAAAATTAGAGCACCCACATTAACCTAGACCTGAACATGTCTTAGAATCTGGGGACTGCTTATAGTCCCCATCTAGGTCATTACTGGCACTGCTAGGATGAGTGGCTGACAGCCCACTGGGGCATGTCTTCCTTCTGATTGAGGGATTTAAGTTACTGTGGGGCAGTCGGTATCAGTGGGGATGTGTTCACCAGTCACTCTTTGGGTAGCTGAGTGGAAATCTCTACCTTGCAAAACTCCTGTCCAAAATCTCTCCTGCAGGATCTCTCCTGGCCTGTCCATGTCCCCACTATCTGCTGGTGCCTGGGGTCAGCTTGGAGAGTTAATGGTACTTCCTCAAGAGGACTGAACTCCTCTAAGGTCTGTTTATCTTAAGTATTATAAAGAATTTGCAACACAGAAGCTGTTCATTCAGCCCAATCATTCAGTGATTGTGTCTGCTCCACAGAGTCTCCGCCCACACAACTTGATCATATTCTGATGGCATAATTTCCTCTTCCAGCTTCCCCTTAATTGCATCTGTGTTGTTCATGAAAACTATTCTTTATGATAGTGAGTTCCACATTCTCACCACTCTGTGGATAAGGATAAAGATGTTTCTCCTGATTCCTTCTTGGATTACTAGGAGCAGTATTTATGGCCCTAAAGATGGGTTTTCTGGCCCTGGTTACCGCCGAGATTGGCTAGTCCCATCGAATGTATTGACAGTCTGTTCACCTCTTGTTCAGTCTTCGGATATCATCCCTGGATTGCACAAAATTGTGCCATGTTCATTGTGTAATCTAATAAAGGTTTTATATAAACATAATAATGTAACTTCTCTGTTTTTCAACATTATTCCTCCAGTGCTTTGTTTGCAGTTTTATAGTTTTGTTATTGGGCGCAACTTTCCCACCACACTGCACCCGGTACTGATCTCTTTGTGCCGGGAGCATCACAGGACAGGCCCAAATTGGATTTTGTGCCAGTGTCAAAACCGTGTGCAAGTCACCCAACTCGCAGCAATCTGGATCACGTCCTCTCTGGGTGTGATCCAGATATTGGATTGAAATGAGTCATTAGACTAATCTAAATATGCAGCCATGAGGTCTCAACAATGCGCCGATTAGTACTGGTCTCCACAAGTGGAGTCCAGGCATGATGGTCACTCCAGGGGTCTCAGAGACCATTGGAGACCCCAATAGGTCAGGGACAGGGCCGGGCAGTACTGTGGTACTCCCCCTGGCAGCTGGGAACCCTGGCAGTGCCAACCGTGCACTGGCAGTGCAAAACTAGCACAGCCGGGGTGCCAAGTTGGCACTGCCAGGGGCAATGCCTGGGTGCCAGGCTAGCAGTGCCTGGGTGCCATGTTGGCACTGCCAAAGGTCAGGGCCTGAGGGCCATGCCCATGAAAGTGGAGACGAAGGGAGGGGTTTGAAGGGTGTGGGGTGTGAAGTGGGTGTATGGAGCAGCTTCATAAAGATTGAGGAGTCTTGAAAAGGGGAGAGCCCTCAATGGCCCCATAGCAGGGTGTGTTCACTTGGGGGAGAGGGGGTGACGCCCATGTCTGTGGGGGCGGTGTTGTCCATGGGTGGGGGACCCTCAGGATCACTTGGAAATCAGGGCACCCATTTTAAACGGTACCATGATCGAGGAGAAGCCGATCTTGCCAGCGGGTTCAGCTCCCCACTGCAGAAAAAACTTCTAAGTGTCGTATCATGGCGGCATATTTAGAAACTTCCCACGCTCCCAAAAAACGACAAAGTGCGGGTGAATACCAGTCTCGGTCTCACCCAAAAAACCAATGAGAAACACACCGCCAACTCGCCCAAAATGTCACTTGGTCATTTTCTTGGGTGAATCACGGCCATTGCTTTTGATAATTTGTGGATATGTACCTCCTCCCTTTGCTCCTACCCCATCTAAACTTATTTCCCGAGCAGTATCACTTTAGTTGGGTGTCAGCTGTAGCTCATCCTCAAAGTCAAAAGTGTGGGTGGCACGGTGGCAGAGGTTAGCACTGCTACTTCACAGCGCCAGGGACCTGGATTCAATTCGACCTTGGGTGACTGTGTGGAGTTTGCATGTTCTTCCGGTGTCGGCGTGGGTTTACTTCGGGTGCTCCGGTTTCCTCCCACAGTCCAAAGATGTGCAGGTTTGATGGATTGGCTGTGCTAAATTGCCTCTAGGTGGGGTTACGGGGATAGGGTGGGGGATTGCACCAAGGTAGAGTGCTCTTTCAAAGGGTCGGTGCAGACTCGATGGGCCGAATGGCCTCCTTCTGCACTGTAGCGATTCTGTGAGTCTATGAAATCCCAATTCAGAAAATTGAACGCAAAGCTCCAGTGGTATTGTCACTGGACTAGTAATATAGAGGCCCAGTCTAATACTCTGGGGACTTGGATTTAAATCCCACCATGTAGCGAGTGGAATTTAAATTCAATTTAAAACTCGGGAATTGAGAACTAGTCTCAGTAATTATGACCAAGGGCAGCACGGTGGCCTAGTGGTTAGCACAGCTGCCTCACGGCGCTGAGGTCCCAGGTTCGATCCTGGCTCTGGGTCACTGTCCGTGTGGAGTTTGCACATTCTCGCCGTGTCTGAGTGGGTTTCGTCCCCACAACCCAAAAATGTGCAGAGTAGGTGGATTGGCCACACTAAATTGCCCCTTAATTGGAAAAAATAATTGGGTAATCTAAATTTATAAAAAAGTAATGATGACCAGAAAACTATCATTGATTGTCATGAAAACCCAAAGAAGGAAATCTGTCGTCCTTACCCGGTCTGGCCTACATGTGACTCCACAGCAATGTGGTTGACCCTTAGCTGCCCATTGAAATGGTGTGGCAACAGTTCGAGGGCAATTAGTGATGGACCATAAATGCTGTCCTTGTCAGAAACACCCACATCCCAAGAATGAATACAAAATTATCTAGGCAGCCACTCCAGTGCAGTGTCAATGGAGTGATGTACACTTCTTTCTGTAAGATGTTCAGATGACATATTTTTCTATTTTGCACCTTAAACATACTAAATGGTCACAAAGCACTTCAGAGGAGTATTAGAAAATAAAATATTTCGCTGAGCCACGTTAGGCCAGATACAACGCGGCTAACCATGCTCGCTATGGAACTTAGTTCCCATTTGGGTGAATCGCGCCCCTATAGTCTGAAACAGCTAGGATTTCAGGGGAAACTGGCTCCCATTGTAAATACATTTAAATGGGCAGAAATGTTCCAGGTGGGCACCAAGGAAATGGATCATAGGATCCAGGAAGATCAAGTTAGAACAGCAAAACCACAGGAACGGCTTCGTTCCCCCTTTTACTGGTCAAGCATTGGGTTGCTCCAATTGTAGGACCAAGAACACCATGGAATTTCAGTGATATTTAATTACAACACACAGGTCCCTGGGTCTACTGCAGTGGGCCAAATGCCTCCTTCTACCTCTCCTCATCTTCAATAGACATTTCCAAACCTTACTCTTCCTCCACTTTTGACATGGTGCCGCTTAGGAGACTGTTAAATAAGTTAAGAGCTCATGGTGTTAAGGGTAAGATCCTGGCATGGATAGAGGATTGGCTGACTGGCAGAAGGCAGAGAGTGGGGATAAAGGGGTCTTGTTCAGGATGGCAGCCGGTGACTATTGATTTGCTTCAGGGGTCTGTACTGGGACCACAACTTTTCGCAATATACATTAATGATCTGGAAGAAGGAACTGAAGGCATGTTGCCAAGTTTGCAGATGATACAAAGATCTGTAGAGAGACAGGTAGTATTGAGGAAACAAGGGGGCTGCAGAAGGATTTGGACAAGCTAGGAGAGTGGGCAATGAAGTGGCAAATGAAATACAATGTGGAAAAGTGTGAGGTTATGCATGTTGGAAAGAGGAATTTAGGCATAGACTATTTTCTAAATGGGGAAATGTTTAGGAAATCTGAAGCACAAAAGGACTTGGGAGTACTTGTTCACAATTCTCTGAAAGTTAACGTGCAGGTTCAGTTGGCAGTTAAGAAGGCAAATGCAATTTAGCATTCATGTCAAGAGGGCTAGAATACAAGACCCGGGACGAAATTCTCTGACCCCCAGCAGGGTCGGAGAATTGCCTGGGGCCGCCGAAAATCCCGCCCCCGCCGTGGCAGAGATTCTCCGCCACCCGGGAAGTGGCAGTAGCGGGAATCTCGCCACTCCGATCGGAGAGGCCCCTGCGGTGATTCTCCGGCCCAATGGGCCGAAGTCCCGCCGCTGGGAGGCCTCTCCCGCCGCCGAGGTTTAAACCACCTCTGGAACGGCGGCATCAGCGGGCCCCGGGGTGGGGCGGGGGGGACGATCGAACCCCGGGGGGTGCCCCCACGGTGGCCTGGCCCGCGATCGGGGCCCCCCGATCAGGGGCCGGGCCAGTGCCCTGGGTGCACTATTTTCCTCCGCGTCCGCCACGGCCTCCGCCATGGTGGAAACGGAAGAGAACCCCACATCGCGCATGCGCCGGCAGTGACGTCAGCGGCCAGCTGCCGCTGATGTCACTGTCGGCGCATGCGCCGACCGGCGAAAGCCTTTCGGCCAGCCCCGCTGCTGGGGGCGCCGGTTTTTTGCGCCAGTCTTCTGGTGCAAACCGCTCCGGCGCGGGGCTGGCCCGACCCCCTGAGTGGTTGGCGCTACTCCCCTACGTCGGCACCCTCCGTCACGCCGGGTAGGGGAGAATGCCGCCCCCGGGATGTACTTCTGAGGTTGTATAAGGCTCTGGTTAGACGCCATTTAGACTATTGTGAGCAGTTTTGAGCACCGTATCTAAGGAAGGATGTGCTGGCCTTGGAAAGGGTCCGGAGGACGTTCACAAGAATGATCCCTGGAATGAAGAGCTTGACGTCTGAGGAATGGTTGAGGACTCTGGGTCTGTACTCGTTGGAGTTTAGAAGGATGAAATGAGATCTTATTGAAACTTACAGGATACTGCGAGGCCTGGATAGAGTGGACGTGGAGAGGATGTTTCCACATGTAGAAAAAACTAGAACCAGAGGACTCCATCTCAGACTAAAGGGACAATCCTTTAAAATAGAGATGAGGAGGAATTTCTTCAGCTTCAGGTGGTGAATCTGTGGAACACTTTGCCGCAGAAAGCATTGGAGGCCAAATCACTGAGTGTCTTTAAGACAGGGATAGATAGGTTCTTGATTAATAAGGGGATCAGTGGTTATGGGGAGAAGGCAGGAGAATAGGGATGAGAAACATATCAGTCCTGATTGAATGGCGGAGCAGACTCGATGGGTAGAGTGGCTAATTCTGCTCCTATGTCTTATAGTTTAATGTTAACCCCCCCCCACCACCCATAATCTTCAGATTCCTCAGTCCCCTGCCTCCTCCACCCCCCCCCCCCCCCCCCCAAACACTTGGTGTGAATTCACTCCGTTTTTTCCTGCTTCCCAGCTATAATTTAGGCCAAAGTTGAGAAATCTACACCAGTGATCCGGTGCGGAGTGGAAACACTGAGGAAATTCACCTTCTGGAGATGGTGTTACAGGAGACTTGTGAACTGCTGTTCCTTATACGATTAATGTTCCTGTTCTCTGATCCAATCCAGAGTGAAATGTGCTGACAATAACAAACTATTCCGGACCGTCACAAATACATTTTAGTCAGCAACTGGTGACATTTCTCTGCTCCATAACTCATTGGTCAGTAATGGAGTTGGGGGAGGAGTTATTTGCGGGCAGTTGATAATGTGGCTGGAGCAGTTCCAGGGACTTTCCAGCTCTCACTTCTCTCAAACGGTTTAAAAAGTCCCTTAAATACATTGTTAGTTGGTCAGGTAAAGCTGGTTTCAAAATCAGTACAGGAAAAGTGTCATTGTTAACTGTTTATAGCCCAGTGCCGTTGTTCAGACAAACACATTGGTGAGGGCTGGAATTTTAATGAAAGACAGGGGGCAGGGTTGTGCCGAATGAGGGAGTCAAAGCCTTCAAACTCAGAATTCCCACCCATTCACTGGCAGCTTTCACTGAGCCAGAAACCTGGGCACAGACTCATCTGTCCCAAGGACACTGGTTGGCAATGTTTTATTGAGGCTGGAGGCTTCATTATTATTCTACTTTTCCAAGTTAACTGTGTAAGGCTAGGATTCCTGGTCCAAATCTTCACACCAACCTACTGGGAAACTACATCCATGTCTGGGAAAGCCCCATGAACGGCAACTCCACCTCACTGGTCTAATCAGCCCCTGGAGGTCAGTGACCCCACTCCACCCTCTGTCCCAGAGCCTTCATCCTCCCCACATCTGAGGCATCTGACCTCCTCCTCAAGACCTCTGACCTCTATCCACCCAGGCCGTCAATCCCCCAGCCATTCAATCTGCGAGTGGGCCCTGGTAGGGTGTTCATTTGGTGGGTTGGTGCAGACTCAATGGGCTGAATGGCCTCGGTCTGCACTGCATGGATTTTATGATTCCCTTAAGTCTCCACCTGAAATTCCACTGACTGCAGCTTCTCACCTCCCACTTTCGATCACAGGCCCACTGAAACCCTGGCAATCACCACTTCACTGCTGAAATTGTAACGTCACCTCATCGAACCCCTGACCCCTCTCTTTGACCTCACTCCCACAATTTGGCCCATGATCAAACATCTTTCCTCCAACACCCAAGCTGACAATTCATTGCCCTGGTCAGCAGGATCATCACCCTCCCCCCAGGTGCAGACCTGAACTGTGCCATATCTGACTGGAAGCCAAGCCTGTCAATCAGACTGTTACCAGGCAAGGGACCAATCAGGGATGTCACATGTGGATGATGACCAGAAACATCACTGCATGCAATAGAATCCTGACTTCTGTGTTCCTCATGACTGACAGACATCCCCCCTCCTCCCCCGGAGGGATCCCCACGCCACTTCCTCCTCGCTCCCAATGGGTGAGGTAAGTTAAAACCCAGGCCTTTGATTGCCTATGATGTCCCATCCTGATCTCCACCCTGAATTGGTCTATAATGTAAAGATTGACCCCTCATCTTTTTGTCTATTCTTCCTTCAGTCTGGTCTTGTAACTCAATAGATTATAAGTCAATGTTGGTCACGGTTTCCCTATGTTGATGTACGATCAATTCCACAAAAGACTCAGATTGGTATAACTGTGGCTTTATTACAGTCAGATGCATTGCCTCCTACTGCAGCTGGCGAAATGGCAGATCAGAGAAGGACACGCATATTTATACAGCTCCTTATGGGCGGAGCTAGCCGGCAGGGGCTACCGGCGAACCTGTAGTGCAGGTCCCGCCTTACATCCCCTAATACAGGTGCACACAGTGGTTCACCACATTCACCCCCTGTTAACAATGAGTCCGGCGGGGGTGGCGTGGAACTATATACAGTTTACCAAATAATTTACAGTGGGGAGGGGAAAAAAAAATGTCCATTTTGATAGTCCGGCGCCCATCAGAGGTTAAGTCGATCCGGTGCTTTGACGGTTCGCTGGGAGCGACGTAACGGCGGTGGCAATGGCAGTGCTGGTGTCGCCGACGTCGGTGCTGGCGGTGTTGGTGCTGGCCAGTAGTCGGATGACCCCAGGAGCGTGCCAAAATCTTCCTCGTCTTCTTGTGTGGGCAGGGGAAGGAGGGATGGGCTGGTGAGGTTAATGTTGGGAGCGCCGGGGGAGGGGAGGGTGGCGCGTGGGTGGGGGAGTGTGTCGGAGTGGAACCTAAGGGAGCCAGGTCCCTGAGGGAGACAGTATCTTGGCGGCTGTCGGGAAACTCCACGTAGACATACTGGGGGTTAGCGTGGAGCAAGTGTACCTTGTCCACCAAGGGGTCCGCCTTGCGGAGTCAGATGCGCCTACGTAGAAGGACCAGTCCTGGAGCTGCGAGCCAAGTCGGGAGCGACACCCCGGATGTGGACTTCCTAGGGAAGGTAAAAACATGTTCATGGGGCGTGTTATTCGTGGCAGTGCACAGTGGTGACCTCCTGCCAGCGAGAGGCCGGGAGGTTCCTGGACCGTAGGGCCAGCTGGATGGCCCTCCAAACTGTTCCGTTCTCCCTCTCTACCTGCCCGTTTCCCCAGGGGTTGTAGCTGGTCGTCCTGCTGGAGGCGATACCCCTGCTGAGCAGGAACTGACGCAGCTCATCACTCATGAATGAGGATCCCCTGTCACTGTGGATGTAGTCGGGGAAACCGAACAGAGCGAAGATTGTGTTGAGGGCTTTGATGACGGTGGGCGGACATCATATCCGGGCATGGGATGGCGAAGGGAAATCTGAAGAACTCATCGACCACACTGAGGATATATGTGTTGCGGTCGGTGGAGGGGAGGGGCCCTTTGAAATCCACGCTGAGGCGTTCAAAGGGGCGGGACGCTTTCAGCAGGCGCGCGCGGTCTGGCCGGTAGAAGTGCGGCTTGCTCTCCGCACAGACCTGGCAGTTCCTGGTGACTGTCCGTACTTCCTCAACGGAGTAGGGCAGATTGCGGGCTTTGATGAGGTGGTACAGTCGTGTGACCCCCGGGTGACAAAGGCTGTCGTGTAGGGCCCGGATCGGTCTACTTGTGCGCTGGCACATGTACATCGGGAAAGGGCGTCAGGGGGCTCGTTGAGTTTGAGATACAAAATCTCATAATTATAGGTGGAGAGTTCGATTCTCCACCGCAAGATTTTATCATTTTTGATCTTGCATCTCTGCGTGTTGTTGCACATGAAGGCAACCGACCGTTGGTCAGTGAGGAGAGTGAATCTCCTGCCGGCCAGGTAATGCCTCCAATGCCGCACAGCTTCAACGATAGCTTGGGCCTCTTTTTCGACGGACAAATGCCAAATTTCAGAGGCATGAAGGGTGCAGGAAAAGAATGCCACGGGTCTGCCTGCCTGGTTTAGAGTGGCGACGAGGGCGACGTCTGAAGCATCACTTTCTACTTTAAAGGGGAGTATCTCGTCTACTGCATGCATCCCGGCCTTGGCTATGTCTGCTCTGATCTGGGCGAAGGCGTGTTGTGCCTCGGCCGCAAGGGGGAATTGAGTGGACTGTATGAGTGGGCGGGCCTTGTCTGCATAGTTTGGGACCCACTGGGCGTAGTAGGAGAAGAACCCCAGGCAGCGTTTGAGGGGCTTGGGGCAGTGGGGGAGGGGGAGCTCCATGAGGGGGCGCATGCGGTCAAGATCAGACCCCAGAAGTCCGTTTTGGACTACATAGCCGAGGATGGCTAGGCAGGTCATGCGGAACACACACTTCTCCTTGTTGTACGTAAGGTTGAGGAGTGTGGCGGTGCGGAGGAATTTAGCGAGGTTGGTGTTGTAGTCCTGCTGGTCATGGCCGCAGACGGTGACATTGTCTAAGTACGGAAACGTGGCCCGCAAATCGTACCGGTCGACCATTCGGTCCATCTCCCTTTGGAAGACCGAGACCCCGTTAGTGACGCTGGAGAGAACCCTAAGGAAGTGATAGAGCCGACCGTCCGCCTTGAAGGCAGTGTAGGGACGGTCCAATTTACGAATGGGGAGCTGGTGGTAGGTGGGTTTCAGGTCAATTGTTGAGAAGACCCGGTACTGCGCAATCTGGTTGACCATCTCAGATATGTGTGTGATGCGCAATCAATAGGAGTGAAATTTCAGCCTAATTTGAAGGTGGTTTGTGGAGGGGCTGTTGTCAAGTGACAGTTCCCAAAACCACAGTTGTTGGGAAGCGGGAGCAGGGGCCTGTCGTGAAGGTGAGTGAGTGCCTTTAAATTTGCTTACCTTTCAGCGGCAGCAGGGTTTGAGGGAATATCAGGTAAGCTCTTCCTTTCTTTTTCTTTTTCTTGTTTTTTTTTAAATCTAGAGGTGATGTCAGGGAAGGCAGTACAATGCTCCTCCTGCAGAATGTTTGAGGTGAGGGACGCCGTCAGTGTCCCTGCTGATTTCATCTGTGGGAAGTGCACCCAACTCCAGCTCCTCAAAAACCGTGTTAGGGACCTGGAGCTTGAGCTGGATGAACTTCGGATCATTCGGGAGGCAGAGGGGGTCATAGATAGGAGCTTCAGGGAAGTAGTTACACCAAAGACTGGAGATAGATGGGTAACTGTAAGAGGGACTGGGAAGAAGCAGTCAGTGCAGGGACCCCCTGCGGTCGTTCCCCTGAGTAACAAGTATACCGTTTTGGATACTTGTGGGGGGGACGACTTACCAGGGGTAAGCCATAGGGTACGGGCCTCTGGCACGGAGTCTGTTCCTGTTGCTCAGAAGGGAAGGGGGGGAAAGGAGTAGAACATTAGTAATTGGGGACTCAATAGTCAGGGGCACAGATAGGAGATTTTGTGGGAGCGAGAGAGACTCATGTTTGGTATGTTGCCTCCCAGGTGCAAGGGTACGTGATGTCTCGGATCGTGTTTTCCGGGTCCTTAAGGGGGAGGGGGAGCAGCCCCAAGTCGTAGTCCACATTGGCACTAACGACATAGGTAGGAAAGGGGAAAAGGATGTCAGGCAGGCCTTTAGGGAGCTAGGATGGAAGCTCAGAGCGAGAACAAACAGAGTTGTTATCTCTGGGTTGTTGCCCGTGCCACCTGATAGTGAGATGAGGAATAGGGAGAGAGAGCAATTAAACACGTGGCTACAGGGATGGTGCAGGCGGGAGGGATTCAGATTTCTGGATAACTGGGGCTCTTTCTGGGGAAGGTGGGACCTCTATAGACAGGATGGTCTACATCTGAACCTGAGGGGCACCAATATCCTGGGGGGGAGATTTGTTAGTGCTCTTTGGGGGGGTTTAAACTAATTCAGCAGGGGCATGGGAACCTGGATTGTAGTTTTGGGGGTACGGGAGATTGAGCGTATAGAGGTCAGGAGCACAGATTTGACTTTGCAGGAAGGTGCCAATGTTCAGGTAGGTGGTTTGAAGTGTGTCTACTTCAATGCCAGGAGTATACGAAATAAGCTAGGGGAACTGGCAGCATGGGTTGGTACCTGGGACTTCGATGTTGTGGCCATTTCAGAGACATGGATAGAGCAGGGACAGGAATGGTTGTTGCAGGTTCCGGGGTTTAGGTGTTTTAGTAAGCTCAGAGAAGGGGGCAAAAGAGGGGGAGGTGTGGCGCTGCTAGTCAAGGACAGTATTACGGTGGCGGAAAAGATGCTAGATGGGGACTCTTCTTCCGAGGTAGTATGGGCTCAGGTTAGAAACAGGAAAGGAGAGGTCACCCTGTTGGGAGTTTTCTATAGGCCACCTAATAGTTCTAGGGATGTAGAGGAAAGGATGGCGAAGATGATTCTGGAAAAGAGCGAAAGTAACAGGGTAGTTGTTATGGGAGACTTTAACTTTCCAAATATTGACTGGAAAAGATATAGTTCGAGTACATTAGATGGGTCGTTCTTTGTACAATGTGTGCAGGAGGGTTTCCTGACACAATATGTTGACAGGCCAACAAGAGGCGAGGCCACATTGGATTTGGTTTTGGGTAATGAACCAGGCCAGGTGTTAGATCTGGAGGTAGGTGAGCACTTTGGAAACAGTGACCACAATTCGGTGACCTTTACGTTAGTGATGGAAAGGGATAAGTATACCCCGCAGGGCAAGAGTTATAGCTGGGGGAAGGGCAATTATGATGCCATTAGACATGACTTAGGAGGTGTAGGTTGGAGAAGTAGGCTGCAAGGGTTGGGCACACTGGATATGTGGAGCTTGTTCAAGGAACAGCTATTGCATGTTCTTGATAAGTACGTACCAGTCAGGCAGGGAGGAAGGGGTCGAGCGAGGGAACCGTGGTTTACCAAAGAAGTGGAATCTCTTGTTAAGAGGAAGAAGGAGGCCTATGTGAAGATGAGGCGTGAAGTTTCAGTTGGGGCGCTTGATAGTTACAAGGAAGCGAGGAAGGATCTAAAGAGAGAGCTAAGACGAGCAAGGAGGGGACATGAGAAGTCTTTGGCAGGTAGGATCAAGGAAAACCCAAAAGCTTTCTATAGGTATGTCAGGAATAAAAGAATGACTAGGGTAAGAGTAGGGCCAGTCAAGGACAGTGGTGGGAAGTTGTGTGTGGAGGCTGAGGAGATAAGCGAGATACTAAATGAATACTTTTCGTCAGTATTCACTCAGGAAAAAGATAATATTGTGGAGGAGAATGCTGAGACCCAGGCTATTAGAATAGATGGCATTGAGGTGCATAGGGAAGACGTGTTGGCAATTCTGGACAAGGTGAAAATAGATAAGTCCCCGGGGCCGGATGGGATTTATCCTAGGATTCTCTGGGAAGCCAGGGAAGAGATTGCTGAGCCTTTGGCTTTGATTTTTAGGTCATCATTGGCTACAGGAATAGTGCCAGAGGACTGGAGGATAGCAAATGTGGTCCCTTTGTTCAAGAAGGGGAGTAGAGATAACCCCGGTAACTCTAGGCCGGTGAGCCTAACGTCTGTGGTGGGTAAAGTCTTGGAGAGGATTATAAAAGATACGATTTATAATCATCTAGATAGGAATAATATGATTAGGGATAGTCAGCATGGTTTTGTGAAGGGTAGGTCATGCCTCACAAACCTTAGCGAGTTCTTTGAGAAGGTGACTGAACAGGTAGACGAGGGTAGATCAGTGGTGTATATGGATTTCAGTAAAGCGTTTGATAAGGTTCCCCACGGTCGGCTATTGCAGAAAATACGGAGGCTGGGGATTGAGGGTGATTTAGAGATGTGGATCAGAAATTGGCTAGTTGAAAGAAGACAGAGAGTGGTAGTTGATGGGAAATGTTCAGAATGGAGTTCAGTTACGAGTGGCGTACCATAAGGATCTGTTCTGGGGCCGTTGCTGTTTGTCATTTTTATAAATGACCTAGAGGAGGGCGCAGAAGGATGGGTGAGTAAATTTGCAGACGACACTAAAGTCGGTGGAGTTGTAGACAGTGCGGAAGGATGTTGCAGGTTACAGAGGGACATAGATAAGCTGCAGAGCTGGGCTGAGAGGTGGCAAATGGAGTTTAATGTGGAGAAGTGTGAGGTGATTCATTTTGGAAAGAATAACAGGAATGCGGAATATTTGGCTAATGGTAAAATTCTTGGTAGTGTGGATGAGCAGAAGGATCTCGGTGTCCATGTACATAGATCCCTGAAAGTTGCCACCCAGGTTGATAGGGTTGTGAAGAAGGCCTATGGTGTGTTGGCCTTTATTGGTAGAGGGATTGAGTTCCGGAGCCATGAGGTCATGTTGCAGTTGTACAAAACTCTAGTACGGCCGCATTTGGAGTATTGCGTACAGTTCTGGTCGCCTCATTATAGGAAGGACGTGGAAGCTTTGGAACGGGTGCAGAGGAGATTTACCAGGATGTTGCCTGGAATGGAGTGAAAATCTTATGAGGAAAGGCTGATGGACTTGAGGTTGTTTTCGTTAGAGAGAAGAAGGTTAAGAGGTGACTTAATAGAGGCATACAAAATGATCAGAGGGTTAGATAGGGTGGACAGCGAGAGCCTTCTCCCGCGGATGGAGGTGGCTAGCACGAGGGACATAGCCTTAAATTGAGGGGTAATAGATATAGGACAGAGGTCAGAGGTGGGTTTTTTACGCAAAGAGTGGTGAGGCCGTGGAATGCCCTACCTGCAACAGTAGTGAACTCGCCAACATTGAGGGCATTTAAAAGTTTATTGGATAAGCATATGGATGATAAGGGCATAGTGTAGGTTAGATGGCCTTTAGTTTTTTTCCATGTCGGTGCAACATCGAGGGCCGAAGGGCCTGTACTGCGCTGTATCGTTCTATGTTCTATGTTCTAATAACCACAGAAACGAAGTAGTCCGAATTGAAGGCTTTAATCTACAAGATGTTTCCCCAGCAGCTTGAGTACAGAAAGAACGATGGCTGCTGGGAAACACGGATTCGTATACTCCGCCTCATTGGGCGGAGCTACATTTGTCTTGACCAATGAGAAAGCAACACTTGGGCCAATGAGCAGCGAGCCTTCTCCACCAATAGCAGCTCACATTCCCAGGTACCGTAGTACCTCTAGTCAGACTACCACATTCACCGGTTGTTGAGAAAGGAACCGGGGGTGTGTGTGTGCTCGTTGAGAATCCGGGGGGGGGGGGATGCGTCCAGCCAGGACTGGTGGTCCGGTGCGGGTGGGACAATTTATTGGTAGTATGACTAGTGATATGGGATAATATCTCTCCAATGGCGGCTGCCCACTGGCCCGTAACTATATACAGAGATGTGTTATCATTTATCAAATTATTTACAGAGTCAGAAAAAAAAGGGTCCATTAAGAGTTCAGACGATCGGGGGCCTTGGATGTCCTCTGCGACCTGCGGAGCTTCGTCGGAGATGTTGGAGAGGCGGGCGTTTATGACTCCGGGAGCGATGATCCGGTCCTCATGGAGGTTTCCACACCCCTAGACGGAGCTGGTGAGGGCTGGGCCATGCGGGGCGGGGGGGCGTCTTGTCCTCTAGGCAGCACGGGTGAGGGTGTTGGCGGGCCAGGGAGGGGAGCGCTTGCGGGGAGCAGTTGCTGTTGTAGGGGGGTGGGTGGGGCTGGTGCCAGGGGCGATGGCGAGGATCCGGCGGGCGCCAGGTCCCTTAGAGAGACCGTATCTTGTCGGCCGTCAGGGTACTCCACATACACATATTGTGGGTAAGCATGGAACAGCTGGACCCTCTCGACCAACGGGTCCAATTTGTGCTCCCGCACGTGTTTCCGGAGCAGGATGGGCCCGGGTCAGCCAGCCAGGTCGGGAGCGGGGTCCCTGAGGAAGACTTCCTGGGGAAGACAAGAAGGCGTTCGTGAGGAGTTTGATTTGTAGGCGTGCAAAGTAGCGACTGGATGCAGTGGAGGGCGTCTGGGAGGACCTCCTGCCAGCGGGAGACTGGGAGATTCCTGGACCATAGGGCCAGTAGGACGGTTTTCCAGACCGTACCGTTCTCCCGCTCGACCTGTCCGTTACCCCGGGGGCTATAACTGGTCATTGTGCTTGAGGCAGTGCCCTTGCTGAGCAGGAATTGACGCAGTTCGTCACTCATGAAGGAGGGCCCCCTATCACTGTGTATGTAGGCGGGGAATCCCGCAGGGAGAAAATGCTGTGGAGGGCTTTTATGATGGTGGTTGTGGGGTCATGACGGGGCAGGGGATGCCGAACGGGAAGCGGGAGTACTCATCAATCATGTTGAAGAAGTACGTGTTGCAGTTGGTAGAGGGGAGGAGATATTTGAAGTCCATGCTGAGGCGTTCAAAGGGACGGGAAGCCTTTATCAGATCCGCTTTTTCGGGGTGGTAGAAGTGCGGCTTGCACTCCGCGCAGATGTGGCAGTTCCTCGTGACTGTCCTGACCTCCTCGATGTAGTAGGGCGGGTTGCGGGTCTTTACAAAATGAAAGAAGCGGGTGTCCCCCGGGTGGCAGAGGTCCACATGGAGGGCTCGGAGGCGGTCCACTTGTGCATTGGCACAGGTGCCACGGGACAGGGCATCAGGAGGCTCGTTTAGCTTCCCAGGACGATACAAGATGTCGTAGTTGTAGGTGGATAACCCGATCCTCCACCGCAAGATCTTATTGTTTTTTATCTTGCCCCTCTGTGCATTGTCAAACATGAAAACCACCGACCGTTGGTCTGTGAGGAGGGTGAACCTCCTGCCAGCCAGATAATGCCTCCAGTGTCGCACAGCTTCTACTATGGCCTGTGCTTCCTTCTGAACTGAGGAGTGGCGGATTTCGGAAGCATGGAGGGTACGGGAGCAGGCCACGGGTCTGCCCGCTTGGTTGAGGGTGGCTGCCAGAGCTACGTCGGACACGTCGCTCTCGACCTGGAAGGGGAGGGACTCAGCGATAGCGTGCATCGTGGCCTTTGCGATATCCGCTTTGATGCAGCTGATGGCCTGGCGGGCCTCCGTTGACAGGGGGAAAGTGGCTGTTTGGATGAGGGGACGGGCTTTGTCAGCATAGTTGGGGACCCACTGGGCGTAAAACGAGAAGAAACTGAGGCAGCGCTTCAGGGCCCTGGAGTAGTGGGGGAGGGGGAGCTCCATCAGGGGGCGCATGCGTTCCGGGTCGGGGCCTATCACTCCATTTCGCACTACGTAGCCGAGGATGGCTAGGTGGTCGGTGCTGAACACGCATTTGTCTTTGTTATAAGTCAAACTTAGGAGTTTTGCAGTTTGAAGGAATTTGCGGAGATTGGTGTTGTGGACCTGCTGATCGTGGCCGCAGATGGTGACATTATCGAGATAAGGGAAGGTTGCCCGTAAACAGTATTGCTCGACCATTCAGTCCATCTCTCTTTGGAAGACCTTTGTGACACCGAAGGGAACCCTTAAAAAGTGGTAGAGCCGCCCGTCCGCTTCGAACGCAGTGTACTTGCGATCGCTCGCGCAGATGGGGAGCTGGTGATAGGCGGACCTGAGGTCCACCGTGGAGAAGACCTTGTACTGTGCGATCCTGTTGACCAGCTCGAGGGAGAGAGGGTACATGTCCAGCTGTGTAAACCTGTTGATGGTCTGACTGTAGTCTATGACCATCCTATTCTTCTCCCCGGTCTTTACCACCAGAACTTGTGCTCGCCAGGGGCTGTTACTAGCCTCGATGACCCTTTCCTTCAGAAGCCGTTGGAACTCGGACCTGATGAAGACCCGGTCCTGGGCATTGTATCATCTGCTCATGGTGGCGACAGGTTTGCAACCGCGGTGAGGTTTGCAAACAAGGACGGGGGATCGACCTTGATGGTCGCGAGGCTGCAGATAGTGAGGGGAGACAGAGAGCCGCTGAATTTAAATGTTAGGCTCTGGAGGTTACACTGGAAGTCTAACCCCAGGAGTGCAGCCGTGCAGAGGTCAGGGAGGACGTAGAGTCTGCAATTTTTAAACTCCCTTCCCTGGACCGTGAGGTCCGCTATACAATACCCAGTGATCCACTGAATGGGAGCCGGAGGCCAGGGATATTTTTTGCTTGATGGGATAGACAGGGAGAGCGCAGC
The DNA here is from genome assembly GCF_902713615.1 of Scyliorhinus canicula. Lineage (NCBI taxonomy): Eukaryota > Metazoa > Chordata > Chondrichthyes > Carcharhiniformes > Scyliorhinidae > Scyliorhinus > Scyliorhinus canicula. The sequence goes on from NC_052158.1 coordinate 43,067,041, forward strand.
ATCTTACCGTGGTAAGGTGTACGAAACTCTCCATGCTCCCGGGCCAATGAACAGTGAGCCTTCTCCACCAATAGCTGCTCACACTCCCAGGTACCGTAATAACTCTAGTCATACTACCACAGCGTGGGAGGGGGTACGCATCGAGCTGCGTGTACCGATTGATGATCTGGCTGTAGTCCACGACCATTCTGTATTTCTCCCCCGTTTTTACCATGACTATCTGAGCTCTTCAGGGGCTGTTGCTGGCCTCGATGATACCCTCCCGAAGCAGCCGCTGGACTTCGGACCTGATGAAGGTCTTGTCCTGGGTGCTGTACTGTCTGCTCCTGGTGGCGACGGGCTTGCAATCCGCAGTTAAATTGGCAAAGAGGGAGGGGGGGTCAACCTTGAGGGTTGCGAGGCCGCAAACGGTGAGTGGAGGTAGGGGCCCGCCGAATTTGAGGGTGAGGCTCTGGAGATTGCACTGAAAATCCAGGCCCAGCAATAGTGCAGCGCAGAGGTTGGGGAGGACGTAGAGGCGGAAACCACTGAATTCTACGCCCTGGACAGTGAGAGTGACCATGCAGAACCCTCGGATCGGGACAGAGTGGGATCCGGAGGCCAGGGAGATCCGTTGGTTGGCGGGGTGGACCACGAAGGAGCAGCGCCTTACCGTATCTGGGTGTATGAAGCTTTTGGTGCTCCCGGAGTCCAGCAGGCAAGAGGTCGCGTGGCCGTTGATTTTCACCGTCGTTGAAGCAGTGACCAAGTTGTGAGGACGAGACTGGTCCAGTGCCATCGAAACGAGCGGCGGGTGGTCGTCCGAGGTTTCAGATGGGGAGCGTCAGCGACCCAGATATGGCATTCCATCCCCGTGGGGGAGACAAGATGGCGGCGTCCGGGGGTCCAGCAGGGAACAAAATGGCGGCTCCCATGGAGCGCACGTTGCAGGGGCGGGGCAAGATAGCGGCACCCATGGGCCGCACGTGGACTGAGGGGGGCGAGTGGCGCCCACTGGCCGCACGTGGACCTGGGAGGAGACGATGGCGGCGCCCACTTGCCGCACGTGGGCCTGGGGGGAGAAGATGGCGGCGTCCACTGGTCACACGTGACCCCCTGGAGGAGAAGATGACGGTGCCCATTGTGCGTTCGGTAGGGGGGAGGGGGAGGGGGCAATTGCGGGCGCGATAGCGGCGACTCCGTGGGCCTGGCACACAGCTGCAAAGTGGCCCTTTTTATCGCAGGTCTTGGAAGTGGCGGCACGGGCCGGGCAGCATTGATGGGGGTGCTGCTGCTGACCGCAGAAGTAGCAGTGGGGACCCCCGGGATGCGCGGATTGGCGGGTGGCGCAGGCGTATTGAGTAGGCAGGGCCCCAGCCGGGGGGGTCATTTATGGAGGGGTAGGACGGGTGGGCCGCGTGGCGAGTGGGGTAGGCCTGGACGTTACAAGATGCAACCGTCATGGAGAGCGCTAAAGGTTTTGTTTCTGTTAGGTCGAGTGTGGCCCCTTCCAGCAGTCGTTGTTGGATGAGGTCCGACCCAATCCCGGTTACGAACGCATCGCGCATGAGGAGATTGGAATGTTCAGTGGCCATAACGGCCTGACAGTCACCGTTCCGTGCGAGTGGGATTAGAGCCCGGCAGAAGTCTTCAATAGACTCACCAGGGAGTTGTGCGAGTGGCGAGTACGTGCCTGGCGAAGAGCGTGTTTGCTTTCTGTGCATAGTTCTCTTTTAGGAGTGCTATCGCTTCCGCGTAACTCAGGGCGTCCTGGATCAACGGGAACACGTTGGAGCTCAACCTGGAGTATAAAACCTGAATCTTCTGAGCTTCCATTGGCGTGGGGTTCGCAGCCTTGATGTAATCCTCAAAACAAGCCAGCCAGTGATTCAAGTCCGTTCTGGCTTTATTACAGTCAGATGCGTGGCCTCCTACTGCAGCTGGCGAAATGGCTGATCAGAGGAGGACACGCATATTTAAACGGCTCCTTGTGGGCGGAGCTAGCCGGCAGGGGCTACTGGCGAACCTGTAGTGCAGGTCCTACCTTACATCCCCTAATACAGGTGCTCACAGTGGTTCACCACATATGTTTCTGTCCATCCCAACAAGCCTGATGAGCACGCTTCAGACGTACATAAAATCCCCATTGGAATATTTTGAATCCCATTTCCAAATCTTTAATGCTGATTCTTTCAAACATTAACTGACATGATCTTTGGAAGTGCTAATAGGGTGGTTCAGTTTGTAATTCATTCATCTTTGAACTGGACAGTTGTTAGCTTTCTCAGAAAGAGAAATACAGATAATACATTTAGGGAAGTTCCAACATCTGGGATGTGGGAAATCCATACTAAAACAAAGTGATGTTGAAATGAGACAGCTGCCTCTTATTCCTCCCCACTGACTGTTCCTAATGTTGAATCCATATCCTGAGGTTTCTGGACTCACACTGTTATGTAATACTGAGGTAATGCGGCATCATTAGAGAGGAGTCTTTTGGTTGTTATTACAGTCTGAGATCCTTTGCCTTTCCAATGGATATTACAGGCTCACTATTCTCTTAGAAGTAAAGCAGGGAAATTCCCGAATGTCCTCACCCCAATTCTTCTCACAGCTATCAGCACAATAAACAAACAGCAATTCACTCTAGGGTAGAACTCACTGCTGGTGATAATGGCTGGTGAATACTGAGGTTTTCACTAAGTTTCCGTCCAGTGGTAAATATAATGGGAGCTGTCCACATCTTCTATGACCGCCCCCCCACCGACCACCACTTCCACCAAACCTGTGTCAAATTAAAAGATAGAATGAGGAACTGCAAACTGGTGACAGCAGAGAGAGAGGAAAGAGAGAGAGAGAGAGACTACTTCAGACATTTGGCTGGCCCTGCTATAGGTCAATTGGTTCACCTTAAAATAAACACCCAAATATACACAAATCTTTCACAGCCTTCAACATTTCTTCAGAATTTCCAACATTCACTTCACTCATCATTACTCAGTTACCTTTACACAAAAACAAGTCAAATCTTTACAAACTTCTTTTGTATCAGTAACCTTCAAAAACCAGTGGGAGCTAAAGTGCACTGGGAATTCTGCCCCATTTCTGCTTAATTTCTTTGATGTTGAATGAGTGCCTGGTCAGCTCTCAACAGCGGCTAAGTGACTGTACCAGAACCAGAACGTTTTCAAGTTTTAAAGCGGTGCGTAAAGGCCGATTCGTTCCAGGAGTGATAGCATAATAAATAGAGCTTGGTTATTTTATAAGCAAGCTTTATTAAAACAAAAGAAAGGCAATATTTAAACTTTTAAACTTCAACCCTAACAATAGCAGATTACATTTCAGTTTCTTAACTTAACACATGAGTTCACATATCTTACAGAAATTTACAAAATTCTAACAAGGTTAGACAGGGTAGATTCAGAAAGAATGTTCCCGATGGTGGGGGAGTCCTGAACTAGGAGTCATAGTTTGAGGATAAGAAGTAAATCTTTTAGGACTGAGCTGAGGAGAAATCTCTTCACCCAGAGAGTGGTGAATCTTTGGAATTTACTACCACAGAAAGTAGTTGAGGCCAAAACGTTGTGAAATTTCAAGAAGGAATTAGATATAGCTCTTGGGATGAAAGGGATCAAAGAATATCGGGGTAAGGCTGGAGCAGGGTATTGAATCTGATGAGCAGCCATGATCATAATGAGTGGTGGAGCAAGTTCGAAGGACCGAATGGCCTCCTCCTGCTCGTATATTCTGTATGCTTCTATGTTCCCATGAAAAAACACTTCAAATAAATATACAGCTCCCTTTGCTGTTGAACAAGAAATATGTCAACCATGCCATAGAAACCTGAAGGCAGAATTAAGTTCCTTTAATGTCCCAATGGTCCTCTCAGTGATCATCCTGGTAGAGGAGTGTTGTTCCTGTGTGATTTTTTACATCAGCTCCCACTGAGATCAACGTCCTTGGAGCAGGGAGGAGATTTGTTACCCACAGGCCAAACATTAACAGGATCTTCATCTTGAAGAACTCAGGGTGGGCCTATTTTCTGCAAAGAGTGCATTGTGCCAATTTGCAGCATACCTGGCATCAACTGTAGGACCCACTGAACACCATACCAATTTATACATTCAGGGAGGGGAAGACAAGTAATACTGTGCCGCAAGAAGGCCAACGACCTACACCGGGCAGCATGGGTGAGTTGACACCACTCCCCCACTGAGACCTTTCCGCCCCCACACGTTCATTCCCCCCCCCTCTCCCTTCACTCCCCCAACCCTTCCTTCATCACCCCCCACCACTGTGATCCAATGATTCCCCCTCTGTGTCTCCGCAGGAGAAGCTCTCCCACAAGGGAGAGGGCTCAGGCCAGCGGAGGGATGCCGGACATAAGAAATCCTCATGATCTTCGAGGAACGGGCCCTGGAGGAGACGGGGGTGGACGAAGATAGAGCGGTCACCAATGCGGAGATTGGCACATGCCGCAGAGATGAGGACCCACCAGGCCCCACCAGGAATGCCCCATCACTCCTACTTTCCACATGTTCATTCTCCTGCAGATCCCCCAGCCGATGCTGCCGGCCCATCCGGAGTGGCCCCCTCCCCTGCCTCCCATAAGACCATCTCGGAGGAGAGCTCCGAGGATGCCACGGTCGACGCGTCACGGCTGTCATCCCCACCATCCCCAGCGCAGAGGTATGCACCTCGATGAGCAACCTGTTCTTGAAAATACAGAAAAATGTGTCATTTGAAACATGGAAGTCTGGCAATATCTGGTCTGAGAGGATACAGGGAAAGATCCCACAAAAGGTTAATAGCAGCTGCAAAGAGCAGGATTATAAAATGCAGATTCTTGCTCACAAGCAGGCTTATCAAACACACAGGTTTCATGTAATAAGCTAAAACAATGGCTCACACCTTCATGGAATGTAACTATCTCAGGAAGCATCTGGAAAGGTATGGATGAGAGTTTCAATTGAATTAAGTGACGAATGTTTAAAACAGGCAGGTCTTTCAAGTCATAACCAAGTTAAATTTTAGCATACAGCTAAAAGCAAAGTTTCACACCTTAATTGAAATAAACTCTCTTAGTAAACAGCTGGAAAGGATCGATGATGCTCAGTTGAATTTGGTGTCAATTCTAAAGTGTAAAATTCTACGAACATCAAGTCAATTAAAAGAAAATTAGAGACAGCCTGTCTACGAGAGACAGAATATAAAGTCAAAATCAAAGGCAAAGTTATGAGCTGGGGACAATTATAAAATTAAATTATTCGAAAGACAGAAATTAAAAGTAACACCTATTGAAACCAAAGGAACTTTGAACATCACAAAGCATTTTGTAATCAGATCTGAGAGGTGACGTTATGCCCAAAATGAATAATTAGTCGTATTCAAATGTTTACATCAAAGATACTTTTTAACAATCAAAGTGAAAAAAGCTCATTTACAATAAAGTCTTTAAAACTTAATAACTCTTCAAGAGAATATAAACCCAGTGAGCAGCAACAGAAAAAAACAAAAACAGCAACAGGAGAGAAGGGGAGGAGAACTCAGAGAGAGAGAGAGAGAGAGAGAGAGCTCGGTCATGGGAAAGACAAGGCAAGCAGCCGAGTTTAAACAGTTATACATCTAAGGAAGACTAGAATTTAAACAGGAGTCAGGGTCAGCTTAGAGATAGCTAACAGAGTTAGCTCTTATAGCTCAGTACATGGATCGACAAGACACAGCAACAGAGCTAACCAGCGAATACATCCCAAGAAGACCAGAATTTAAAGAAGATTGAGTGTCAAGGTGGGCCTGAAGGTCCCTACAACCAACCAACAGCATCCAGAAGCAAGATCTTTATACCTTTCTGTAAAGAAAGTGTTTGCCGCTTTTAAAAGAAAAAATCTAATAATAAAATAACTTAACTTAACCTGAAAAAGTGGGTTATTCCTGAAAGTCTACGTTACTTACTTAGCAATGCAGGACCCAGGACATCGATGCTACTAAGTGGTAAGTAGATAAAATCATCGGTGAAGGTATGGGTTATACCGGGGGATAATTTGAAAATATAGTTTGACCTGAATAGCACCCACTGAAGCCTGCATCGGAGTCAGGGAGTGAGAATCCCTGTTCAACATTTAGAATATTGGCCCTTTTTGGTAGAGGGGGAATTCTAAGAAGAGTGGTGAGTTTTTAAAAACATGGCGCCAAACGTTTTATTAAAACGTTTAAAACGTTAAAATTTAGTGGTCAAGCTATTGGGGCAAAATCTAGTAAGCACCACACAGCTGCTGATGTACATCAGGTGGAAGCAGTAACGCCCAGGAGAGACAGCTGTCAGAGGTCTGCTGGGTCCCAGCCTGATGCTGAGCCTCCTGAGTTGATGGAAACATTAGGGTGTGATCGGGACATTTAGAGGGAGATGTCAGCAACACTCCAGCAGATCCATAGCAGTTTGGAGAAGTCCCAGAGGCTACGGGAACAGGAGATGCCGCTGGCAATGTGTGGCACTGAGGCCAACACTATTAGGGTGGCGGCCGCAGTGGAGAGTCTGGTGCACGACGTCGGCAGCATGAGTGAAGGTGTCCAAAGCATCGTGCAGTCAATGACGGCCATGGCTGAGGGCCTCTGCAGAATATCCGACTCACTGGGGGGCATGACCCAATACCAGGCTGACATTGATGAGGTTCTGCGGGACATGTCCCACTCTCCAATGGGATGGCCGAGGCCTTGTGGAGCTTGTCCCAGTCGCAGGTGGGCATGGCTGAGGTACTGCAGAGCATGAGCCAATCACTGAGGAATATTGCCGAGGACATCAACGCAATGGTGCAGACATTGGGGAACCACCAGGGCTGGCAGGGCCAGATGATGCAGGGGCAGCTGGGGGGGTCAAAGCAGCTGCCCCTCCATCCCAAGGTGAACACCAGGGCCCTTTGGGCACTGAGCAAGAGAAAAGGGTGCTGGGTGCCAACCTGGACCCGTCCCATGGAGTTGGGGTGATGGACACCAGCTCCCCGAGTTCCAGCCCTCTGATGAGGCCACATCTCACAGTCAGCACCTGGAACAGGGCGGCACGCCTGTGCATGTGCCGCCAACAAGTGGGCTGGGCCCTCTGACCCCAAATACCCCAAATACCCCAGCACATCTCCTGTCCCACCAGGGGCAACAACACTCTTGACCACTGCTACTCAAAAATCAAGGGCGTCTACTGTTCCACCCCCCAACCGCACTTTGGGAAATCAAACCATAAGACTGTGCTCATTCTCCTGGCATACAAGCAGAAACTCAAGCGGGAGAACCAGCTAAGAAGGTTGTGCAGTGCTGGTCCGAGGAAACAGAATTGCTCTTCCTGCTTAGAGACAGTTGACTGGTCCGTATTTAAGAACTCAGTGACCAACTTAAATGAGTATGCCACCACTGTCACAGACTTCATCAGCAAGTGTGTGGGTGACTGCATGCCAAAGAAAGCAGTACGTATGTTCCCCAAACGGAAACCATGGCTCAACCGTGAGATTGACACCCTACTGAAGGACAGATCTGAGGCGTTCAAGTCAGACGACCCAGACTGATACAAGAAATGCACGTACGACCTCCACAAATCCATCCGAGATGCCAAGAGAGAATATCAAACTAAGCTAGAGTCACAGACAGACTCTTGGCGATTGTGGCAAGGATTAACATAACGGGCTACAAAGTGAAGCCGAGCGTATCTCCGGCAGCAGCGCACCCCTCCCTGATGAACTCAATGAATTCTATGCTTGGTTTGAGCAGGTAACCAACAGTGCCCCAGCAGCCCATTACTCACCCATACCCACCATCACAGCTTCCGAAGTCAGATCGGCCTTCCTGAAAATGAACCCACGGAAGGCGATGGGCCCGGACGGGATCCCTGGTCGTGCACTCAGAGCCTGCGCAGGCCAGCTGGCAGAGGTATTCACAGACATCTTTAACCTGTCCCTACTCCACCCCGAGGTCCCTACCTGCTTCAAGAAGACCACCATCAAACCGGTGCCAAAGAAGAACCAGGCAACATGCCTCAATGACTACCGCCCGGTGGCCCTGACGTCAGTTGTAATGAAGTGCTTCGAGAGGCTGATCATGAAGCGCATCACCTCCATACTCCCGGAACGCCTTGACCCACTTCAATTCGCATACCGTCGCAACCGGTCCACATCAGACGCCATTTCCCTGGCCCTACACTCATCCCTAGAGCATCTCGAAAACAAGGACTCCTACATCAGACTCCTATTTATTGACTACAGCTCCGCCTTCAACACCATAATCCCAACCAAGCTCATATCAAAGCTCCAAAACCTAGGACTTGGCTCTCCACTCTGCAACTGGATCCTTGACTTTCTGACCAACAGACCACAGTCAGTAAGAATGAACACCAACACCTCCTCCACAATAGTCCTCAATACCGGTGCCCCGCAAGGCTGCATACTTAGCCCCCTACTCTACTCCCTGTACACACACGACTGCGTGTCAAAACTTGGTTCCAACTCCATCTACAAGTTTGCTGACGATACGACCATAGTGGGCTGGATCTCGAATAACGACGAGTCAGAATACAGGAGGGAGATAGAGAACCTAGTGGAGTGGTGTAACGACAACAATCTCTCCCTCAATGCCAGCAAAACTAAAGAGCTGGTCATTGACTTCAGGAAGCAAAGTACTGTACACACGCCTGTCAGCATCAATGGGACCGAGGTGGAGATGATTAGCAGTTTCCAATTCCTTGGGGTGCAAATCTCCAAAAATCTGTCCACGTCGACGCTACCACCAAGAAAGTACAACAGCGCCTATACTTCCTCAGGAATCTAAGTAAATTCGGCATGCCCACATTAACCCTTACCAACTTTTACAGATGCACCATAGAAAGCATCCTATCGGGCTGCATCACAGCTTGGTATGGCAACTGCTCGGCCCAGGACCGCAAGAAACTTCAGAGAGTTGTGAACACCGCCCAGTCCATCACACAAACCTGCCTCCCATCCATTGACTCCATTTACACCTCCCGCTGCCTGGGGAAAGCAGACAGCATAATCAAAGACCCCTCCCTCCCGGCTTATTCACTCTAGTACAGAACAGTACAGCACAGAACAGGCAATTCGGCCCTCGATGTTGTGCCGAGCATTGTCCGAAGTAATAAATAATCATTTAGTGTCACAAGTAGGCTTCAATGAAGTTACTGTGAAAAGCCCCTAGCCGCCACATTCCGGCGCCTGTTCGGGGAGGCCGGTACAGGAATTGAACCCACGCTGCTGGCCTTGTTCTGCATTACAAGCCAATTGTTTAGCCTTCTGTGCTAAACCAGCACCTGGTTTATTGTAACTCTGTAACTATTGTATCCACCTAATGTAACCTATGACCTGGAAGTGGTGATACGAGCTGCTTTCAGGTGCTGTACTGTAACCCTGGTGGGCTCCGCCTCTGGCTCCGCCCTCACCGGGGCCTTATATAACCCAGCCACCTGCGGGTGGCACTCATCTGCACATCGACTCTGATTAGGCAAGTTCACGACTAATAAAGCCTTATGTTCACTCGCTCTCTCTGCCTCTCGGTGAATTGAAGGTATATCAATTTATTAGTAATCGACAGCACCATGGAAGCCGCTCTAAAGCCAGACAGGCTTGAACTCAACGCCCGCGCGTCCGAAGCCAAGGAAATATTTGAACATTGGCTTAGATCAGGGGTGGGCAAACTTTTCTGTGCAAGGGCCACATTCAGAAATTCACAATTTTAAAGGGCCGCATAGTATATTAAGTAAAATAATTACTTCACCCGTTTATGATTCTGGGCGCCTCATATAGGACATAGAACAGTACAGCACAGAACAGGCCCTTCGGCCCTCGACATTGTGTCAAGCAATGATCACCCTACTCAAGTCAACGTATCCACCCTATACCAGTAAGTAACCCAACAGCCCCCCCCCCATTAACCTTTAAAAAAATAATAAAAAATTTAAAAAAAAAAAAATTTCTTTAAAAAGAAATTTTTTTTTTTTTTTTTAATGACTTGGTGGGCCGCATAAAGACCTTTAGCGGGCCGCATGCGGCCCGCGGGCCGTAGTTTGCCCACCCCTGGCTTAGATGCTTTGAGGCCTACAGCAACTCCTCCACAACGACTCCCTCGGAGACCCTCAAACTGTGACTCCTCCATGCTTGGGTGAGCAATCGAATCTCGGTAATGATTGAGAAAGCAGACACGTACGAGGCGGCGGTCGCAACCCTCAAGGCGCACTTCGTGAAGCCCATAAATGAGGTGTTTGCTAGACACCTCCTCACTACTCGCCGGACGAGTATCTGGAAACTCTGACTCTACTCGCGAGGAACTGCAGCTATCGAGATGTAACGGCGGTGGAGCATATGACCTCACAGATTCGGGGCTCCTACATGGTGGGGGTCCGCTCGAACAATATCAGGCAGCACCTGCTGGAAAACGGGACCTCCGACCTGTGGGACACGGTAAAGCCAGCGACCTCGCTAGATGTGGCCTATCAGAACCTCAGCGCGTTCCCCGCGGGCCCGGCGAACCTCTCGTGGACACTATCGTCGTGGCCCCCGTCGGACCTGACTACATCGCAGGCCTGTGCCGCGCATCTGCCATCCCAGACCAGGGAACCACAGTGCTACTTCTGCGGCCAGGGCTAACATCCCCGGCAGCGTTGCCCACCCCGCACAGCGACGTGCAGCGACTGTGGAAAAAAGGTGCACTTCACCAGAGTCCGTCTCAGCTGACCTGAGGCCCAGAAAACGCACCAGACCCGACCCATGGACTCGCAGCCTCACAGACCCCGCAATGTGGCTGCGTGCCTGCCCGGAACGCACCCTCCAGATGGGTCATTGGCATTGTGTGAATCATAGGGCCCGTCACCTTGGCTACCGGCCCCAACACCGACAAACACGTGCGGCTCATGGGAGCCGCTACTCTGGCTGCCGACTCCGGCACCGACAGACACATGCAACACATGGGGGCCGCCATCTTGTGACTCCACTGACCACGCAGGCTACCCACAGCTGGGCGCGATGACCCTCGACCAGTCGCAGCTGAAACAGCTGAAGAACTCCATGATGGTCGTCCGGGACAACGGGCATGAGACACCGTGCCTCTTCGACTCCGGGAGCACGGAGAGCTTTGTCCATCCCGATACGGTTAGGTGCTGCTCCCTTCACACCTATCCCGCCTCACAAACAATCTCCCTTGCCTTCGGGTCTCATTCAATCCATATCTGGGGGTACTGTATCGCCAATCTCGCGATGCAGGGCGCGGAGTATACCCGCTTTAAGCTCTACGTCCTCCCCCACCTCTGCGCCCCCCTACTGCTCGGATTGGATTTTCAGTGTAATCACCGAAGCCTGACCCTACAGTTCGGCAGAGCCTTGCCCCCCCCCTCACAGTATGCAGCCTCGCGACCCTCAATGCCTCCCCCCCTTCACTCTTTGCGAATCTCACTCCTGACTGTAAGCCCATTGCCACCATGAGCAGGCGGTACAGCTCGCTAGACATGGTATTTATCAAGTCGGAGGCCCAGGACCTGTTGAGTGAAGGGATCATCGAGGCCAGCAACAGTCCCTGGAGAGCACAAGTGGCGGTCGTCCGGACCGGGGAAAAGAACCGGATGGTTGTGGACTACAGCCAGACAATTACCAGCTCACGCAACTGGATGCGTACTCCTTCCCCCGCATAGCGGAGATGGTCAACCAGATCGCGCAATACCGTGTGTTCTCCACGGTAGATCTGAAGTCGGCCTACCACCAGCTCCCAATCCGCCCGGAAGAGCGCCACTACACTGCTTTTAAGGCAGCCGGCCGACTCTTCCACTTCCTCAGAGTCCCCTTCAGCGTCACTAGTGTGGTCTCGGTCCTTCAGAGAATGATGGACCGAATTGTGGACCAGTACGGTTTGCAGGCGACATACCCGTACCTGGACAACGTGACCATCTGTGGCCATGATCAGCAGGACCATGATGCCAGCCTTCAGAGGTTGCTCCAGGCTGCCCAATCCCTCAATCTTACATATAACAAAGAAAAATGTGTCTTACGTACTACCCGACTGGCCATCCTCGGCTACGTCGTGGAGAATGAAGTCCTGGGGCCCGACCGGATGCGCCCCCTCACAGAACTCCCCCCCCTCCCCACAACCTCAAGGCCCTAAAACGATGGCTGAGGCTAAGAACAAAGAACAAAGAAAAGTACAGCACAGGAACAGGCCCTTCGGCCCTCCAAGCCCGTGCCTACCATGCTGCCCAACTAAACTAAAATCTTCTCCACTTCCTGGGTCCGTTTCGCTCTATTCCTATCCTATTCATGTATTTGTCAAGCTGCCCCTTAAATGTCACTATCGTCCCTGTTTCCACTACCTCCTCCGGCAGTGAGTTCCAGGCACCCACTACCCTCTGTGTAAAAAACTTCACCTTAAACCTATGCCCCCTAGTAATTGACTCCTCTACCCTGGGGAAAAGTTTCTGACTATCCACTCTGTCTATGCCCCTCATAATTTTGTAGACCTCTATCAGGTCGCCCCTCAACCTCTGTTGTTCCAGTGAGAACAAACCGAGTTTATTCAACCGCTCCTCATAGCTAATGTCCTCCATACCAGGCAACATCCTGGTAAATCTCTTCTGCAACCTCTCTAAAGCCTCCACATCCTTCTGGTAGTGTGGCGACCAGAATTGCACACTATACTCCAAGTGTGGCCGAACTAAGGTTCTATACAGCTGCAACATGACTTGCCAATTCTTATACTCAATGCCCCGGCCAATGAAGGCAAGCATGCCGTATGCCTTCTTGACTACCTTCTCCACCTGTGTTGCCCCTTTCAGTGACTGTCATAATATCCACTAATGTATATAATGAAGTGCATACAGGCAGTGATTGACATACAGGACGACCAATAAGCACACAACACAGTGCAGCCAATCACCAGTCAGGACACTACCACTATAAAGCCAGAGGGCACTAGGTTTCCCGCTCTCTCTGGACCCAGACACTGAGACAGTCAGAGTCCACGAGCTAGCCAGTGCAAACACCATGCTGTAGCTAGTAAGTCTGGTCAGGCTACTACAAGGTCTCCAGTCAGTTCAGCATAGTGTCGACCCACAGCTGACTATGTATATCACTTCTATCATTGAATAAAACAGTGCTGGATTTTCTCCAGTGTTAGACGTCTAGCTTCCCTGCATCAGGTGCAGTCCACATCGAACCAGCCTGCCTAACACATCAGTGACCTATGGACCTGTACATCTAGATCTATTTGACTTTCATTACTCTTGAGGGTTCTACCATTCACTGTTTCTTCCCTACCTGCATTAGACCTTCCAAAATGCATTATCTCACATTTGTCCGGATTAAACTCCATCTGCCATCTCTCCGCTCAAGTCTCCAAATGATCTAAATCCTGCTGTATCCTCTGACAGTCCTCATCGCTATCTGCAATTCCACCAACCTTTGTGTCGTCTGCAAACTTACTAATCAGACCAGTTACATTTTCCTCCAAATCATTTATATATACTACAAACAGCAAAGGTCCCAGCACTGATCCCTGCGGAACACCACTAGTCACAACCTTCCAATCAGAAAAGCACCCTTCCATTGCTACTCTCTGCCTTCCATGACCCAGCCTGTTCTGTATCCATCTTGTCAGCTCACCCCTGATCCCGTGTGACTTCACCTTTTGCACCAGTCTGCCAGGAGGGACCTTGTCAAAGGCCTTACTGAAATCCATACAGACACCATCCACTGCCCTACCTGCATCAATCATCTTTGTGACCTCTTCGAAAAACTCTATCAAATTAGTGAGACACGACCTCCCCTTCACAAAATCATGCTGTTCCCATACTACGCCAGTGGGTCCCCAACTACTCGGGCAAAGCCTGGCCACTTATTCAAACCACCAGTTTCCTCCTGACGGATGAGGCCTGCTCGCCTTCAGCCGCATCAAGGCCGACATCACCAAGGCTGCAATGCACGCGGCGGACGAGTCCGTCCCCTTCCAGGTAGAGAGGGATGCATCAGACGTTCCCCTGGCCGCCACCCTCAACCAGGCAGGTAGACCAGTAGCATTCTTCTCTTGGACCCTCCACGCTTCCGAAATCCAACACTCATCGGTCGAGAAGGAAGCACAAGCCACGGTGGAAGCCATGCGGCACTGGAGGCACTACCTAGCCAGTAGGAGGTTCATCTTCCTCACCGACCAGCAGTCGGTTGCCTTCATGTTCGACAACACACAACGGGGCAAAATAAAAAATGACAAAATCCTGAGGTGAAGGATCAAACTCTCCACCTACAATTACGATATCAAGTATCGTCCTGGGAAGCTCAACGAGCCCCCAGATGCACATGCGCCAGTGCGCAAGACTTAATGACCTCTGCCACCCGGGGGTCACCTGGCATAACCTGGTGACCAGGGGTCACCTGGCCAGCAATCTGCCCTTCTCCACCGAGGAGGTCAGGGACATGACCAGGGACTGCCAAGTCTGTGCGGAATGCAAATCGCACTTCTATCGGCCAGACAAGGCCCTCCTGGTAAAGGCCTCTCGGCCCTTTGAACGCCTAAGTATCGATTTCAAAGGGCCCCTCCCCTCCACCAACCGTAATATATATTTTATCACCGTCATTGACAAGTACTCCAGCTTCCCCTTCACTATCCCCTGCCCCGACATAACCTCGGCACTGTAAGAAAGGCACTGCACAGCATCTTCACACTGTTCAGTTTCCCTGCCTACATCCACAGCGACCGGGGTACATCGTTCATGAGCGATGAACGATGCCAATACCTGCTCAGCAAAGGCATCGGCTCGAGCAGACTACGAGCTATAACCCGCAGGGAAACGGGCAGGTGGAGAGGGAGAACACAACGGTATGGAAGGCCGTCATTCTCGCCCTCGGGTCTAGAAGTCTCCCAGTCGCCCGCTGGCAGGAGGTCCTCCCCGACGCGCTCCACTCCATTAGATCACTCCTCTGCACAGCACGAATGAGAACCCTCACAACTGTTTGTTTATCTTCCCCAGGAAGTCCATCTCCGGGATCTCGCTTCCATCTTGGCTGTCAACTCCGGGACCTGTCCTTCTCCGGAGGCACATGAGGAGCCACGAGAATGACCCGCTGGACGAGAGGGTCCAACTGCTCCACGCCAACCCCCAGTATGCCTACATCGTGCACCAGGACGGACGGCTAGATACGGTCTCCCTATGAGACCTGGCACCAGCTGGTTCCCCTGCCAACGCGCCCCTCCTGCTACCCGCCCCACCCCCAGTGCCCCGTATGCCCCCTGGGTCTCCTGTACTGTCCCGCACCGTTACTGTCGCCACCCACCACCCCCCTGCCTACCCCCACGCCCCAACTGTCTCCTACTCGCTGGACTGAGGTTCAAGCTCCGGACACAACGCCCCCGGAGTCACCACCTGCAACAACCGTACCTGCCACACCGCCAGAGCTGAGGAGGTTGAAGAGAATGATCTGGCCTCCAGAGAGACTGAATATGTAATGACCCCACGTCACCCCCGCTGGACTTGATTTTTTAACAGGGGGTGAATGTGGTGAATGTATTCATCATAATGCATGACACTGTAACCATTGTATCCACCTAATGTAACCTATGACCTGGAAGTGGTGATACGAGCTGCTTCCAGGTACTGTACTGTAACCCCGGTGGGCTCCGCCCTCACCGGGGCCTTATATAACCCAGCCATCTGCGGGTGGCACTCATCTGCACAACCGACTCTGGTTAGGCAAGTTCACAACTAATAAAGCCTTATGTTCACTTGCTCTCTCTGCATCTGCTCTCTTGGGGCAGCACGGTAGCATGGTGGTTAGCATAAATGCTTCACAGCTCCAGGGTCCCAGGTTCGATTCCCGGCTGGGTCACTGTCTGCGCAGAGTCTGCACGTCCTCCCCGTGTGTGCGTGGGTTTCTTCCGGGTGCTCCGGTTTCCTCCCACAGTCCAAAGATGTGCGGGTTAGGTGGATTGGCCATGCTAAATTGCCCGTAGTGTCCTAAAAAGTAAGGTTAAGGGGGGGGGGGGTTGTTGGGTTACGGGTAAAGGGTGGATACGTGGGTTTGAGTAGGGTGATCATTGCTCGGCACAACATCGAGGGCCGAAGGGCCTGTTCTGTGCTGTACTGTTCGATGTTCTATATCTGTGAATTGAAGATCTATCAGAGTTTATTGTTTCAACCATTTAACTTAAAAATTATATATGTAGGGCAGCACGGTGGCCTAGTGGTTAGCACAGCCGCCTCACGGCGCTGAGGTCCCAGGTTCGAATCCCGGCTCTGGGTCACTGTCCGTGTGGAGTTTGCGCATTCTCCCCGTGTCTGCGTGGGTTTCGCCCCCACAACCCAAAAAAAATGCAGAGTAGGTGGATTGGCCACGCTAAATTGCCCCTTAATTGGAAAAAGTAATCGGGTACTCTAAATTTAAAAAAAAAATTATATATGTAGTAGCAAAAGAAAACATGATTGCAAATGCCTTATCATGACTTTGAAATGTGAGAAGTGTAGCTATGTAAAATGGCCTCCAGCAAAGGACTATGGGAATTGTGGTCAATTTGAGACACATACAGGTACACAGCCTCTGTGTATTGTGCAAAGAAATCAGACCTGGTAAGAAACTCCCAGCTGATTAAAGATCGATCACCATTTTCCCCAAAACAATAGCATTCGCATTAAGGACCATCAACGATAGCAGACTAACTGGCACCACTCCTCCCTTATTTGAAAAGGCCTACGTGCCCGGGACAATGATAGCTAGGACCCGCCCAGCCATCGAGGTATCTGCCGCCTAATTGGCTAAGATCAATGAGGGTGATCAAAACCCTATCGATCCATAGGACCTGGAGTAAGGTCCACCCAAAAGGGTGCGAAAGAGACGAAGGATAAAAAGCCCTGCGCACTAGGGATCGGCCTCTTTTGGGACCGGCCTGTGCGCAACCAACTGTAGCAGAACAACCAAGTTCAAGGACCCGCGACCATTCCTGAAGGACGAGCCCAGCTGAGACGAACCCAATGACTTCCAACCAACCCACGTGGACCCGGATAAAGGCCTTATCTCGCACAGTGCCGGTCACTCAAAGTTAAGTAAAGGTCATCATAGTTATTAGGTGTAGTTTAATATGGAGCTGCATGTATTATTGCATAGAGATACAAGTCTTGTGTTATTAATAAACTGTCTTTTTGAGCTAACATACTGGTTGTGTGGTCATTTGGTCAATATAAGAAAGAGCTTGTGGTTCACCTAAAAGGTAGAAGTCAACATTTATTGGTGACTCCGGTGGGACCAGAAGTGACTCTGTTAGTCCGAGGGATCTCACAACTTTGAATTAAACTGGGGAAAGAGAACGAACCACAAGAGTAAGTTTCATATCGACCAAACAACCGAATTTGGAAGTGTGCACTAAACCGCATGCACAACTAACAGGGAAGGGTAAGGAAAACTCGTCAGATTTGCATGCAAATAGAACATAGAACATTACAGCGCAGTACGGGCCCTTCGGCCCTTGATGTTGCGCCGACCTGTGAAACCATCTGAAGCCTATCTGACCTACACTATTCCATTTTCATCCATGTGTCCATCCAGTGACCACTTAAATGCCCTTAAAGTTGGTGAGTCTACTACTGTTGCAGGCAGGGCGTTCCATACCCCTACTACTCTCTGAGTAAAGAAACTGCCTCTGACATCTGTCCTATATCTACCACCCCTCAATTTAAAGCTATGTCCCCTCGTGTTGGTCATCTCCATCCGAGGAAAAAGACTCTCACTGTCCACCCTATCTAACCCTCTGACAATCTTATATGTCTCTATTAAGTCACCTCTCAGCCTTCTCCTCTCTAACGAAAACAACCTCAAGTCCCTGAGCCTTTCCTCGTAAGACCTTCCCTCCATACCAGGCAACATCCTAGTAAATCTCCTCTGAACCCTTTCCAAAGCTTCCACATCCTTCCTATAATGTGGTGACCAGAACTGCACGCAATACTCCAGGAGCGGCTGCGCCAGAGTTATGTACAGCTGCAGCATGACCTTGTGGCTCCGAAACTCAATCCCTCTACTGATAAAGGCTAGCACACCATATGCCTTCTTAACAGCCCTATTAACCTGGGTGGCAACTTTCAGGGATTTATGTACCTGGATGCCGAGATCTCTCTGTTCATCTACACTACCAAGAACCTTGCCATTAGCCCAGTACTCTGCATTCCTGTTACTCCTTCCAAAGTGAACCACCTCACACTTTTCCGTATTAAACTCCATCTGCCACCTCTCAGCCCAGCTCTGCAGCTTATCTATGGCCCTCTGTATCCTATAACATCCTTCAGCACTATCCACAACTCCACCGACCTTCGTGTCATCTGCAAATTTACTAACCCATCCTTCTACACCCTCTTCCAGGTCATTTATAAAAATGACAAACAGCAGTGGCCCCAAAACAGATCGTTGCGGTACACCACTAGTAACTGAACTCCAGGATGAACATTTGCCATCAACCACCACTCTCTGTCTTCTTTCAGCTAGCCAATTACTGATCCAAACCGCTAAATCACCTTCAATCCCATACTTCCTTATTTTCTGCAATAGCCTACCGTGGGGAACCTTATCAAATGCCTTACTGAAATCCATATACACCACATCAACCGCTTTACCCTCATCCACCTGTTTGGTCACCTTCTCAAAAAACTCAATAAGGTTTGTGAGGCATGACCTACCCTTCACAAAACCGTGTTGACTATCGCTAATCAACTTGTTCTTTTCAAGATGATTATAAACCCTATCTCTTGTAACCTTTTCCAACATTTTACCCACAACCGAAGTGAGGCTCACAGGTCTATAATTACCAGGGTGGTCTCTACTCCCCTTCTTGAACAAGGGGACAACATTCGCTATCCTCCAGTCTTCCGGCACTATTCCTGTCGACAAAGACGACATAAAGATCAAGGACAAAGGCTCTGCAATCTCCTCCCTGGCTTCCCAGAGAATCCTAGGATAAATCCCATCTGGCCCAGGGGACTTATCTATTTTTACATTTTCCAAAATTGCTAACACCTCCTCCTTTTGAACCTCAAGTCTATCTAGCCTGGTCGACTGAACCTGAGTATTCTCCTCGACAACATTGTCTTTCTCCAGTGTAAACACTGATGAAAAATATTCATTTAACGCTTCCCCTATCTCCTCTGATTCCACACACAACTTTCCACTACTATCCTTGATTGGCCCTAATTTTACTCTAGTCATTCTCGCTCCTGTCTATAAATCTAGAGGCAATATAGCCATAAGCCGTACCCGTTGTTCGATCGACTCCTTATTCCCCCCTGTTCCAAATTAAAAGTAGAGAAGAGATGGCAGCGCAGATGATAGAGAAAATGATGATCCACAGCAGCAACCCGAGCTCGCAGTAGTCAACACATCAGAGCAGTGCCCCATATGGGAGGATATGTTGAGAAAGTATTTAAAGGGGAAAGGAATTTGGTGGAATTTTTGTGCAAATACTGGGCGGGATTCACCCGGCCCCGCGCCAGGCCAGAGAATCGCCGCAACAGCACCACGCCGCCCCAACGCCAGCATGCGATTTCCCGAGGAGCAGAGAATCGGCACCATTTGCGCCGGCGAGTTTGGCGTGGTACCGGTTGTGGGCCGTGCGGCGTGAACCGCTCCAGCGCCATGCTGGCCCCTATGGGGGCCAGAATCGGTAGTGCCACGCGACGGCGTTCACGACGGCGCAGACACTCTGCCTCCATTTCGGAGAATCCCGCCCACTGATTCAGGTCCAGGGAGGATAGGACAGACTTGGTGGCAGAATTTATGCGGAGTATGCAAGAAAAATGCCGTAAATTTCAGAATGCAAATGGCAATGCTGCTTGGCACAGTTGTGAGGCACCAAGGAGACGCTCCGCAGACACTTAGTAGAGAAAGAGGAAGAGAATGAGGGAGACAGAAAAGAAAGTGAGAACATTATTGAGGAACTCCGGGAGAAGTTAGCCACTAAAGACAGGGAAATCGCCGACCAGTCTTGCATAGTACACCTTAGCAGCTTTCAGACCCAGTACGACAAGGCCTATCAAGACACATAGCGCGCAGTCTTGATAAGAGAGGAGACTGAACACCAGGTCATCCAGCTAACAAAGAAATGTGCCGATTTACAGGCAGCTTTAAGAGCGCTCCACCAGTCCACTAAAGAACAAAGGCAGAGCACCGTTGACCACGTTAAATGCCAGCGAAAGATAGATAAGCTCCAGTTGTTACTCTCCGTTCAAAATGGTTTTATGTGTACCTTCGGGACAGACAAGAAAGAGATGGCAGATTGGGAAGAGTTAACTGAAAGCGCACAAATGTACGTTAAAGGAATGGAAAGTCAAAAGCAGCCGCCACGCATCCCAAAAAGAAAGGCACCGGCAGCACCGGCTGCACAGGTCGCCCCAACCTCCACAGCTGCCCCAACACCCATGAATCCGGTCACCACGGAAAGAAGGATAAGGGATCAGGCAGGTCCAGATATCACCTACACCACCCCACTTCCGGTAACTTGGTTAAGGGACTCTTGCAGTAAAATTACTCCATTTCAGCCCACCGCAGACCCATATAGCTTTTTCAAGGAGGTACGTCAGCAAAAGGTTATGTACGGGTTAATGAGGGGGAGGAAATTAAATTGATTGTAATGCGTCTCAGCCAGTCCGTACGGTCAGCTTTGCCAGACCCCCAAAACGTAGGAGGAGGAACCCTAGAGGAAATGAAGGCCGCAATATTAAACGCTATCGGATACAACAAAAGGTAGAGGGTTTGAACAAGTGCAGACAAAAGGAAAGGGAACATCCAACCGCCTTTTGCTGGTTGCCCCTGGATTCATTTCAAGGCAGTATACGGAAATTCAAACCGCCTACCCAGGGCATGGGAACAGTCACTGCAGGATCAGATGGACCAGAACGAATTAGAAGCCACAATGTACCCAGCTAGAACTACCCAGGAACCCGCATGGATAAATGAGGGCAGAAGAGAGGAACATTACCCCTGAGAACAGAACCCCAGAGCACAAGGCTCAGCACACGCACCAGGAGGTTCATTTTTTAAAAAATAATTTTTATTAAGATTTTCACAAAATTTAAACAACAAAACAATATTAACAGAATAACCATTGTAAAAACCCAAGAACAACACCCACCCCTACTACTAAATCAAAAACAAAAAGAAAACAAACAACAGAAAGGAAAGAGATAACACCCGCCACATCCCACAAACTTCTCCCTCCCCCCCAAACCCAATCCCCCCACCCCACCCCGGTTGCTGCTGCTGCCGGCCTATTTCCCTACCACTCCGCCAGGAAGTCCAGGAAAGGCTGCCACCGCCTAAAGAACCCTTGTACTGATCCCCTCAGGGCAAATTTCAACTTCTACAATTTGATAAACCCCGCCAAATCATTGATCCAGGCCTCCACGCTTGGGGGCCTCGCATCCTTCCATTGAAGAGGAATCCTCCGCCGGGCTACTAGGGACGCAAAGGCCAGAACACCGGCCTCTTTCGCCTCCTGCACTCCCGGCTCCACTGCAACCCCAAAAATTGCGAGTCTCCAGCCTGGCTTGACCCTGGATCCCACCACCCTCGACACCGTCCTTCCTACCCCCTTCCAAAACTCCCCAAGCGCTGGGCACACCCAAAACATATGGGCGTGGTTCGCTGGGCTACCCGAGCACCTCGCACACCTGTCTTCGCCCCCGAAAAACCTACTCATCCTCGTCCCAGTCATGTGGGCCCTATGCAGCACCTTGAACTGTATGAGGCTAAGCCTCGCACAGGAAGAGGAGGAATTCATTCTCTCCAGGGCATCCGCCCACGTCCCCTCCTCAATCTCCTCACCCAGCTCCTCTTCCCAATTACCCTTCAGCTCCTCCACCGAGGCCTTGTCTACCTCCTGCATTACCCGGTATATGTCCGAAATCCTCCCTTCTCCAACCCACACCCCCGCGAGCACCCTGTCCCGTACCCCACGTGGGGGCAGCAAGGGGAACCCCTCCACCTGCCGCCTGGCAAACGCCCTAACCTGCATGTACCTAAACATGTTCCCCGGGGGAAGCCCAAACTTCCCCTCTAACTCCCCCAAGCTCGCGAACCTCCCATCCACAAGCAGGTCCCTCAACCTCCTAACACCTACCCTGTGCCAGCCCAGAAATCCGCCATCAATGCTCCCTGGAACAAACCGATGGTTCCCCCGTATCGGGGCCTCCATCGAGCCCCCCACCTCTCCCCTATGCCATCTCCATTGCCCCCAAATTTTGAGGGTAGCCGCCACCACCGGGCTCGTGGTATACCTCGTTGGAGGGAGCGGCAACGGCGCCGTTACCAGCACCTCCAGGCTCGTGCCCACACAGGACGCCATCTCCATCCTCTTCCATGCTGCCCCTTCCCCATCCATTACCCACTTACGCACCATTGCTGCGTTGGCAGCCCAATAGTACCCACAGAGGTTGGGCAGCGCAAGCCCCCCCTATCCCTGCCCCGTTCCAAGAACACCCTTCTCACCCTCGGAGTCCCATGCGCCCACACAAATCTCGTATTACTCCTGGTAACTCTCCTAAAAAAGGCCTTCGGGATAAGGATGGGGAGGCACTGGAACAGGAACAAAAACCTCGGGAGCACCGTCATTTTGACGGACTGCACCCTCCCTGCCAGTGACAGCGGTAGCATATCCCACCTTTTGAACTCCTCCTCCATCTACTCCACCAACCTTGTGAGGTTGAGCTTGTGCAGGGCCCCCCAGCTCCCAGCCACCTGGACCCCTAGGTACCTGAAGCTCTTCCCTGCCTGCTTCAATGGGAGCCTACCAATCCCCTCCTCCTGATCCCCCGGGTGCACCACGAACACCTCACTCTTGCCCAGGTTCAGCTTATACCCAGAGAAGCCCCCAAATTCTCTGAGAAACCTCATCACCCCACCGGGTCCGCCACATACAGCAACAGGTTGTCCGCATAAAGCGACGCTTAATGCTCCTCCCCACCCCGCACCAGGCACTTCCAGTTCCCTGACTCCCTCACCGCCATGGCCAGGGGCTCAATTGCCAACGCAAAGAGCAAGGGGGACAGGGGACACCCCTGTCTCGTCCCCCGGTACAGCCGAAAGTACTCCGACCTCCTCCTATTCGTGGCTACAGTCGCCATCGGGGCCTCATAAAGCAACCTCACCCAACGGACAAACCCCTCCCCAAACCCAAACCTTTCCAACACCTCCCACAGATACCCCCACTCAACCCTATCAAAGGCCTTGTCCACATCTAATGCCACCACTATCTCTGCCTCACCTTCCACAGCCGGCATCATAATGACGTTGAGGAGCCTTCGTATGTTGGTATTCAACTGCCTTCCCTTCACAAACCCCGTCTGGTCTTCGTGAATGACCCCCGGCACACAATCCTCTATTCTTGTTGCTAAGATCTTTGCCAGCAGCTTGGCGTCTACATTTAGCAGCGAGATCGGCCTATATGGCCCACACTGCAGAGGGTCCTTGTCCCGCTTAAGGATCAAGGAAATCAGCGCCCGTGACATAGTTGGGGGCAAAGCGCCCCCCCCCCCACTCCCCCCCCCCCCCCAACCCCCCCCCCCCCCCCCCCCCCCCCCCCCTCCCTTGCCTCGTTAAAGGTCCGGACCAACAGGGGGCCCAATAGGTCCGCATACATTTTATAAAATTCGTCCGGAAACCCATCCGGCCCAGGCGCCTTCCCCGACTGCATGCTCCCTATCCCTTTAACCACCTCCTCCAGCTCAATCGGCGCCCCCAGTCCCTCCGCCTGCTCCTCCTCCACCCTCAGGAATCGTAGCTTATCCAAGAAGCGCCCCATTCCCCCGCCCTCCACCGGGGGTTCAGACCGGTACAGTTCCCCATAAAAGTCCCTAAAGACCCCATTAACGTCTACCCCCCTCCGCACCACCTTCCCAGCTCCATCCATTACTCCCCCAATCTCCCTGGCCGCATCCCGCTTTCGGAGCTGGTGTGCCAGCATCCTGCTCGCCTTCTCCCCATATTCAGACACCGCTCCCTGTGCTTTCTTCCACTGAGCTTCCGCCTTTCTGGTGGTCAATAGATCGAACCTGGCCTGAAGGCTACGCCTCTCCCCCAGCAATCCCTCCTCCGGAGCCTCCGCATATCTCCTATCCACCCTCACCATCTCCCCTATCAGTCTCTCCCTCTCCCTCTGCTCCCCCCTCTCCCTATGGGTTTGGATGGAAATCAACTCCCCTTTAATCACCGCCTTCAATGCCTCCCAGACCGTCCCCACTCAGACATCCCCGTTATCGTTGGCCTCAAGGTACCTCTTAATACACCCCCGAACCTTCCCGGCCACCTCCTCATCTGCCAGCAGCCCCACCTCCAAGCGCCAGAGCGGACGCTGTTCCTTCTCCTCCCCCAGCCCGAGGTCCACCCAGTGCGGGGCATGATCTGAAATGGCAATGGCGGAGTATTCCACATCCTCCACCCTCAAAACCAGCCCCCTGCTCAGGACAAAAAAAATCAATCCTCAAATAGGCCTTATGTACGTGGGAGAACAACGAGTATTCCCTGGCCCTTGGCCTCGCAAACCTCCAGGGATCCCCCCCCCCCCCCCCCCCCCATCTGGTCCATAAATCCCCTCAACACCTTAGCCGCCGCTGGCCTCCTACCCGTCCGGGACTAGGATTGATCCAATGGGGGATCCAGCACCGTGTTGAAGTCCCCCCCCATGATCAGGCCCCCCACCTCCAGGTCTGGAATGCAGCCCAACATACGCCGCATAAACCCCGCATCGTCCCAATTTGGGGCGTAAACATTCACCAACACCACCCGCTCCCCCTGCAGCTTACCACTCACCATCACATATCTCCCGCCACTGTCAGCCACCACCTTCAACGCCTCAAATGACATCCTCTTTCCCACCAGGATCGCCACCCCCCGATTCTTCTCATCCAGCCCTGAATGAAAGACTTGGCCTACCCATCCCTTCCTCAGTCGAACCTGGTCCGCCACCTTCAGATGTGTCTCTTGGAGCATGGCCACATCCGCCTTCAGCCCCTTCAAGTGCGCAAACACCCGGGCCCGTTTGACCGTCCCATTCAGCCCCCTCACATTCCAGATTATCAGCCGGATCAGAGGGCTTCCCGCCCCCCTCCTCTGCCGATTAGCCATAACCCATCCCCTGCCCACCACTGGCCAGCGTCCCCCACTCGACCTGTTCCCCACGGTGGCAACTCCCCCCCCCCCCCCCCCCCCCCCAGCACCCCCTGCATCCTCCAGCTCCTTCCTGACCATTTCAGCAGCAACCCGGTACCCCCCCCCCCCCCAGCCGCCCAGGCTAGGACCCCTCCTAGCCGCGCCGTCCCCTCCACAGCACTCACGTGAGCCAGCTAACTTCTGCTGACCCCGGCGACTCCTGCCCTACCTCCGACTCCTCCCCACGTGGGACTACCCCTCCTCCTTTGTGCCCATCAGCAGACCCTCCTCCCCCCCCCAGCTCTTGCGCGGGAAAATACCAGCCAGCAAAGGCCCGCGCTTCTCAGCCCCGACCCCGCCCCCATCATCCCACAGCGCGGGAAACCAGAGAAAAGCCCGCGCTTTCGCCCTGCCCAACCCTGCCTCCTCTAGGGCATCTCCCATTGCCAGTCCCCACCACCAGCTCCCCGCACTCCCAGTTTACCCCTCTGCCCGAACCCGTCCACCAGACCCATACAAAAAGACATAACGACATCGCCCCACTCCCCCTAAAGCCAACACACATCTTGCACATCTCCGGGGACTCAAAATAATAGTGCCGGTCCTTGTAGGTGACCCACAGATGCGCTGGCTGCAACATGCCAAACTTCACACTCCGTCTGTGGAGCACCGCCTTCGTCCGGTTGAACCCGGCCCTCCGCTTAGCCACCTCTGCACTCCAGTCCTGGAAGATCCGTACCTCCGTGTTCTCCCACTTGCTGCTCCGCTCTTTCTTGGCCCACCGGAGCACGCACTCACGATCAACGAACCGGTGAAACCTCACCAACACCGCCCGCGGCGGCTCATTCGGCTTGCGCCTCCTAGCCAGAATTCTGTGGGCCCCCTCCAACTCCAGGGGCCCTGGAAGGACCCAGCTCCCATCAACGAGTTCAGCATAACGACCACATAGGCCGCCAGGTCCGACCCCTCCAGCCCCTCCATGAGGCCCAGGATCCATAAATTCTTCCACCTCGACCGGTTGTCCAGCTCCTCGAACTGCTCCTGCCACTTTTTATGGAGCGCCTCGTACATCTCCACCTTCCCGCGACGGCCACGGCCTCATCCTCCCTTTCGGAGGCCTGGTGTTGCAGCTCCCGGATCGCAGCCCCCTGGGCTGTCTGAGTCTCCATCAGCTCTCTGGTGGTAGCCTTCAGCGACTCCAGCAGCTCCACCTTAAGCTCCTGGAAGCAGCCCCCGACTGCAGAACACATCCTAGGGATAGATTTCATGAACTCCCTTAACCTCTCCTTCGACCCTGTAAACAAGTGTGTCTGGCAGATGTCCAAGACAGCTAGAGCCCCCGGCAATTAACATAATGCCACCATTAGACAGATACTAGCCACACACAAAGGGCTGTTTGTCCAACACAAGCACAAGTGTGGGCAGATTCCAGGTACGATTATGATCTCAGGACCCGATCCCAAACCGCAGAAACAGTATGGATTTCCACAGCAGGCTGAGAGTGAAATTTTAAAGGTCATTAACAGTCTGTTAAAATAAGGAGTGATTTGACCCATAGCCTCCACTAATAATGCCCTCATTTGACCCGGAAAGAAACCAGACGGTTCATGGAGACTCACTATTGACTACCGCTAACTAAACAAAGTTACCCCTTTAACAGCACCTACCGTTGCCACGAGTCCCACGACCATGCTTAAGCAGGAAGTGCAAGCAAAGTATTTCACTGTGCTGGATATCAGCAATGGTTTTTGGTCCATTCCCCTAAATCGGGCTTACCAGTATAAATTTGCATTCACTTTTCAAGGCCAACAGTACAAGTGGATGTGTCTCCCTCAAAGATTCCATAATTCCCCCTCCATTTTCCACAGACAGCTAGCTGCTGCTCTTTCCAAATTCTCCTGCCCCAAATGCCTCATTCAGTATGTAGACAACAAGTTCCTGCAAACCAATACCAGGGAAGAACACGTGACTCTATTGGCTGAATTACTAACCCTGCTCCAGTCCATCAGATGTAAGGTAAACCCCAAAAAGGCACAGATATTGAGGGAAAAGGTACTTTATTTAGACACCAATATTACCCATGGCAAACATGAAATTGAACAAAAACGAATTGACTCCATTGTGAAACTGCCCCTGCCCCGTAATGTAAGTGCACTCTGCTCATTTCTAGGTTTAGTGGGATACTGTAGAAATTATGTGATGTGTTGTATATGTTGGATTAACACGGACTGCAACTCAATGCAGTATTACTTGAAAACAGGCTTCCAACGCTGTAGATGGTTCAACACTGCTTTATTGAACTTGCCGAGTAATGTACACAGTTCGCTGGGTTGCCACTCTATTAATCTGGCTTGCCCAGACTTGCTCTGTGCCATGTGCAGTAGGTACTGACTGTACACTGCACCCTGACTGTTGCTACAGCTATCACCAGTATGAAGAGGCCAAGCCTTCCTGCCTTGTGTGTTTTATACTGGTAATTTACCCTGTAGTGTCCTGCCACATGATTGGTTGTATTGTATTCTGTGTGGTGATTGTTGCTGTGTGTGTCCATCACTGCCTGTCTATATCTCATTTTGAACATGAGTGCATATTATGACATCTCCCCTTTTTAAATAAATTTTGGATGCTTGTATTTACATGTGTGACTATGTACAAAATGGTGAGTGACTGAACATATATACATGGGAAGCTGTCTATCATGCATATACAGAACAAGGTGAACAAAATTTACACAGTTAAAGTCTATAAGTCCAGTCTTTGTGGTGGGCGATGGATTCTTGTCCATCGCCTCAGAGGTGGCGGGGGGACGCCGGCATCTTGATAGGCCGGATTGCTGGCAGATTGGCGGGCTCGTGGTTCAAAATGTCCGGAGGAGGCGTCTCGACATACGGAGGGGTGTGGTCAGGTGATGGTGGGCAAGCAACTTTGCGCAGCGCCCTTCTGTTGCGCCTGAGAATGGAGCCAACAGCCATGTGAACAATGAAAGATCTGGGGGCAGCCTGTTGTACAACAACAGCTGGGGCTGACCAACCTCTCTCAGGCAGATTGATGCGAGCAACATCCTCCGGAGCCAGCACAGGCAAATCAGTGGCATGAGCATAATATGTGATCTTCTGCTGGTCCCTGAGTCACTGCACTTTTCTTAGCACCGTGAGGTGATCAAGATATGGAACTTGGATGGCTGGAACAGTTGTACACAGGTTGCGATTCATGAGTAGTTGAGCCGGAGACAACCAGTCGGCAGAGGGGTGCCCTGTATGCCAACAGTGCAAGGTTAAAATCAGATGCAGTGTCTGCAGCGTTGCAGAGCAGCTGCTTGACAATGTGGACCCCTTTTTCCTTCTTCCCGTTTGACTGCGGCTAACGAAGACTGAATGTGACATGGTTGAAGTGGTAGGATTGTGCAAAGTTGGACCACTCTTGGCTGTGGAAACATGGACTGCTGTCGCTCATCACTGTGCGTGGTATACCGTGCCTGGCAAACATCTCCTTGCAGGCCTTGATGACTGATTTTGGCGTGAGGTCTGACAGCTTCACAACTTCTGGGTAGTTCGAAAGGTAATCGATCAGAAGTACATAGTCACGCCCATTTGCATGAAAGAGGTCTATTCCCACCTTGAACCATGGGGACGTCATGAGCTAATGTTGTTGGAGCGTCTCCTTGGGCTGAGATGATTGGAATCTCTAGCATGTGGTGCAATTGAGGACCATGTTGGAGATGTCCTTTGCTGATACCAGGCCAGGAACTGCCTGTCGAGCTCTGCGTCGACATTTCTTGACTCCAAGGTTCTCATGGATCTGCTTCAGCACCATGGCCTGCATGCTGTAGAACATAGAACACTACAGCGCAGTACGGGCCCTTCGGCCCTCGATGTTGCGCCGACCTGTGAAACCATCTGAAGCCTATCTGACCTACACTATTCCATTTTCATCCATGTGACCACTTAAATGCCCTTAAATTTGGCGAGCCTACTACTGTTGCAGGCAGGGCGTTTCACACCCCTACTACTCTCTGAGTAAAGAAACTGCCTCTGACATCTGTCCTATATCTACCACCCCTCAATTTAAAGCTATGTCCCCTCGTGTTGGTCATCACCATCCGAGGAAAAAGACTCTCACTGTCCACCCTATCTAACCCTCTGACAATTTGCGAGGTGGTGCATTACCCTTTGCAGCAGAGGGTCTTTGGCAGTTTCTGCTCGTATGTGGACGACATGCTCATCAGTGGCCGGGAGTTGCTGATGCACATCTGCACCTGTGCCTCAACTTGGCGAATGAAGTGTACATGTTCGCAGGGCATGGTGATGGATCTGGATAGGGCATCCGCGATTATCAACTCCTTGCCCGTTGTGTAGACGAGGTCGAAATCATATCAGCGGAGTCGCAGAAGAATGCGCTGTAGCCGGGGCATCATTTAAATCCTTCTGGATAATGTGGACTAAGGGTCTGTGGTCTGTTTCCACCGTGAACTTTGGCAGACTGTATATGTAATCGTGGAATTTAACGATTCCTGTTAGGAGATCCAGGCACTCCTTTTCAATCTGCGTGTACTTTTGCGTGAGGATTTCATCTATGTCAGCCTGTAGATTCACAAAGGACTGGTTTAGCACACTGGGCTAAATCGCTGGCTTTTAAAGCAGACCAAGGCAAGCCAGCAGCACGGTTCAATTCCCGTACCAGCCTCCCCAAACAGGCGCCGGAATGTGGCGACTAGGGGCTTTTCACGGTAACTTCAGTGAAGCATGCTCGTGACAATAAGCGATTTTCATTTTTCATTTTCATGAGATGAGGCAGTCGGAGGTGCAGAGGACATGGCATGGATTCACTGTACCAGATTAAGGGGTTTGCATCCATGGGCACCAAGCAGGGATGCCTTGTCAGGCCTGACAATCTTGAATCTTAACGTCGCCGTGATTGCCTTGTGGGATACAACTAGATGACACAATCTTGATTACAATGGCATTGCTATTGTAATCAAGGAGCGGGCAGGCTGGCGGAAGGATTTTGGGTTGGTCTCGTATGCTGTTGAGGTCTGCCCGGGATATGAGTGTGGTGAATGTAATTCACACTGTATTGTATTGTGTCCTTGTGAGCTCTTTGAGCCGTTGCGCGGCTCTGCCCACAGGGGGAGATGAGGAGCTTGTACAGGGCTCCACCCTCGGCCTCGCCCATGGCTCTGCCCATGGCCCCTCCCACGACCGGAAGTATAAAGTGCTGCAGCCGTGTGAGCCTGCCCTCA
Organism: Scyliorhinus canicula; assembly: GCF_902713615.1. Classification (NCBI taxonomy): domain Eukaryota; kingdom Metazoa; phylum Chordata; class Chondrichthyes; order Carcharhiniformes; family Scyliorhinidae; genus Scyliorhinus; species Scyliorhinus canicula. The sequence goes on from NC_052158.1 coordinate 43,097,398, forward strand.
GTTCTTCTGGTCGCAGGCAGGCTCAGTTGTAAGTGTATTAAAACCACAGTTTACTTCTAATCGTGCCTCGAGTGAATTGATGGTCACATCAATTTAATAGACTTAGAAAACTTTAAGAAAACCACTATGGAATCAGCCCTCAAACCTGCTCGACTAAAACTCGACCCACAGGCTGCAGTGGCGAAGGAAATTTTCCTACACTGGCTTTGGTGTTTCAAGGCGTACCTGGCTGCATCGACCACCTCCGAGACTACAGAGGAGCAGAAACGCAGACTACTGCACGCACAGGTGAGCCATTGCATCTCCACGCAACTCAACTGTACAGAATCGAATACCAAGGCCCCCGCTATGCTCGACAGATTATACGTGCGGTCGGTAAACAAGGTCTACGCGTGGCACATTTTCGCTACCCGTCGCCAGCACCCCGCAGAGTCGCTGGAGGACTTCCTGCACGATTTAAAAGCCCTTGCTTGGGACTGCAACTTTCAGGCTGTAACTGCCCCCCAGCATCTGGAACTCGCTGTCCGTGATGTGTACGTTGTGGGTGTCCGGTCTAACTATGTGCGCCGGCGACTACTCGAAAAGGGGGCCCATAGCTTGGAGGACACGGTAGCGCTAGCAACCACTATGGAGGTCGCGTTTCAAAGTCTCAACTCATTCCCATCAGACCAAGCGACCCCATCGTGGACCCCCGACCAGCGACTGCCCCAGGCCTGTGCCGCACGGCCACCCACCCACTATGGAGCACCAGCGTGCCATTTCTGTGGCCAGCCCCAACACCCACGGCAGCACTGCCCGGCCCGCAACGCGACCTGCAGCAGCTGCGGTTGAAAAGGACACTATGCCCGAGTATGCCTTGCAAAATCAAAACCCTCTAACTCCCCCCGCAGTCCAGAACAATCGCTCCCCCAACTCGCAGGCCTGCAGGCCCCGCAACGCTGCTGCGTGTCTGCCGGATCCGCCTCCGCCCGACATGTGCGACTCATGGGGGCCGCCATCTTGGCAATCCTCCCCCATGCGGCCGGCCATGTGCGAGTCATGGGGGCCGCAGTCTTGGCAATCCTCCCCCATGCGGCCGGCCATGTGCGAATCATGGGGGCCGCCATCTTGGGTGCCATCTTCCTCGCCGCCCGCCACGTGCGATCAACGGGCGTCATCTTGGCCATCGCCCGATGTTCACCTCGACAACTACGTCCTCCGCGGACAGTCTTCACGGTGCCACTCCAGCACTGCTGATCGAGCCACCGACTACCTGCAACTCAACGCAGTCACGTTGGACCAGTCACGTCCGAAACACCTCAGGAGCTCGATGATGTCCGTTCAAATCAACGGATACAAGACACTGTGCCTCTTCAACTCCGGGAGCACTGAGAGCTTCGTACACCCTGACCTGGTAAGACGCTGTTCGCTCCCTATCTTCCCTGCACGGCAAACTATCTCCCTCGTCTCGGACTCGCACTAGGTCCAAATACAAGGGCGCACCGTCGTCACCCTAATGATTCAGGGCGCCAGCTCCTCTAATTTCCAGCTGTACGTACTCCCCGACCTCTGCGCCCCACTCTTACTTGGGCTCGACTTTCAATGCAACCTCAAGAGCCTCACACTCAGCTTCGGTGGACCCCTACCTCCTCTCACTATACGCAGCTTAGCGACTCTAGCAATCGGCCCCCCTCCACTCTTCGCTAACCTAACGGCTAACTGTAAACCAGTAGCCAATCGTAGCAGGCGGTACAGCCTGCAGGACAGAGTATTCATTGAGGGAGTCATAGAGGCCAGCAACAGCCCCTGGAGAGCTCAGGTAGTGGTTGTCAAGACCGGGGAAAAGTTCTGGATAGTGGTTGATTACAGCCAAACCATTAACCGGTGCATGCACCTCGATGCGTACCCCCTCCCCAGAATTGCAGACACGGTCAACCAGATCGGCCAGTACCGCATATTCTCCACGGTGGATCTGAAGTCTGCTTACCATCAGCTCCCAATCCGCCCGGACGACCGCCACTACACGGCATTCGAGGCAGATGGCCGCCTCTTCCATTTCCTCCGGGTCCCTTTGGCGTCACGAATGGGGTCTCGGTGTTCCAACGAGCGATGGACTGAATGATGGACCAGTACAGGCTGCGGGCCACTTTTCCGTACTTGGACAATGTCACCATCTGCGGCCATGATCAGCAGGACCACGATGCCAACCTCCACTGATTTCTCCAAACCACCCAGAAACTCAATCTCACCTACAATAAGGAGAAATGCGTTTTCCGCACGACCAGACTAGCCATCCTCGGCTATGCCATGGAAAACGTATGCGCCCCCTCTTACAACTCCCTCTCCCTCATTGTCCCAGGGCCCTCAAGAGGTGCCTGGGATTCTTCTCTTATTACGCCCAGTGGGTCCCCCAGTATGCGAACAAAGCCTGCCTACTATTTAAGAGCACAGTCTTTCCACTGTAGCTGAGGCCCGCCAGGCCTTCAACTGCATCATGCAGGCGGTGGATTAATCCGTCCCCTTTCAGGTGGAGAGCGACGCCTCAGAGGTCGCTCTCGCCACCACTCTGAACCAGGCAGGGAGACCAGTAGCCTTCTTCTCCCGAACCCTCTCCGCTTCGGAACTCCGACACTTCTCAGTCGAAAAAGAAGCTCAAGCCATTGTGGAAGCCGTACGGCACTGGAGGCACTACCTCGCAGGTAGGAGGTTTACCCTCATCACCGACCAAAGATCGGTTGCCTTCATGTTCGACAACTCGCAAAGGGGCAAAATAAAAAACGATAAAATCTTGCGGTGGAGGATCAAACTCTCCACCTATAATTATGACATCATATATCGGCCGGGGAAGCTCAACGAGCCCCCAGATGCCCTGTTCCGTGGCACATGCACCAGCACGCAAGATGTCCGCCTGAAGGCTATCCACAACGACCTCTGCCACCCGGGGGTCACCCGGCTCGCCCAATACGTCAAAGCCCAAAATCTGCCTTTCTCCACTGAGGAGGTAAAAGCCATCACCAGGAATTGCCCGATCTGCGCGGAGTGTAAACTGCACTTCTATAGACCAGACAAGGCCCACCTGGTAAAGGCATCCTGACCCTTTGAACGCCTGAGCATCAATTTCAAAGGGCAACTCCCCTCGACCAATCGAAATGTGCAGTTCCTCAACGTCACAGACGAATTCTCTCGCTTCCCGTTTGCCATCCCGTGCCCCGATATGACCTCCCACACAGTCATCAGAGCCCTGCACAGTGTCTTCACCCTGTTCGGTTTCCCCAGCTACGTCCACAGCGACAGGGGTTCATCTTTCATGAGCGGCGAGCTGCATCAGTACCTGCTCGACAAGGGCATCGCCTCGAGCAGGACTACCAGCTACAATCCCAGGGGGAACGGGCAGGTGGAGAGGGAGAACGTGACGATCTAGAAGACCATCCTACTGACCCTACGGTCCAGGAATCTCCTGACCTCCCACTGGCAGGAGATCCTCCCCGATTCGCTCCACACAATTAGGTCCCTCCTGTGCACTGCCACTAACCAGACCCCTCACGAACGATTATTTGTTTTCCGTAGGGGCACTACCCCATGGGGGCTTCGCACCCATCCTGGTTGAGGACACCGGGCACGGTTCTCCTCCGGAAGCACGTCCGGACACACAAAATGGACCCACTAGTAGAGAGGATACTACTGCTACACTCAAACCCCCACTACGCCTTTAGTGAATACCCCGACGGCCGTCAGCACACTGTTTCCCTCCGGGTCCTGGCGTCCTGGATCCACCACTACTACCACCACCGCCGAGGTACCCCTCACAGTACACCCCGCCCAACCCCCCACGCCCTGTGCCCCCGCACCTCTAGGTTTCCTGCGCCCCCCTTCGCCCGTCGCCCCGGTCAGAAACGGAGCTCAGGCCAAAACACCCCCGGAGTCCACCCTCACATCCACACTGACCGTCATCACCCAGCCACCCGAAGAGACTGCAACCCCGGTGCTCCGCCGATCCCAAAGGACGACTCGGCCATTGGACCGGCTCAACCTGCAGACCCGTCACCCCCGCCGGACTTGATTTTCTACAGGGGGTGAATGTGGTGAATGTAATTCACACTGTATTGTATTGTGCCCTTGTGGGCTCTGTCTGTGAGCCGTTGCGCGGCTCTGCCCACAGGGGGAGATGAGGAGCTTGTACAGGGCTCCACCCTCTACTCTGCCCATGGCCCCTCCCACTACCAGAAGTATAAAGTGCTGCAGCCGTGTGAGCCTGCCCTCAGTTCTTCTGGGCGCAGGCAGGCTCAGTTGTAAGTCTATTAAAACAACAGTTTACTTCCAATTGTGTCTCGAGTGAATTGATGGTCACATCAATGAGGTTTGCAGATGCACCAGTGTCCAGTTTGAATTGGATTTTGCACTGATTCACTTTAACGACAGCGTACCATTTTTCACCAGAATCCACACTTAGGATTAAGAGGTGCTTTGCATGAGTGGAGGAGACATTCTCATGTGTGGTGATAATGCCCACCTGATATGGAGACTCGAGTCAGTCATCATTTGGGCCCGTTGGGCTTTCTGGATTGGAATCCTGCATGCCTTGCTGTATGCAGTGGACAGGTCTGCGTTGCAGCTGGGATCGCTGGCTTTTGACCGGTGGAGCGGACCTGCATAAGGCCGCATAATGCCCAGGCTTTCCACATTGTAGACATCGCCTTCCCTTGGCTGGGCATTACCGCTTTAAATGGGTGGAGCCACAATTTTGGCACGTCATGACGCTGACGTCAATGCGTTTCGTGCACCTTCGCGCCTGCTCAGTGCGGTCGGTCGACATTCGCACATGCGCAGCACGGTTTTCGGCCGCATTGTCCTCCCAGCCGCGGTGCGCCTGCGCAGGGCCCCGTGGAAAGCCCACGAAACGGCCACTGAAACCTGCGAAACGGCCACACTCCTCAATGCTCAGACCCTGCAGCCGAGCGATGGCCTGTACACTTTCTGCCTCATGGGAGGCTAGTCTTGCCGTTTCTGCCGCCTTGATGTGGGAGTAGCGATTTCTGGCATATTTATGGACAACGCACGTTTCGATGGCGATCGGGAGGGTCATAGTTTGATTTTAAGGCGCTGCTCCCGCAGGGAGTCGGAATAGACCCCGAAAACGATCCGATCCCAGATCATGGAATCAGCAGTCGAGTCATAGTTACATGACTGCGCTAGGATGCAGAGTCAAAAATGAGTGCAAAGGTTCGTCCTTACCCTGAAGCCTCTGTTGGAAGATGTACCGTTCAAAGCTCTCATTCACCTCAACTTCACAGTGGCTGTCGAATTTTTGCAGAATGGTCTGGAACTTTGCTTTATCTTCTCCTTGGGCAAACGTGAGTGAGGTAAAGATGTGGATGGCCTGAACCCCGCAATCGACAGGAGCAGCGCATCTGATGCTTCCTCAAGGTCAGATGCCGCGAGGTGTAGGAGGAACTTCTGTCTGAAGACCCTCCAGTTGGCGCCGAGATTGCCGGAGATCCGGAGCTGCGGAGGGGACTGGATCTTTTCCCTACCGCTGGCTGTTTGCTACTTGCTTTCTGGTCATTTCAGATTTACTCGAGGGCAGGACCAGACTCCTTCCCAACGCCTGCAGACATACACTCAGACAGCTTGTATGTTTGCAACAGTCCAACAGAATTCCTTCCCCTATGGGAATCTCAAGGTTTTGTATCCGCCGATGGAAAACCCCTACCCTCCTCCCCTCTCCTGAAACATATTCTTAAAAAAGCCACCGGCCACACATACGGCATCATTAAAGTAAAGAGCCATCACCGCCCTCCTCCCCCCGCCCCCGGAAATCGCAAGGCCGACACTTTAGGGACTGGTTTAGCACACTGGGCTAAAGAGCTGGCTTTTAAGGCAGGCCAGCTGCACGGTTCGATTCCCGTACCAGCCTCCCCGAGCAGGTGCCGGAATGTGGCGACTAGGGGCTTCTCACAGTAACTTCATTGAAGCCTACTTGTGACAATAAGCGATTTTCATTTTTCATTTCATTTTTAGCTAAAGCTGGACCACACACTGGTCACTTCTGGCAACCCCCCGAGCGTGAATAGATACATTCAATCCAGGTTTCCCAAACCAATATTGAGGATTTATCTCAGGTCCAGAAAGCAACGACTCCCTCAAACCGATACTGAACGGCACCTACCCAGCCCCCATGATAAATGGTAGGACACTCACAATACAGGACGGAATAGTGTTAAAAGACAGAATTTATGTGGTCCCCACCCAAGACAGAAACCAGTTAATCTACCAATTCCATGATGGACACGGACATCAGGGAATAGACAGAATCATTGCCCATTTAAGACCCTTGTGCTGGTGGCTCAAATTCAAAGTGATGTCACACATTATGTTGAGAATTGCCTCAGTTGCGCCCAGAACAATCCAGAACATTATGCAAAGAAGAGACAATTAGGACACACCCGACCTCGAGAAGGCCCCTGGACAAATCTGCAAATTGATTACATTGTTCCACTCCACCCTTGCAGAAATGGCTTCAGGTATGTGCTGGTCATCATAGTGGGTTGAGGCATTCCCCACACGTTCAAACAGCAAAGGCCAATGCTAAAATTTTGACCCATCAGATATTTACGCGCTGGGGCCTTCCACACAGCATTGAGTCAGATCAAGGTTCCCACTTCACCGGCAGTGTAATGCAAAACGTTATGACTATTTTCGGTATCAAACAGGAATTCCACCAGCGGCATAGTAGAGCGCATGAACTGCCCTTTAACACGACCATGAGGAAAATGGTACAGCAGAACAATACCACTTGGGACAAGGTACTACCCTTTGCTCTCAGGATTATCAGGAACACAGTTTCCAGTTCCACAGGTTTCACCCCCCACACACTTATGACAGGGAGACCCATGAAAGGCATTCAATATTTATTAGGGTTTGATTTGGCAAATCCCACAGGAACCGCGCTCACCTAAGAAAAAGCAGTGCAACAGGTCACAGAAAACATTAAAGCGGCACGACTAGCTGCTGCTGTCCGACTAGGCGCTAGGAAAAAGCAGAGTAAAGCCAGCTTTGACAAAAAGGTTAACCCCATAGAATACACAGTCGGCCAGCAAGTTATGATCTCGTTGTATACACCCAGCTCTTTCCAAGCCCCTAAATTCGCAGGACCCTACTCCATCTCTGACAAAGATTGCGTACCCCAACGGTGTACAAGATAGCGTACCCCAACACTAAGACTGGTTTGTTCCACATCAACCAACGCAAACTCTACGGATCCCAATGTAGCCACGCCCACCACTTAGCCTTGGTAATGGGAGAGGATGACACTCTCCCACTGACGATTCAGCCCAACACCCACTCCAACTCTCCCCCCCACCTCATGACGACACTTTTCCCTCGATTCCGCCCATAATCACAGGTTTCAACCTCGAACTTGACTCTGATAAGAGCCTCCCGAATTTGACTACCATCCCTAGCAACTGGCGTGATCTCTCCGCCATCAGCTACCCTAGCCCACGGAACGACGCCTTGGATTTATTCGACCCCTTGTATGACCATCCCCGCCCAACGACTGCTCATCCGCCCACTCCCAGCAGCATTGCTTCCAATTCCAGTGCACCAGTTCCTGACCACCCTCCACCACACCACTACCCCGCAACTCCTTTTTGGCACTCCTGGTTGCAGCTATGCCTGAGTAGGTAGCACGTTTGGCAGCTCCCGCCGAAAACTGACTTTTGGTCCCTTTTAAAGAGCCCCAGCGGAACTTGGTTGACGATTCCCATGTGGGAAAACGGCAGTAAGGTTCCCCCCCAGTACTGTATGGAGTGGACCAGGAGTGGTGCGGTCAAAAAAGGGGCATTAGAAAAGAGAGGAGAACGGATGGAAAAAAGCAAGATGGCGGCGGGCGGAGACCAGGCAGTGTGGGCTCAATGGTCGTGGGAGCAGCAAGAGTTCCTACGAAGCTGCTTTGCAGAATTAAAGGCAGAGATGTTGGCCCCTATAAAGGCGGCGATAGAAAGGCTGGTAAAGACCCAGAGGATGCAGGGGACAGCTATTAAAGAGGTGCAGCAGAAGGCCTCTGATAACGAGGATGAGATTCTGGGCCTGGCAGTGAAGGTGGAGGCGCACAAGGCGTTCCATAAAAAGTGGCAGAAGAAATTCGAGGATCTGGAAAACAGGTCGAGAAGGAAGAATTTGCGGATTCTGGGTCTCCCTGAAGGTGGGGAGGGGTTGTATGCTGGGGGCGTTTGTAGCTGCGATGCTGAGCACGCTGATGGGCGCGGGAGCCTTCCTGAGGCCCTTGGAGCTGGAAGGGGCGCACAGAGTCCTAGCGAGGAGGCCAAGGGCGAATGAGCTGCCGAGGGCTGTGGTGGTGAGGTTTCATCGTTTCACTGACAGGGAGTGCGTCTTGAGATGGGCGAAGAAGGAGCGAAGCAGCAGGTGGGAGAATGCTGAAATTCGCATTTACCAGGACTGGAGTGCAGAGCTAGCCAAGAAGAGGGCAGGATTCGATCGGGACAAGGCGGTTCTCCACGGAAAGAGGGTGAAGTTTGGGCTGTTGCAGCCTGCACGACGGTGGGTCACATATCAGGACCGTCATCACTATTTTGATACGCCGGATAAGACGTGGACCTTTACCAAAAATGAGAAGCTGGACTCAAATTAGTGGTCTGTGGCATGCTTTGGGGGATGTTGTGGAGTGAGGGGGCGATATTGGTGTTTCTTTTTTTCTCTGTGCGGATGCTGGTGTGGGAGGGGTTGTTCCCTGCGTTCGGTGGGGGGAGAAGGGGCCGGGAACCCTGGGCCTCTGGGGTTGGGGTGAGGTCGCAGGAGAATGAAGCTGTGCCATAGAGGGCAGGGTCAGCCCGGACTGGGAGCACGAGTTTTCTTTTCCTGCGGAATGAGAGGGGGCAGGGCCGGACGCGGGGGGGGGCGGTGTTGGATTGGAGTCCACATTGGTCTGCAGGGGGTGTGGAGGGGGGGGACTTGGGTTTTAAGAGGGAATTCTGCGGGGATCGGTGGAAGAGGTGGGAGCGGCCGGGGTCAGCAGGAGTGCAATGGGGGAGTAGGGGGGTCAAGCAATAGCTTGGCCGGGGAGGGGGCGTTGGGAGGGGGGGGGGGGTACTGAGTTGCTACTGTATTGACCGAGGGGGAGCTGGAGATAATAGGGAGAGTTAGGGCAGGGAGCCTCCGCGTGGGGGGCTGGAAGTGTGAATTGCGCTTTCACGTATCTGATCGTCAGTCCAGAAGTAAAACACTCGAACACGTCAGTAACGAATATTCGTTTATTCACGGCCGGGACAAATCTCTAAGCAGTCGGGTAACCACCTTCGAGAAGTGCCAAAATCCCAGAATAAGGACTGTATTTTTATACATTTTACAGCTTAGGGGTGGTCCCCTTAAATTCCTAGATACACCTATGATTTGGCAAGGATCCAGAACATGTACATATATGGAATTATTCTTCGAGGTCGGGAGGTTATTTTTGACATAATCATTAGCACAGGTCACTATTAATGCTGTTACAAAGGTTTTTCTTATCCCATGGCCAATGTTTATTTGTTTCAACTGGTCAAACGAGCTTAATTGCGCTATCTCCGCAATAATGTAACGCTTCCCATTCATTCCATTCTTTGACTTTTTGACCTCTCTGCTTTCACAGATGCGGGTCAGAACATTAAATAGTACTAAAGCCATACTCCCCTTTTTCCATCCCATGACCTTCTGACATCTCTGCTTTCACAGATGCCGGTCAGAACACGCTCCCTTTATTTCATCCCTTGACCTGTTGACATCTTTTTCACAGAGCTTTTCAGAACTGTTATATTAACCCTATCAGCGAAGTTCCAAATGAAATCCACTTCTACATTCCCCCCTTTGATCATTCCATGATCACATAACACTCAGGATACTTTAGATGGAAATGAGAGCGAGGCGGAGGTACTCCTCCTCTACTAGGCTCCGGCAGGATGCCACTTCCTCATATAGGTCAGGAGTAGGTGGACCCAGTTTTTCTTTTTCGTCTAGGGCAGATCTCTGAAGCATCTGTGGTAATGCAGTGGCACCCAAACGGTTGCATAGGCATTTCACACCAGTAGCTATGATACAGAGCAACAAACAGATGGTAACGAAGATAATGAGCCCATGGAACAGGTAAGTGGCCCAAGAATTGGACCACATCCAGCTCCACCAGTCAGCCTGACCGGCGAGTCGCAAGCGCTGTACTCCATCTCTGATATGGGTTACCAGACGCGTGATATTCTCTGAACTGTCTGGAATATAACCCATTCAGCCGTCTGTTCGATCGAGAAAGGAACAGATATCAAGGGAACGCCTCCATGGGCATGGGTCGGGACCTGTGTACATACCCAGCAAGAGGAGACACCCACTTTCTTAGCATAGACATAGGACATAAACAGAAATGAATTTGCCGTTACATGGTGCGTTGCCCGCTTCCTTCTGGAAGGCGAGTAGGGGTGAGTAGTCCTTGATGGTAAAATTTGTACCCTGTCCTTATCGATGCACCGGTGGTTCCACCTGCATGTGCGGCGATCGTACATTAGAACCATGTACGTAATATGGAATCGGCGCTTCTGGTCGTCGGGAGGAACGGTGGTCGGGCAGTTTCTGATAGCGGTGGTGATCCATCGGAGATCTGTCGTTGTTCCACATCGTGGGGTTCCTTCCCGGCACATGGGTGGGTGTCGGCTTCCGTACAGGCATCTCCTTCTTTCGGATGCAGCGAGAGAGAGCAGGGTGGCGAGTATTGTGACGGCGAAGAGGGGCCTCATCCTGGTACTCGTGTTCCTAGGACTTAAAGGAAAAGTTTAGAACATCATGGATACTTAATTAATTTACAATGGTGCATATGTACCCATGCGTTCCGACCCTCCACTTTTACTGCAGTGGGGGTAGTGAGTAGAACCTGTAGGGGACCCTCCCATCGAGGTTCCAAACCTTTACGTGTCCAATTTCGAATTAGGACATAATCCCCAGGGTTGATGGAGACGTCATGAGTAATGGAGGGGACGTCTTCCTGGGTGGCACAAACTCGGGAGTGTAATCCTTTCAAAATTCTAGTTAGTGTTAATATATAATTAGCCATCTCGGTAGTCATGTAATGGAATTGAACATTCCGTGGAACACTGCTGTCCCAAGGCGTTCGAAAGGGTCTGCCATATAGTATTTCCGCTGGGCTTAGGCGAGTTTTTCCTGCGGGGGTGGCACGTAGCTGGAAGAGTGCTAAAGGCAGGAGTTTGAGCCAAGTGGCCCCAGTGTCTGCTTGTAGTTTAGCGAGTTTAGTCTTTAGAGTCTGATTAGCCCTTTCCACCACTCCAGCGGCTTGTGGTCTGTAGGCACAATGAAACTGTTGCTTTATTCCTAGCAGAGCACAGAATTCCTTATTGATTTGACCTATGAAGTGGGGACCATTGTCAGAGCTCAGCCGGGCTGGAATTCCAAATCGCGGAACAATTTCTCGCATTAACACCTTAACTACTGTCGAGGCCTTGTTATCCGTAGTCGGGTAGGCCTCGATCCATTTGCTAAAAGTGTCCACAATGACTAACACATATTTATAGCATTGACATCTTTCCAACTCAATGTAATCCATTTGTAGGGTCTCAAATGGACCCTCAGGTAAGGGGGTTGTGCCAGGATCACAGGGGACGGCCTTACCGGGGACTGGTGGAAACGGGCAACAGGAGAGCGGACGAGAAGGCAAAAGAAATTTCTAAATCTGGCCTTACCGGGGTTGTGCTGTTGACAGATTAGGCACCGACTGCTAATTTGTTGGGCCATTTCTTGCAGTCGTGGGTGCCACCAGCTTTTTAACAATATGTCCCCTGTGGCACGAGCTCCACAGTGAGTTGCGAAGTGTACACATTCGGTCACCCAGGCTGCTAATGCATCGGTCATACATGTTAGTCCTACCGGGGTGACCCACAGCTTATTTTCGATATCATATATACATCCTAAGTTTTTCCACATATTTACAGCAGTTGCAGGAGCGTCCTCCTGCATTTGGATTATGTCAGCAATGGTTGGCATAGGTTTTTCAGAGGGAGACTTTTCCGGGGGGGGTTTTAGTCTGCCTCATCATTCTAGGCACCATTAGTTTGCCAGATTTAGAAATTTCTTTTGCCTTCTCGTCCGCTCTCCTGTTGCCCGTTTCCACCAGTCCCATGCCTTTTGTATGCGCTGCGCATTTTATCACCGCTATCTTGTCTGGGAGCATAAGGGCCTGCAATAACTGTGTTACTAACTGCTGGTGTGAGATGGGTGTACCAGCGGAGGTTAGAAATCCTCTGTTTTTCCATCACCGTCTTGATCGATGATTGCATAGCCAGATTGTCTATCCCCCCTTTTGCCGACGGAAGAACTTCCATCGGTGAAAAAGGAACAATCTGCACTTGGGAGGGGTATATCGGAGCGGTCGTCTCGAACCGAGGAGACTTCTTGCAACAGTTGCAGACAGTCATGAGTTGGGTCGCGCATGTCTGTGGGAGGATGCGTCAAAAAGTCAGCAGGGTTGATAGTGGTGCAGTGGGCAAACTGGATCTTCGGGTTATTAAGGAGAGCAATCTCATATCTATTCTGACGAGCCATCGTGAGATGCTGAGTCTGTAGCTGTCCCAAAAAGGCCGTAACAGAATGGGAACGATAGACAGTGATATCTTGTTGGAGGGTAATATTAGCAGCCGATTGCAGGCTGTTGTAGATAGCTGCAAGAATTTGGGTACAGATAGGATAGCCAAGGGCTACCGGATCGAGTTTAGAGGAGTAGTATGCAACCGGGCGACAGCGGTCGCCGTGGCGTTGGGTCAGGACAGCTGTGGCGCAGTCGGCAAGGACTGTGCAATAGAGCTGAAAAGGGCGATCATATAAGGGTCGACCAAGGGCAGGGGCCTGGAGGAGTGCCTCCTTGAGGCGGTTCTGCTAGTGACTGTTTGTGATCAGCGGGCACTAGGACCCTGCGGAGCCATGCAGTGTCAATTTCAACGCAGCAGTTGCGAAGTCTGCCGCAGCTGACTGCTGCCCAGCACAAATTCTTTATCTGTTTATTCTGAGACCAATGTAGTTCTGAACATACTGAGTTACTCATAATACTGATCACATTCCAGGGGCGGTGGCGGAGGTGGCCGTGGAGGCTGTGGGGGCTGTGGGGGCTGTGGAGGCTGTGGGGGCTTCTGACGTCCCCCGCAATTGAACAAAGGTTCCTCATCCCCATCGTCCCCCTCCTCCCAACCTTGCTTCGCATTGCTGACCGGCGCCGGGGTAGGAGTAGCATTCTTACGTTTCTTATATTCTTTACATTCCCTTTGTAAGACCTCTACTGTTTTAACAATTCCCCCTTTGGTGAGGCCAATACCCAATTTTGAGGCATTTGCCTGCCAGCTAGCCAGTATAGATGCATCTTTCACTGACTGACAGTATTCCCTCCACAAGGCAATTAATTTCTTTGCGGTGGGTTCTTGATAATACAGAAAAATGTGTCATTTGAAACATGAAAGTCTGGCAATATCTGGTTTGAGAGGGTACAGGGAAAGATCCCACAAAAGGTTAATAGCAGCTGCAAAGAGCAGGGTTATAAAATGCAGATTCTTGCTCACAAGCAGGTTTCAGCAGACACACAGGCTTCATGTGGTAAGCTAAAACAATGGCTCACACCTTCATGGAATGTAACTATCTCAGGAAGCATCTGAAAAAGCATGGATGAGAGTTTCAATTGCATTAAGTGACGAATGTTTAAAACAGGCAAGTCTTTCAAGTCACAACCAAGTTAAATTTTAGCATACAGCTAAAAGCAAAGTTTCACACCTTAATTGAAATAAACTCTCTTAGTAAACAGCTGGAAAGAATGGAAGATGCTCAGTCGAATTTAGTGTCAATTTAAGGGGTAAAATTCTACGAACATCAAGTTAATTAAAAGAAAACTGGAGATGACCTGGCTATGAGAAACATCATTTAAGTCAAAATCAAAGGCAAAGTTATGAACTGGAGACAATTGGAAAATTAAACGATTTGTAATCACAGAAATAAAAGTTAACTATTAAAACGAAAGCAATTTTTTAAATCAAATCTGAGAGGAGACGATATGCCTGAAATGAATAATTAGTTGTAGTAAGATGTTTACATCAAAGATACTTTTAAACTATCAAAGTGAAACAAGCCCATATACAATACGGTCGTTAAAACTTAATAACTCTTCAAAAGAGAATATAAACCCAGGGAGCAGAAGCAGCAGCACTCTGCAACAGCAACAGGAGAGAGAGAGAGAGAGAGAGAGAGAGAGAGAGACGCAGCCGGCTGGAGAAAGACAAGGAAAGCAGCCGAGTTTAAACAGCTAATACAACTCAAGAAGACCAGATTTTAAGTGGTTATTAGCTTACTTCACTTCCTTAATAACGCAGGACCCAGGACACCAATGCTCTTAAGGGGTAAGTAGGTAAAATTCTTCGGTGAAGGTATGGGTTATACCGGGGGATAGGCTCCAAGAACCCCGCCCGTAAATTCCAGAGAACGCTGCCTGGAATCACGGCGGCAGTCCCGTCCGGGGCCCACAGCCCGGAATCGTCCCCTAGCAGTCCTGAGAACCCCGCCCGTAACTCCAGCGAACGCTGCCTGGAATCACGGCGGCAGTCTCAGGCTGCCCCTAGCAGTCCTGGCAACCCCGCCCGTAACTCCAGCGAACGCTGCCTGGAATCACGGCGGCAGTCCCAGGCTGCCCCTAGCAGTCCTGACAACCCCGCCCGTAACTCCAGAGAACGCTGCCTGGAATCACGGCGGCAGTCCCAGGCTGCCCCTAGCAGTCCTGACAACCCCGCCCGTAACTCCAGCGAACACTGCCTGGAATCACGGCGGCAGTCTCAGGCTGCCCCTAGAGACGATAACCGCAGGGTTCACTCACTTACCCTCTTTAAAACGGGTTCGCTGGACTGACCTGGATCTCGCAGAGGCTTCTCGACAAACCAACGGCAAGGCTGAGCAACGATCAAACTGGTAGTAGGCGAATACCAAGGTGGAAAAGAAATTTTTACTCACGTTGGGGGCCAAATTCGTCCTCTACTTTGAACGAGCTCAGTCGATTACGCCGGTTAGTTGCGCAGACCCCTCTGGAGATCCCCGTACGGGCCACCAAATGTGAATTGCGCTTTCACGTATCTGATCGTCAGTCCAGAAGTAAAACACTCGAACACGTCAGTAACGAATATTCGTTATTCACGGCCGGGACAAATCTCTAAGCAGTCGGGTAACCACCTTCGAGAAGTGCCAAAATCCCAGAATAAGGACTGTATTTTTATACATTTTACAGCTTAGGGGTGGTCCCCTTAAATTCCTAGATACACCTATGATTGGCAAGGATCCAGAACATGTACATATATGGAATTATTCTTCGAGGTCGGGAGGTTATCTTTGACATAATCATTAGCACAAGTCACTATTAATGCTGTTACAAAGGTTTTTCTTATCCCATGGCCAATGTTTATTTGTTTCAACTGGTCAAACGAGCTTAATTGCGCTATCTCCGCAATAAAGTAACGCTTCCCATTCATTCCATTCTTTGACTTTTTGACCTCTCTGCTTTCACAGATGCGGGTCAGAACATTAAATAGCACTAAAGCCATACTCCCCTTTTTCCATCCCATGACCTTCTGACATCTCTGCTTTCACAGATGCCGGTCAGAACACGCTCCCTTTATTTCATCCCTTGACCTGTTGACATCTTTTTCACAGAGCTTTTCAGAACTGTTATATTAACCCTATCAGCGAAGTTCCAAATGAAATCCACTTCTACAGAAGGAGCGGGAGGCATGTGCACGTGGCTGGCCCAAAAAAGAAGATGGCTAGTTGGCAGGGGGTTGTCCCCCGATCCGGCTGATCACGTGGAATGTGAGAGGCCTAAAATGGCCAGTCAAGAGGGCCCGGGTATTTGCGCCCTTAAAGGGACTGAAGGCAGACGTAGCCATGCTACAGGAGACGTACCTGAAAGTTGCAGATCAGACCAGGCTGAGGAAGGGATGGGTAGGGCAGGTCTTTCACTCCGGATTGGACGTGAAGAATGGGGGGGGTGTAGCAATTTTGGTGAGCAAGCGGGTGACTTTCGAGGCGGTGGGTATTGTGGAGGATAAAGGGGGCCGGTATGTGATGGTGAGTGGTAGGTTGCAGGGGGCCCGGGTGGTGCTGGTGAATGTATATACCCCAAATTGGGACGTTACAGGGTTCATGAAGCGGATGCTGAGCCGGATCCCGGATTTGGAGGTGGGGAACCTAATTATGGGGGGGATTTCAACACGGAACTGCACCCGGCAATGGATCGGTCTAGGTCCAGGTCGGGTAAGAGGCCAGTTGCGGCCAGGGTCCTGAGGGGGTTTATGGATCAGGAGTGGATCCGTGGAGGTTTGCTAGGCCAAGGGCTATTCATGGATAGACTTTTTCGTGGTGAGCAGGACAGTGATCCCGAGAGTAAAGGGGACGGAGTACTCGGCCATCGCGATTTCAGATCACGCCCCGCATTGGGTGGAGCTGGAGTTGGGAGAAGAGATCCAGGGGTGTATACAGAGGTATATGGAGGCCAATGACAATGGGGAGGTCTCGGTGAGTGTGGTCTGGGAGGCGCTGAAGGCAGTGGTCAGGGGGGAGTTAATCTCAATCAGGGCCCACAGGGAGAAGAGAGAGAGGAGGGAGAGGGAGAGATTGGTGTGAGAGATACTTAGGGTGGATAGGAGATATGCGGAATCCCAGAGGAGGGGCTGTTGAAGGAGCGCCGGATCCTCCAAACGGAGTTTAACTTGCTGACGATGGGGAAAGCTGAGGCCCAGTGGAGGAAGGTACAAGGTGCAGCGTATGAATATGGGGAGAAGGCGAGTCAGATGCTGGCGCATCAGCTGCGGAAGAGGGAGGCGGCTGGGGAAATTGGGGGAATCAGGGACAAGCGAGGGAATACGGTGCGGAGTCCAGTCAGAATAAATGAGGTCTTTAGGGACTTTAATGAGAATTTGTACAAATCAGAGCCCCTGGAGGTGGGTGAGGGGATGCGGCGGTTCCTGGACCAATTGAGGTTTCCGAGGGTGGAGGAGGAGCAGGTGCAGGGCTTGGGAGCCCCGATTGGGATGGAGGAGCTGGTGAAGGGGTTGGGGAGCATGCAGACGGGCAAGGCCCCAGGACCGGATGGGTTCCCGATTGAATTTTACTTGAAGTTTTCGGAACTGTTGGCTCCGTTGCTGTTGAGAACTTTTAACGAGGCGAGAGAAAAAGGTAGTCTCCCCCCGACGATGTCGAGAGCTCTGATCTCGCTTATTCTCAAGCGGGACAAAGAACCGCTGCAGTGTGGCTCGTATGGGCTGATTTCACTCCTCAATGTGGATGCAAAGTTGTTGGCGAAGGTCCTGGCCACGTGGATTGAGTATTATGTCCCGGGAATGATACATGAGGATCAGACGGGATTTGTGAAGGGTAGGCAGTTAAATGCAAATGTGCGGAGGCTCCTGAATGTGATTATGATGCCCTCGGAGGCGGGGTGGGGGGAGATGCAGAGGAGGTGGCGGTTGTGGACGTGGAGAAGGCCTTTGACCCGATGGGGTTGGAGTACCTGTGGGAGGTGCTGGGTAGGTTTGGGTTTGGGGAGGGGTTCATAGGGTGGGTTAAATTGTTATACCAGGCCCCGGTGGCGAGTGTATCGACGAACCGGTTGACGTCAGAGTACTTTAGACTATATCGTGGAACGAGGCAGGGGTGCCCTCTGTCCCCCCTGCTATTTGCCCTGGTGATTGAGCCATTGGTCATGGCACTGAGGGAATCTAGAAACTGGAGGGATTTGGTTCAGGGGGAGGGGCACCGCGTCTCACTATATGTGGTTGATTTGCTTTTATATATTACAGACCCGGTGGAGGGGATGGGGGAGGTTATGCAGACCCTCAGGGAGTTTGGAGACTTCTCGGGGTATAAGCTTAACGTTGGGAAGAGTGAGCTCTTTGTGGTGCATGCGCAGGAAAAGAGGTTGGAGAAGCTGCCACTCAAGATGGTGGAGAGGAGTTTTCGATATATGGGTATTCAGGTGGCCAAGAGGTGAGGGGTCTTGCATAAGCTCAATTTGGCGTGGCTGGTGGACCAGATGGAGGAGGACTTCAAGAGGAGGGACATGCTACCGCTCTCCCTACTGGGTAGGGTGCAGTCTGTTAAGATGACGGTCCTCCCTAGGTTTTTGTTTGTATTTCAGTGCCTGCCCATCCTCTTCCCTAAGGCCTTTTTCAAGCGATTGAGCAAGAGTATCATGGGATTTGTGTGGGCCAATAAGACCCCCAGGGTTAAAAGACTGTTCTTGGAGCCCAGTCGGAGGGGGGGTGTGGGGGGTGTTGATGCTGCCGAATCTGTGTCGCTACTATTGGGCAGCAAACGTGTCAATGATTTGGAAGTGGATGAAGGAGGGAGAGAGAATGGCATGGAAAACACATGTAGGTACTTGTCTTGAGGCACTGGTGACGGCACCGGTGCCACTTCCACTGACGCAGTATACCACGAGCCCAGTGGTGACGGCGATGCTGAAGATTTGGGGGCAATGGAGGCGGCACAGGGGAGAGGCGGGGGCCTCAGTCTGGTCCCCAATATGGAATAACCATAGTTTTGCCCCGAGCAGGATGGATGGTGGGTTCCGAAGCTGGCACCGAGCGGGAATTAGAAGACTGGGGGATCTATTCATTGACGGGACTTTTGCCAGCTTAAAGGCACTGGAGGAGTGTGGTGGTATGAATAGGAGCACTGCCATTGGTGCAGAGCACTGGTTTCCCATTGGCTCTGGCTGGTCATGTGCCTCTTGTCTGATTGGCTGGGACTAGTCATGTGACTGCTCACCAATCGGTCGAGAGGCAAGTAGATCCCGCCTCCGAGGCGGGGTATAAGTACCCAAAGTTCCCGGCGGTCGGCCTTTCACTGTAGTCGACCACCAGGCTGATTAAAGCCTAAGTTTAGACATTCATCGTGTCTCGCATCCAATTGGTGGTACATCAAGGAGAAATTTGGGTTACGCCCGGGAAATGCCTTCAGGTTCGGACGTTAGTTAGGAAGCAGGTAGGAGAATTTCCGTTGCTGCCTGCCCGAAGGATACAAGACAGGGTGATTTCGGGTGTGTGGGTCGGAGAAGGTAATATCTCGGAGATATACCAGGAGCTGCAGAAGGCAGAGGAAGCCTCGGTGGAGGAGTTGAAGGGCAAATAGGAGGAGGAGCTGGGTGAGGAGCTGGATGAGGGCCTGTGGGATGAGGGCCTGTGGGCTGACACCCTGGGCAGGGTCAATTCCTCCTCATCTTGCGTCAGGCTCAGACTGATCCAGTTTAAAGTGGTGCACAGCGCAGCATGGTAGCAATGTGGATAGCGCAATCGCTTCACAGCTCCAGGGTCCCAGGTTCGATTCCGGCTTGGGTCACTGTCTGTGCGGAGTCTGCACGATCTCCCCGTGTGTACGTGGGTTTGCTCCGGGTGCTCCGGTTTCCTCCCACAGTCCAAAGATGTGCAGGTTAGGTGGATTGGCCATGATAAATTGCCCTTAGTGCCCATAATTGCCCTCAGTGTTGGCTGGGGTTACTGGTTATGGGGATAGGGTGGAGGTGTGGGCTTGGGTAGGGTGCACTTTCAAAGAGCCGATGCCGAATGGCCTCCTTCTACACTGTAAATTCTATGACATCCATAGGAACTGTAATATGGACAAAGGCTACTAAATGAATTCAGTGAATTCTCCTGGAGCTACTCTCAGTGTGAGTAGGCGGCAGATACCTCGATGGCTGGGCGGGTCGTAGCTATCATTGTCCTGGGCACGTAGGCCTTTTCAAATAAGGGGGAGTGGTGCCAGTTAGTCTGCTATCGTTGATGGTCCTTAATGCGAATGCTATTGGGGAAAATGGTGATCGATCTTTAATCAGCTGGGAGTTTCTTACCAGGCCTGATTTCTTTGCACAATACACAGAGGCTGCATACCTGTCTGTATTGACCACAATTCCCATAGTCCTTTGCAGGTGGCCATTTTACATCGCTACATTCCGTCCTTTTGATCCTGAACGCGAAGCTTGGTGGATCACAGTCTTGATCCCGTAGTCTATCTTATCAAGACGGCCACTGATCAGTCAGTTCAGGTCCTACTCTACTCTGTCCTAGAATTCATTGTACAATTTTACCTAATACCTTATCACATACATTCATTAAATCAATTCACTACTAATGACTATTATATGTCTAAATTAAAGTCATATAAATTGATTTAACTTAAATTCATATTAGAACAGTTGGTTGCTAACTAAACTTTCTATGCAGCACTCATGCTGCTGCTCTTACATAAATAACTTACCTACAATACAAAATCTACAAACCGTAAACAGCAGAACCACATTCTTCCTTCTTCTCACATTTCATCAGTACAGAGACACAGAGCAGTTATCACAGTTTGTTTGTAAGTTGTACATTCTTCATAAAGCTCTATTGGATTCCAAAGAGGGGGGGCTCGAACTGTGTATATAGGGGACCGGGAGGCTTTTGCCTTCCATTTACGGAGTTTGAATGTGAGGACTACACTATAGATTACTGCAATCAGGAGGGGGGTCTCTATTTTGTATGAGAGTGGGTTCCATTTTGCAATGCCTTCCCACCTGGTGGGGGTTTCGGTTTCTATCTCTAACAGTTGTTGTGTGGTATCCCGACTGGAGGTGGTCTGTGGGGTGGTGTCGCTCAGGGCAGGCTTAGGTCCTACTCTAATTGTGTGTATTACCAAATTACCTTTGTGCGTGTCCCGGGGCAATTTTGTCCGATTCTTACTGTGTTCCCAATTTCAGGGCACCCTTCGTTAGTAAGTTCCTACCAATCTCCTTTCCCAGTTGTGCTAATGTAACATTCTGATGTGGTCCTGTTGAGCTTTCTGTAAATTGTCCGTTGGTTATTGCACCTGAATATGACGCTTGTGTTCTTACGCACCCATAGGGTGTCACTCTCGCATTCCCCTGTATCTGGGGGACGGTACCACAGACCACTGGGCTGTGGAAAGTCTTTGGCATCTTGGGCTCAGTGTTCGGTTAGTCCAGCGATTATCCATACGAAGATCAGGGGTGCTGATCTTCATCCTGTGGTGTCTGGTTTCTGTGTAGTCCTAGGGAATCAAGCATAGTATCATGTCAGTATCGTTGGTTAATATCTGTGTGTGTTAGTCTCTCTCTTTTAGTTCCAATTTCCCTTTCTGATTGTCACCATGTGTGACTCCCCTATTTAAAAAAAAATGTTTTGAGAGGTGCTAATCCAAGTGTCTTAATTCAATTGTTCAAGTCTCTCACAGCTTGGGTAGTTGATGCAAGGAGTTGGTGGATGCTTTCTTCGACCATTCTCCATCTTTACTAGCAACCATGGGAGGTTGATGCTTTGCTCAACCAGCCGAATTTCAGGACGGCTAGTTTTACAGAGTTCCGTCCCATAGGCTCAGAAGTAGCAGCAGTGATCAACAACCATCGTGTTTTAAGTGTAAATAGCATTTGGAAGTGACCCTAAGAGGTCTGAAAGAATAGTGGAACAAACAAGGGATTAGATTTGGAGCAGAAAGGAAGATTCAAGACCTGCCCAAAGCAGCAAAGGGTGTAGTAAACCATTCCAGAGAGCATGATGAGAAACATGGGGTGCGTGTGGGCTGCTGCGGGACAAGAATGGATGGGATCCCCAGGCAGTGTGGGTGTTAGTGCCGTTACTCCACTGCCCGAGCGTGATTGACCGGATAATTTTGGGGCCCACAGGTCGGGTGGGGATCAGTGCCGTGGTTCCCTACCTGGATGACCGAGATGAACAGGAAGAATTTGTAGTTGTATTGTAGTGCATTCAACTGCCATTGGTCAGTAGACCGTGTCTGACGGTTCAATCAGAAGATTAGTTATGACTGTACAACCGAGTGTCGGTCCGACATAGATTAAAACCATGTTTTATAGGGAAGAGGAGGTTAAAAAGAAGAAGACGGGCAGGCTCCATCAGAAATTAGGACACCTTAATTCTTAGTGTCCGTTTCTCATCATCTGGACACCTCAGATATTTGCGTGCAGCAGTTCCGAAAAATTATTTTCCAAAAGGGGCTCATTGCTTAAATCATCAGCTACTCCTAGTTGCCAGACATGTGTCTGCAGATTCCGGGCGGTAGCCACGTAGGCCCGTGGATGGTCCAACTCGTCATGTCTTACCAACCTGTAGGAATTGTCACGGTGTCAAAAAGGAGTTTTTTTTTTAAAGCGTTGATTCAAAATTTTTCAAAATGTTTACAGAACCCTCCAAAAAGGAAAGTAATACAAAGAGAAAAGGCAACATGCCAATCGAACAGAACAACTTAACCCTCTAAACGATAAACAGTTTAACAAATTAACACCCAACTCAAAACAAAATAGGGCAAGCGCCCCCTTCAGAAAAAAAGGAAAATAATTCAGCCCCCCCCCCCCGGGTTGCTGCTGCTGCTGACCTCCACCTAATGTTCCACGAGAAAGTCAAGGAACGGTTGCCACCGCCTGGAGAACCCCTGCAAAGACCCTCGCAAGGCAAAATTTATCTTCTCTAACCAGAGAAACCCCACCATAGCAAGAGCCTTCTCCGGGCTACAAAGGAGGCAAAGGCCAGAACTCCAGCCTCTTTCGACTCCTGCACTCCCGGATCCTCCGATACCCCAAATATCACTATCCCCCAGCTCGGTTTTACCCGAGTGTCCAGGCCCTTGGACATGACCTTTGCAAAACCTTTCCAAAATTCCGTAAGTGCCGGGCATGCCCAGAACATATGGGCGTGGTTTGCTGGGCTCCCCGAACACCTCACACATCTGTCTTCCACCCCAAAATACTTACTCATCCTCGCCCCTGTAATATAGATCATAGATCATAGAATTTGCAGTGCAGTAGGAGGCCATTCGGCCCATCGAGACTGCACAGGCTCCTGGAAAGAGCACCCTACCCAAGGTTAACACCTCCATCGTATCCCCATAACCCAGTAACCCCACCCAACACTAAGGGCAATTTTGGACACTAAGGGCAATTTACATGTCCAATCCACCTAACTTGCACATCTTTGGACTGTGGGAGGAAACCGGAGCACCCGGAGGAAACCCACGCACACACGGGGAGGATGTGCAGACTCCGCACAGACAGTGACCCAAGCCGGAATCGAACCTGGGACCCTGGAGCTGTGAAGCGATTGCGCTATCCACATTGCTACCGTGCTGTACATGTTTAAATTTGCATGTTTAAATGTAATATAATATGTATCTTATGGATTTTTTTGTGTTTAGTAATGAGAAATGTTTAGTGTTAAAAGGTTTGGGGCAAGTAAAGCCATCTTTTCATATTGCTGGTTCGGGTTTTTTAAGGAGGAGGTGTGATGAATGTGGGAATTTCAGATATATTCTGTCGCAACATGCCTGTGTACAGTTCTGTATATAATTAGCAATGCGACCTCCGGCCAGTTGGTGGCAATAGGGATCTGTCACATGACTTGAGATAGCCGCCAGTTGGTAGTAAGACATACAACAGGATACTCACACTGAGAGTAGCTCCAGGAGAATTCACTGAATTCATTTAGTAGCCTTTGTCCGTATTACAGTTCCTATGGATGTCATAGAATTTACAGTGTAGAAGGAGGCCATTCGGCATCGGCTCTTTGAAAGTGCACCCTACCCAAGCCCACACCTCCACCCTATCCCCATAACCAGTAACCCCAGCCAACACTGAGGGCAATTATGGGCACTAAGGGCAATTTATCATGGCCAATCCACCTAACCTGCACATCTTTGGACTGTGGGAGGAAACCGGAGCACCCGGAGCAAACCCACGTACACACGGGGAGATCGTGCAGACTCCGCACAGACAGTGACCCAAGCCGGGAATCGAACCTGGGACCCTGGAGCTGTGAAGCAATTTTGCTGACCACTCTGCTACCATGCTGCCCTATGTTATCTTTCCACGTATCTGTTAATAGATCATCTTCCTCATTAAACAACTACATGTTCTGTGTACATCATCACAACGGTTGTATCACAGATCACAACATATTCCATTGTAGGTATTTGAAGCAGTAAAGGTTAAACGCCTGGGTTAGTTTGCTGCAGTCATGTTGTTAAAAATCCTGGTTTGAAGACAACTAAGATTTTGGGAGCCAGAGGTACATCATAGAAAGTTTGGGTTAATGGAATGCTGTTTGGATTAAGGAGATTCCCTCTGGTGTTTTTAGATTTTAGTTTGGTAAATGATGTAATTACTGGGAGAAGCCAAAGTACCAAGCATTGGTTAGAAAAGCAGTGTTACTTGAGTGTTGGTTGGAGACGTGAGCAGAAGTCAAGCATCTCAGTTCAGTTAAAGATATGCCTACAACTAGATTGGGTTAGGTACGTTTTGGCGCAGCCATTTGGGCGCGGCCGTTTTGGCGCCAACCGTTTTGGCGCCGGCTGTTTTGCCGCCGGACGTTTTGGCGTCAACATGAGGGAGGTGTGTTCATCAAATTTAGTAGTCGCACAAACTTTGTTACATTTTGTTTAAAAACCAGTGTTCTTACTCATACATGATATGTATTTAAGGGCTTGCTGGTTTTGACTGGATCATCAAGAATTGTAAACGCTATCAGAAAACTATTGTATTTGTTGTTGAAACATTCAATTTACTATTTTGAACTGTCAGTTGTGTCAATTTCAGCGGCCGGCTCACTTTGATCCGGAGAGGGAAGCTGCTCTCTCAGTGAAGCAATCAGCCGGCCGCTGAAATTGACACTGCCGGCTGCTCTCCCTCCAATCCAACTTTTAAGTTTTAATGTTTCTGATTGGAGGGAGAGAGCAGTGGACAGTGTCAATTTCAGCGGCCGGCTGATTGTTTCAGTGAGAGAGCAGCTTCCCTCTCCGGATCAAAGTGAGCCGGCCGCTGAAATTGACACAACTGACAGTTCAAAATAGTAAATTGAATGTTTCAACAACAAATACAATAGTTTTCTGAATACAAGAATTTCTGTCGTCTGCGCCCAAACGGCCGCGCCAATTTGGCTGCGCCCAATTGTCCCATCCCCACTAGATTAGCAGTTCCTTTACAAGCAGTTCAAAAGAGTGTGATTAGGTGAGCTGAAACCAGCTGAAACAGCTTCCGAAGAACTACAGCCAGAGTTTCTGCACGATTCTGGCACGATTCAGATCCTTTCGTTAAAAGTGTCAAAAGATCTTTTTCCAAGTAGTGCATCCAGACTTCTCTGTCAGGCAGATATTCCTGAGGACTAACTGTATTTTAACAGTGAATTGATAGCTGAGATGTTTATTTTTGTTGTTTGAATGGGAATAAAGATAGCTGTTTAGAGTGTTGCATTCACTGCATTGAGTCACATTGTTTAAGGAGTAATTGTAAGCTGTTTTCTGGTGTGATGTTAAAGTTATTTTAATACTGTGTTGGTAGTAATATTTGTTTTAATATACCATATCCCTATTTCTTTGTGTAATCACTCCTGGAGTGAGGTATCCTTTCCTCACAGTCTTACAAAATTAAAATAAAATATTGGGTTTTTTGTCTAATATCCGAGCCACTGTTGGGGTCTGATCAAGGATCTCAATAATATATATATATTCTACCATGCCTTGACTGTGACAAGGGTCTCTGTAACCTCCTGGATGTTGCATGGATGGTGAATCACAAGGTGTTGGCGGTATCACCCGTATCATTCTGTAAGGATCTGTAGGCCCCAAAACTCAGTTGCAGTAACCTTAGCAACCAGTTGACAGCTTGTGGTGAATGAGATTCACACGGTATTATAAGTTACCAATGTCACTCTGTTCCAAGGGAGTAGCTCTGGGAGTACTCGAGAGTTTGTACTGGGCTCCCCCCTTGGCTCCGCCCAGAACTCCTCCCCCTGGAGCTGCTGTATAAAGATCCGTGTCACAGAGTCAACCAGCCAATTCACCGAAAGTTCAACGGCTAACAGGCTGGCTCTGTTGTAAGTATATTAAAACCGCTATTCTTTTTTAAAAAATTTAGATTACCCAATAATTTTTTTTCCAATTAAGGGGCAATTTAGCGTGGCCAATTCACCTACTCTGCACATTTTTTTGGGTTGTGGGGGCGAAACCCACGCAGACACGGGGAGAATGTGCAAACTCCACACGGACAGTGACCCAGAGCCGGGATTCGAACCTGTGACCTCAGCGCCATGAGGCAGCTGTGCTAACCACTAGGCCAGCGTGCTGCCCTTAAAACCACTATTCTAATCCTACAAGCACGTGTCCGTAGAATCGATGGTTCCATCAATTTAATATACTTACGAAACAGTCGAAGTAAATCATGGAAGCATCCCTCAAGCCCGGACGCCTAGAACTCGACCTGCAGGATGCAGAGGCTAAATAAATTTTTTCCCACTGGCTGAGATGTTTTAAGGCCTACCTGGCAGAAGCCAGCACCGCTGGAACAACGGAGGAACAAAAACTCAGCCTACTGCACACGCGGGTAAGCCACAGAATATCCACACAGCTAAATCCGGCCGGTTCTTACACCGCAGCGCTGGCAATATTGGACAAAATGTACGTTAGGCCCATTAACGAGGTTTATGCACGCCAAGTGTTTACGACTCTCTGTCAGCGGCCTACAGAAACGCTAGCCGAATTTGTACGGGAACTGAATAATCTTTCTACTGACTGTAATTATCAAGCCGTTATCGCAGCTGAAAATAGGGAGCTTGCTGTGCGGGACGTTTTCGTAGCGGGCCTTAGATCTAACTATGTGCGCCAAAGACTGCTAGAAAAGGGGGGCCAGGACTTAGATACTATTGTGGAGGCTGCTATCACTATGGAAGTCTCCTTCCGCAGCCTCACCTCATTTCCTGCGGATCTCGCGACCTCATAGTGGACCCCCGACCAACAATCCCCCCCAGGCCTCTGCCGCACGGCCCCCCAGCTACCGCGCTGCCAAAGCCAGTTACTCTGCTGCCCCAGCCAGTTACTCTGCTGCCCCAGCCAGTTACTCTGCTGCCCCAGCCAGCTACTCTGCTGCCCCAGTCTGCCATTTCTGTGGCCAAAGCCAGCACCCGCGACAGCACTGCCCAGCCCGATCCGCGACCTGCAGCAGCTGCGGGAAGAAAGGCCACTATGCCAGAGTGTGCCATGCGAAAAGGGCCCCAGTTTCTAACTCCCCAGTAGAGAGAACAAATCGCTCCCAACACCAGCGGGCCCGCGGGACCCGAAACGCTGCGGCCTATGCCCGACTCCGCCCCCCTCCCGCCACGTGCGATCCATGGGGGCCGCCATCTTGGCAAACCCCCACCATGCGGCCGGCCATGTGCGACTCATGGGGGCTGCCATCTTGGACGCCATCTTCCTCGCCGCTCACCACGTGCGATCCACGGGCCCCATCTGCATCTCCATGCTCAGAAAGGTCATCTGAAGACTACGACTTCCCCGGGCACTCATCAAGCAGCCCACAACTCAGCGCAGCGATCCTGCATCAAGCTCGCCAGAACGTACCGGCATCTACTCGAACGGACGCCCACTCGGAAGACTACGACTTTCCCGGGCACTCATCACGCAGCCCGCAACTCAACTAAATTTAAACTTTATGTCCTGCCTAACCTCTACGCGCCACTCTTAGGGGCCTCACGGTAGCATGGTGGTTAGCATCAATGCTTCACAGCTCCAGGGTCCCAGGTTCGATTCCTGGCTGGGTCACTGTCTGTGTGGAGTCTGCACGTCCTCCCCGTGTGTGCGTGGGTTTCCTCCGGGTGCTCCGGTTTCCTCCCACAGTCCAAAGATGTGCGGGTTAGGTGGATTGGCCATGCTAAATTGCCCGTAGTGTAAGGTTAATGGGGGGATTGTTGGGTTATGGGTATACGGGTTACGTGGGTTTAAGTAGGGTGATCATTGCTCGGCACAACATCGAGGGCCGAAGGGCCTGTTCTGTGCTGTACTGTTCTATTCTAACGCGGTCACCCTAGATCAATCCCGCCCCAAGCACCTACGAAATTCGATGGCGGAGGTCCAGATCAACGGGTACAGCACGCCATGCCTCTTTGACTCCGGGAGCACCGAGAGCTTGATACACCCAGAGCTGGTAAGATGCTGTTCGCTTCCTATTTTTCCTGTGAGCCAAACTATCGCCCTCGCTTCGGGGTCCCATTCAGTCCAAATCCAAGGACGCACCGTCGCTACGCTCACAAACCGAGGCGCTAGTTATTCTAAATTTAAACTTTATGTCCTGCCTAACCTCTACGCGCCACTCTTATTAGGCCTGGATTTCCAGTGCAACCTCAAGAGCCTCACCCTCAGCTTCGGCGGGCCCCTGCCCCCACTCACTATCTGCAGCCTAGCCACGCTGCGCATCTCCCCCCCTCCTCTCTTCGCCAATCTCACTCCAGATTGCAAACCAGTAGCTACTCGCAGCAGTCGATACAGCTTACAGGATAGGGTCTTTATCCGATCGGAGGTCCGACGGCTGCTCAGTGAGGGGGTTATAGAGGCCAGTAATAGTCCCTGGAGAGCTCAGATGGTGGTCGTCAAGACCGGTGAAAAATTTCGCATAGTCGTCGACTATAGCCAGACCATAAATCGCTTTACACTCCTAGACGCGTATCCCCTCCCCAGAATTGCAGACATGGTTAACCAGATTGCCCAATATCGGCTATTTTCCACGGTGGATCTGAAGTCTGCATACCACCAGCTCCCAATCCGCCCGGAGGTCCGCCACACGGCATACGAGGCAGATGGCCGCCTCTTCCATTTCCTCCGGGTCCCTTTCGACGTCACTAATGAGGTGTCGGTGTCCCAATGATCAATGGACCGAATGGTAGACCAGTACGGACTGCGGGCCACGTTTCCGTATCTGGACAATGTTACCAACTGCGGCTGTGAACAGAAGCACCACAACACCAACCTCCACCATTTTCTCCAGACGGCACAGAAATTAAACCTCACTTATAACAAGGAGAAATGCGTGTTCCGCACAGACTGGCCATCGTCGGCTACGTCGCGGAGAACGGAGTCCTGAGCCCAGACCCGGACCGCATGCACCCCCTCTTAGAACTCTCCCTCTCTCATTGCCCCAAGGCCCTCAAACGGTGCTTGGGGTTCTTTTCATACTACGCCCAGTGGGTCCCCCAATATGCGGACAAAGCCCGCCCACTCTTTAAGGCCACATGATTTCCCCTGTCAGCCGAGGCACGCCAGGCATTCAGCTGCATCAAGGGGGACATCGCCAAAGCAGCTATGGTAGGACAGTGGGTGGCAGCACGGCAGCACAGTGGGGGGGCAGTACGGTAGCACAGTGGGGGCAGCACAGTAGCACAGTGGGGGCCGCACGGTAGCACAGTGGGGGGCAGCACGGTAGCACAGTGGGCAGCATAGTAGCACAGTGGGGGGTAGCACGGTAGCACAGTGGGGGGGCAGAACGGTAGCACAGTGAGGGCAGCACAGTAGCACAGTGGGGGTTAGCACGGTAGCACAGTGGGGGGCAGCACGGTGGCACAGTGGGGGCAGCACGGTAGCACAGTGGGGGCAGCACGGTAGCACAGTGGGGGCAGCACGGTAGCACAGTGGGGCAGCATGGTAGCACAGTGGGGGGGCAGCAAGGTAGCACAGAGGGTACAGCACAGCGGGGGGCAGCACGGTAGCACAGTGGGGGCAGCACAGTGGGGGGCCGCACGGTAGCACAGTGGGGGGCAGCACGGTAGCACAGTGGGGGGTAGCACGGTAGCACAGTGGGGGGCAGCACAGTAGCACAATGGGGGGCAGCACGGTAGCACAGTGGGGGCAGCACGGTAGCACAGTGGGGGGTAGCACGGTAGCACAGTGGGGGCAGCATGGTAGCACAGTGGGGGACAGCACAGTAGCACAGTGGGGGGCAGCACGGTAGCACAGTGGGGGCAGCACGGTGGCACAGTGGGGGGCAGCACGGTAGCACAGTGGGGGCAGCACGGTGGCACAGTGGGGGGTAGCACGGTAGCACAGTGGGGGGTAGCACGGTAGCACAGTGGGGGTATCACAGTGGGGGGGCAGAACGGTAGCACAGTGGGGGGCAGCACGGTGGCACAGTGAGGGCAGCACAGTAGCACAGTGGGGGGGCAGTACGGTAGCACAGTGGGGGCAGCAGGGTCGCACAGTGGGCAGCACGGTAGCACAGTGGGCAGCATGGTAGCACAGTGGGGGGTAGCACGGTAGCACAGTGGGGGCAGCACGGTAGCACAGTGGGGGGCAGCACGGTAGCACAGTGGGGGCAGCACGGTGGCACAGTGGGGGCAGCACGGTGGCACAGTGGGGGCAGCACGGTAGCACAGTGGGGGCAGCACGGTTGCACAGTGGGGGCAGCATGGTCGCACAGTGGGCAGCAGGATAGCACAGTGGGGGCAGTACGGTGGCACAATGGGGGTTGCACGGTGGCACAGTGGGGGTTGCACGGTAGCACAGTGGGATGGCAGCACGGTGGCAAAGTGGGAGGCAGCACGGTAGCACAGTGGGGGCAGCACGGTAGCACAGTGGGGGCAGCACGGTAGCACAGTGGGGGCAGCACGGTAGCACAGTGGGGGCAAGCACGGTAGCACAGTGGGGGGCGGCACGTTAGCACAGTGGGGGGAAGCACGGTAGCACAGTGGGGGCAGCACGGTGGCAAAGTGGGGGGCAGCACGGTAGCACAGTGGGGGGCAGCACGGTGGCAAAGTGGGGGCAGCACGGTAGCACAGTGGGGGCAGCATGGTAGCACAGTGGGGGGGCAGCATGGTAGCACAGTGGGGGACAGCACGGTAGCACAATGGGGGTTGCACGGTGGCACAGTGGGGGCAGCACGGTAGCACAGTGGGGGGCAGCACGGTGGCAAAGTGGGGGCAGCACGGTGGCAAAGTGGGGGCAGCATGGTAGCACAGTGGGGGGCAGCACGGTGGGGGGAGCACGGTAGCACAGTGGGGGGCAGCACGGTGGCAAAGTGGGGGCAGCACGGTAGCACAGTGGGGGCAGCACGGTAGCACAGTGGGGGGCAGCACGGTGGCAAAGTGGGGGCAGCACGGTGGCAAAGTGGGGGCAGCATGGTAGCACAGTGGGGGCAGCACGGTAGCACAGTGGGGGCAGCATGGTAGCACAGTGGGGGGCAGCATGGTAACACAGAGGGGGGGCAGCACGGTAACACAGTGGAGGGGCAGCATGTTGGCACTGTGCGGGGCAACACAGCAGCACAGTGGGGGCAGCACGGCAGCACAGTGGGGGCAGCACGGTAGCACAGTGGGCAGCATGGTAGCACAGTGGGGGGTAGCACGGTAGCACAGTGGGGGCAG
The DNA here is from genome assembly GCF_902713615.1 of Scyliorhinus canicula. Taxonomy (NCBI): domain Eukaryota; kingdom Metazoa; phylum Chordata; class Chondrichthyes; order Carcharhiniformes; family Scyliorhinidae; genus Scyliorhinus; species Scyliorhinus canicula. The sequence goes on from NC_052158.1 coordinate 43,128,621, forward strand.
CACGGTAGCACAGTGGGGGGCAGCACGGTAGCACAGTGGGGGCAGCACGGTGGCACAGTGGGGGCAGCACGGTGGCACAGTGGGGGCAGCACGGTAGCACAGTGGGGGCAGCACGGTGGCACAGTGGGGGCAGCATGGTCGCACAGTGGGCAGCAGGATAGCACAGTGGGGGCAGTACGGTGGCACAGTGGGGGTAGCACGGCAGCACAGTGGGGGCAGCACGGTAGCACAGTGGGGGCAGCACGGTAGCACAGTGGGGGCAGCATGGTGGCACAGTGGGGGGCAGCACGGTAGCACAGTGGGGGGCAGCACGGTAGCACAGTGGGATGGCAGCACGGTGGTAAAGTGGGGGGCAGCATGGTAGCACAGTGGGGGCAGCACGGTAGC